>NC_134643.1:129317719-129625831 GCF_030463565.1 Pelecanus crispus | reverse complement strand
AGAGAGATTGCTTTCTTAGGGTCAGTTATGCTTTAAAAAATCTTTGTAGTCAATGTAACAAGTGGGTGCGACTGCAGTATTACACATATATATATTACAAAACACATGGTAAATTAATGCGTTTGAAAGTAGTTGCTTTGATCTTTTGCTCAGGGAGATCTAAAGTGTCAGCTAGTGGATAAATATCCATTTTCTTTTAAGAGCAGTTTGTCGTTCTCTCTTGGAATTAAAGATTTTCCCAAATTCGAGCATATTTCCTTGCTGCAGTTAAAAGCCGAGTGAACAAAACTGTATTTTTCAACTAATAAATCCGCTAAAAAGGAAACCTCATTAGTGTAATGAATACATCACATGGTTGTTTTTTATACACAGTTAACCTCCATTAATTGGAGTGGTGTGCTCACAAAAGAGGGATTGTTTATTTGACAGAATGATTTTTTTGTGGGGAGAAGGCATTTCAGATAACTTGCCAAAATAACTTCATTTCTGGCTGATGGCACTAAGTTACCACGGGCAGTGCAAATGAAAGCTGTCTGGAAAGTTGCAGAAGGATTTCGTGACACTGAATGACCATGTAGTAAAACAGCAGGTGAAATTCAGTGCTGATGGGTAGAAAGCAGTGCAAACGGAGATTTTCTCCAAGCTTTTTGTGCATAACAATGGGGTCTGACCTAGCTATTACTGCTCAGGAAAGAGCTTGGGCTGCAACAGGCAGTTTTATGAAAAGAGCAGTGTTCAGCAGCAGACGAGGTAAAAAGAAAAGAGTCTGCCTGGAATCCCTGGCAGAGGCACAAAGAGCAAAATAGAGTTTTGTGGTGTAAATCTTCAGCTCGGCTGTCTGTTGAATGCCAACCATTGCTGTGCCCTCCGCAGCTCAGAAAGTGCCTTTGCTCCCCGGCTGCGGGTGCTCTGCTCAGCTGACAGGATTTTGCACAGGTCCAGGTCCAGGTGGACCTGCAGGCTGCGGTTTCACTCACTGACACCTTTCTTACTGTGTGTACTTTGTGTGCTCACAGTCCCAATTACTTGCCTTTAAACAGGCATGCCCGTGAAATGCAAGTCAGGCACAAATCAGCATAGATATCCCTGTGTGAGCCCGAGGATCGAGCAGTGGGGTAATTCCCAGAGCCGAGGACCGACTGCTGCTCCCTGCCATGAGAGGCACCCACCTCAAAGGGGCTGAGGAGGGCTCGAAGCTCACCTTCTGCCTACCCCAGCCCACTCCTGTCAGTGTGCAGGGTCACCGCCAGGCCCACTTTGCCCATTGGGGAGGTATTTTGCAGAGTTTGGGATGTTAATATGGGGAGGTTAATATGGGGAGGTAAGGGGGATGTTAATATGGGGAGGCAAGTTCTATTGAGAGCAGTGCCAGGATGATGACTAATCTTACAATCCATTTATGGCCTTGGGAAAAAAGTGTTACCATCTCTGTCTCCCTCTGTTTAATTTAGTGGCCTTTGGGGATAATTGCTCAGTCATAGAAAGATGAGTTTCAGAGACCGGAGCCCTGGTACCACAAGCTTTACTGTTTTTGCAAGCACTGGAGTCTGATATATATGCAGTGGAATGGAGGAGGTACTAATTAATACGTTTTTGCTATTGATTTTGCTTTTTCCTCTGCTGCTGGATCATTTTACTACCAGCTTTATGATTTTATTGGTGGATCTGCATCGTTTCTTTCTCCCATGTTAATTTTTCCTTTTTTGTGAGATGGAATTGATTCTGTTTTTAGGGATCTCTACTGTTTGTTATCATCAGAAACGTAAAGAAGGCCTCATTATCATTTTAAAACTTGCATTATCATTTGCTGTTGCAGTTAATTCTTAGGCTTTCTGTATCAGTGTTGCTGCCTATTGTGAAGCCGATAAAATGCTAATGAAAAATGGGCCAATTCTAAAGTGCTGCGATCAATGTGCAATACTTCTTACACGTTAACCTTTACCGTATGGATTTAATATCACATCTGATTTACACCTAATAAAACAAGAGTCTGCCTCTAGTGTCATTCTCTCTCTTTTTTTTTTTTCTTAGGATGGATCATTTTCTGCTTCAGGTGTTATTGTACGTTATACTTTGCTCAAGGAGCCATCCTATGGCCTCACCCAGCTCCCTTTACCCAACTAATCTGACTTCAGCAAAAAACTTCCTGACTTCAGTTATCTGCCTGCCATGGGCAAAACTGGATCCTTCGTTCCAAGCTCTGCTTGCAGTCCCAATGGTTTAAACGTGGGGAAAAATGATCTGCCTAAACAGCAGTGCTCTGGGATTACGGGAGTAACCAGCATGAATATTTGCCATACCATCTCTAGACTTCTCTGTAACATTTTAACCAAACTTTTATATATTTCTGGCTGTGGTCATCAGATTTAGTTTGCAGCTTTGACAGCTAGAAGTGGGCATCCTGCTTGCCTGATTTGTAAGCGCCTTCAACCCTACTAATTTCAGTGGGATCACGCAAGAGGTGATTCTGGGGCAAGTCTGGCCAGCTGGCCTTACTGTGAGCCTGCATGCCTTGACAGTGCAGAAATGTTTTCCTGGAGCTTACTATGTAAGGAGCATATCCCATGGCTGCTTCCTTGGAGACAGTGATGCAGCTAGATACTCCTGGGCCCTAGCAAAGGACATGCCACAAGTCCTGATATCCGTACTTTTTCAGAACAGTTTTTCCCACCTACAAATCCCTGTCTATAAATGTGGTACCCACAAAGAAGGCAGGTCCCTGTCTTCTCCAGATGTTAATCTCAAACACTGTGCATGTGCCATGTGTAGGCAGAAAATCTAGAAGCAAATGGGAAGGTTGTTTTTCAGCCTGCTCTTACCAAGTTTTTGTGTCAAACCACAGTACCTGGGGGCAGGTACTGCAGGTACATCTCACCTGCAAAGAGATGAGGGCCTTGTTGGGGTTCTCCTGCAGAACTGGAGCAGGCCAAAGGCATCACATTTAGCATACATGTACACCAGCTCCACCCTCTCATCTGTACTCAAATTTCCCTGTCTAGAGAACCAACTAGCTCCATAGCAAAGACTAGATGCAAAGTATAACATGTACGTGCTGTGGGCCACTGGGATTTCAGGACCATGGTTGAAAATGGGGAGTGTTCCACCTGAACAACATGGATGTCTCAGTGACTTATGTCTGGGCACCTTGTGCACCCTTCCAGGATGCTCCTGTCCGAGATCAGGCAGCACCCAGCGAAGCAGCTGCAGCAAGATTTGTCTCACACATGCCAGTTGTGGACTTCCCTGCTGGTCTGCTTGAGACGGGAATCTCCAGGGATTTTACCTAGTGTTTTGAGGGGAATGAAAAGCTGCTTCGGGAGTTCCACACTTCTTGTGGGCTTTGACTTACATTTTTTTCCATTCATTCACTTTCTTCACTTGTTTTCAGAATGGTACTATCTATGATTTTCTCCTTTGTAGGCCTTACACCCCTCTACAGAGGCAAACAACAAGAACTAGCTTAATTCCCAGCATACTCATGTATTCTCTTTTCTTCCAGCTTCCACTGAGCTCTGTATCACACCTGACCACTCACCCTGTTAGGAGTCAAAAAAATTGTGAAGACTTAGACAGTACTAAGGCCCAATTATTTTAGTTGTGCTACCGAATAATAGACTGAAAAGCAAGATGCCTGGAGTGCATCAAAGGCCTGGTGAACGTCTATGGAGACGCCTGTGTTATTTTAGGAAGAAATATGTGCGGCTCAAGTAATGTATAATTACTGCATTTAAACATCTGTGGCATGAAGAGAACACGGGGTGCTTCTAGTGACAGGAGCTTGAGAGCATCCTTGGCAGAGGAATAAAGTGACTAACTACAAAGTGTATGGTATTTCCATGATGGAAGATGATAATCAGTCAGAGAAGCACTATAAAATGGGTAAGGGACAGGATAAATGTAGATGGAGAGGAGCCGTAGGATTGAGGTGTTGGACAGCGAGGCACCTCCATGAACTGTGCAAGAGCCCGTACCCCATGCTGCGCTTGGGGTCTGCCCTCCGCAGGGAAACCTGGAGGAAGGTCTTGTGTTGAGCTGGGCAAAGTGAAGTGTACATTGTCCCTGCAACAGAGGGGTTAGAAACAGGCTTGGAGCCACCTTCCACAGTGACCAGCTGCCCTGGGGATGCCAGGGATCTCAGCGGTGGCCTGGGCTGTGGGGGGCAGAGGGGGCCGTGGGGAAGCAGCTTTGGGAAGATGGCCATCACTTAGAATAGAATAGAATCATTAAGGTTGGAAAAGACGTTTAAGATCATCTAGTCCAACTGTCAACCCAACGCCACCATGCCCACTAAACCATGTTCTCAAGTGTTACGTCTACATGTTTTTTGAACACCTCCAGGGGTGGTGACTCCACCACCTCTCTTAGCAGCTTGTTCCAATGCTTGACCACTCCTTCTGTGAAGAAATTTCTCCTAATATCCAATCTAAACCTCCCCTGACACAACTTGAGGCCATTTCCTCTCATCCTATCACTAGTTACTTGGGAGAAGAGACCAACACCCACCTCACTACAACCTCTTTTCAGGTAGATGTAGAGACATGGCGCTGTAGAGACATGGCTCTGCTAGGCAGCCGCAGGTTGTGGCAGCAGCTCTCCATAAGACACAGAACCAGCACCTGCTGAGCCTGCACAGCGTGCAGCTGGGTGCTGCAGTGTTTAAGAGGTTTTAAATTCCTCCCTGAAAAAGCAGTATTTGGAAGGCTTCTGCAGGTTTGAATCAGTCCTGCTTGACAACCAGCAGTGGCTCATGGCATTCTCCGAGACCGAGAAATCCTCTCACAGACCTGTCTCAAGCACGTGGGATATTGCTGTGACCTTGGGGTCTCTGATGTCAAGTGTGGGCTACAGTGTGAGAGCAGAAATAGGTTTGAGGTGGCCCCTTGTGCTTCTTGTTCCCCCAAAACTTATCAGACAGGCAGCAAGGACCAAGCCACGCTCTGAGAGCAGAGAGGTTGGCATTAGATCAGGCAGAGTCGTATTATTTAAGTAGGCATTAGCAGAGCCTGAGATCCTGATTGTGTGATCTCAGTGACGAAATAAATCTTTATGGCCAGAGGTGAACACGAGAAAAGCACACAGGAGCCCAGGCAAGCCCCGCACAGCCTTTCTGGCGAGAGGCAGGAGCCGTTTCAGAATGATAAACAGCTGAATGCTGTGCTGGCGTTAATGCAGCCTCTGAGAGAATTTCTCATATGTTAATCTATGAATTTCATAGCCCAACACTCCATTCCTTATTCATAGATTTATAGCTCTTTCCCCTCCCTCCCGCCCAAACATCTGGCTGCTGCGTATGAAACACACAGTTGCAATTACAAAATGTCGTCTGAAAAACTATCACCACCCCTGTCGCTTGCTGCTGCGTCTTGTGGTAGCAAGCAATTACAGACTTCGCACGGTACTGGTTGGCTTGGCACCCGCGGACTCAGGAGCACCCGCTGCGCTCCCAGGGCAGGACCAGTGCCATCCAGGGCCCACCCCACAGCCTGGCTCTGCTTGTACCAGAGCCGGGAGCAGCTGCTGTGCCGGGGCGCAGGATGGAACCCATGGGCAGGGACTCTTTCCTCTGGCAGCAGTAACAGACGTCTCTGTTGCACCTCAGAGGGATGTAGGTGGCTCTAGTCCTCCCTACTGTTTTTGTCAGAAGTAGAAATAGGTCAGTTAATGGATTTTGGATCTGCTGCATCATTTTCTCCTGTGCGCTTTTTTTTGTTGTTATGCATTGGAGCAATAATCCCACATGTGGCAATTTACTTTTTGTTGTTATGCATCAGAGCAATAATCCTACATGTGGCAATTTGCTCCTCTCAGGGACTATGTTTTGGGCTGCCTCTAGGCTGGGGCGCTGTTGCTGTGTGTGTTGGTAGGGGCATCTTTCAAACGATTTTGTGCACGCATTTTTTTAGTTTTCAATTTTTGCTGTGAGTTACACCTGAGCTTTAAGTTTCACTGACTGTAGGAGCTGGGATCCTCTTTGGAGCCCTGCGAGGGGAAAGGCAGCTTCAGGACCGCGGCCCATGCATGGAGGTTGTCTGGCTACTGGCATCTCCAGGTGTAGTCCTAGGGCTTCATAGAAATAGGGAAGCAAAGCATTGCTACTGCTGCGAGAGATTCAATGAGAAAAGCAATCTTTTGAAGATAAATGTGTTACATATGCAGTACAAGTTTAGGAGGGTAACTGGTACCTCTAATAACAGCCAGAAGCAAATAGATAGCTATGAGAGAGTACAGCCCATGCTTATATGTACCACAGTAGGTCATGCACATTATGTTTTCTGCCAGACAAGATTTCTCTATATGTTTCAAAGATAGCCCCAAGACAAGTGTTTTTCAGCAGTCAAGATGTGAAGCTAAAAATGCAAAGGATAAAAATTGCACAGTCACCGGCAGAAGCCAACATTTGCTACCTGTTACCACATTGTGCTTTCTAATGTGTCTCTATTATTTCCACACCATGCCCTGTGCTGAAGCGCAGAGATCTTGGTTATGGCAGTTACTTTTGTTGCAGTGTTGATGGAGGGTTCAAGGGCCTGACATCCAGCTGATACCTGGTTCCTCAGTGTGAGTGCAGAGGCTTTAGGAGCAGCTGCCTCATATTATAATATTTTACCTTGCAAGTGTTTCAGTTGGGATGTATTATCCTGCAAAGCTCTTTGTCATTTTAGCACTTCTGCCTCATTTGCTTTTGTGTTCTCATTGAATATGTTTGTGGTGTCTAGGTGTTACTGCTGGCATCTTTGTGTTTTTTCCGAAGCTGAAGGTCTGTAGATATATAGATTTTTTTCTTTTCTCCCATATATTTTTAATGATTAGTTTTAAAAGGTATCACACTTGTCTGAAGGATTATTACAGAACTGTTCTGATGCTGTTGACAAAGTTGCTAAGTAATATTCTTCTATGGTTGTGTCAGTGCTTCCTAACATTTTACAAAGATTCTGTTTTATTAAATTGAATTTGATTTTCTGTTGCCCATTAACTTCCCAAGTATTTTTATCTAATTGCTTCACTTACATAATAATTAAAAGGTTATTAAAAAAAAAAATCCTGTTTCTAGTCCAGGCAGGTTTGCAAGTGTTAGCAGGAAGTTCAATGGCAAGAGCTGAGTCAAATCTAAAATCCTCGATTAGCAGCTTTAATCCTACTCTAAAAGGAGCTACACAGATAGACAGCTCTCTGCCACCTGTCAAAACCTCTATCATAGTCATCATTTTATTTATTTTACCACATATTCAAATCCTTTAAATCCAAGTCTTCTGCACAGGAGAGCTGTGTCTCATCATGCCATGGACTGAATAGGTGAGATATGCCCATTTTCCTCTGAGGAGGTGTTTCAGTAGGAGAAATAATTGGTGGAGGAAGAGAATAATTTCCTAAGTTTCGATGCTTTTGTTATACGACTGTCATCTTTCAAATTCAAGAGTTCCATCTAGAGGAATCCTATTTCATGAGCTTGGTTTTGCTGGCCTTTTAACATGTGTCACATTCGCTGGCTGAAAATAGATTAATTTATTCTTTTTTCTCAGTTTTCTGTGTTGAATACCTATGAATTTCATTGTTTCTTCCTGGCTGTTTTTGAAACAACACTTTAACATCACTATGATTCTACGATTCTATGATTCTATTCCCCGCTTATACTTTGGATATCATCTCCATGTTTCTGTTTTCCAAGCGTGCTGAAGAGAGTGAGAAATTCTGTTCATGTCTGACTGTCAGTTATGAATTTGTAGACCAGAAAGTTACAAGGCTCAGATTTACCCATCAACAGAAATAAAATATATCCTTAAGCAAAAAAGTATTTAGAGTAGCTGAACAGACTCTGGCAACAGTAAAACCATGTAATAATATAGAAAATATTAACAGCAGACATATCCACTGAGAACTAATATTTCTGCAAATAGACATAAATCTTTGTTCTGTTTGTTTTAGGAGTCACTGTTTCCAAGCCTTTTTTTCTTAACCTGTAAGGAAATCTGGAAAAAAAATCCAGCTGAAATGCAAACACAAGCAATCTGCTATTATCTTTTGGGGTTATGAGTTAAATTCATGTTGACATTTTATCTAATGAACCTTTTAGGCCCTTCTGCGGCTCCAGTTTTTCTTTTCTAATATTGTTTGTCAGACAGAGATAAAATACCTTTGTAATGTTTAATAATGAAGTCCCATATCTAAAACTATGCTAGGATGATCCTTGTATTCAGATGTGTGGAATTTGCCTAAGACAGAAGACAGCTTCTAGGTGTTGGAGAGAAAAGTTTTAGCTCTCAAAACCATGTTAGCAAAAGGGTGGCATGCTGCAACCAATGGAAATGAGCTGAAGAAATCCCACCATTTGTGCTGCAAAGCTTGAAGTTTGCTATTGTAGCTTAACTTGATTAAAACAAAACAAAAACACTTTAAGCTTTCCTGTGGCTCTACTTTCCCAAATAAAATTAACCATACTTTCAGAATTCATACCCCTGCTAAGACTGTAACAGCATTCCTACACTGTATGATCTTTACTGGTGTGGCTGTATTAGCAAAGCCTTCATGCTTAAGTTCTGATCACTTCTAAAAGAAAACCCTTTGACGTGTCCTTAAAAAATGACTATGGCAGAGGTGTAGTGTATGTGGGTGCTGTACTAGAAAACTGAGGGCAGGGCAGCAAGGTTGAGATTGTAAAAGCAAGTTACCCAGGCTATGTCTGTATGGCTCAGTAAAAGAAAACCAAGGGGGCACTGCAGCCGAGATACGTGGAATAACCTGAATTTATAATGCTTAGAGTTAGTCCCTTAGTAGCAGATCTGTGTTGGAAATATCTGACTGAAACAGCCCAAAACAGAGCTTGCAAGGCAATGACCTAAGAGTTAACTAGTATGAATGATCAGAGGGCCAGTGATTGCACTGGATCCTTGGTTAGCTTTTACTTATAAGTAAAGATTTCCCTTTAATGACATGGTTCATGTAAAACACATGAGTATCTTTGAACATATAGCAATGTGAATTCAGCTGAGCACAGCAGGTAAAGTGTGTTTCTCCACTTAGTTATATATCTTTTTCTTTCAAGCTCAAGGTAACATGAATTAATTTTTACATAATTACCTAGTTTTACCCGATTAATTAGAAGCCAGATCATATTTCTGATTTTCAACCTAAGGCTTATTTCAGTTTTGATTATGTTGTACAAAAAATAGAACTTCTTTACAGTGTTGTCTTTAGTTCCTTTTTCTGCCAACATTTTCTGAAATTTTTACATGTCATTATGAAGACAAATTAAGGTCAATTTCATAACCTCAGGCTTAAATTTGTTTGGTTTTTTAATGAAGCCACATTGTGGTATGCAATCACAAGTTAATTTACCTCATCTGACACTGGCAACCTCATTTCTGTTAATGTTGACTTTAGAGTTTATTGTAGTTGTCCTCAGCTTTCTCCATCTCCATTTTGTAACTAGCTTTGCAATTTAGGAATTCCTAAATAATTTTAGGAATTCAGCAGAGGCAAAATGTAAGTTTTTGTGATTTTTACTACCTGTTTTACTGTGCTTATGAGATAATAACCATGTGGATGTCTCTGAACAATCGGATTCAATTAAGAAGAAGTGGTTTGCTTAGAAGATATTTCATCTTTTGCTTAAAAATGTGGAAAGCTTTACAAAGATGCCTGAGGACTGCTGAAGTCTTTTGCTCCTCAGAGTGTCCTGAATTGGCTAATTACACAGCAAAGCCAGGACCATGTGCTTAGGTTTAGCCACTGAAGTGGCTAAGGGCGGACAAATTCTTCCTCGCCCTTTTCTGATTTACAGTTCCTTTCAACTTGCCAGTGTAAGTCTGAGCCTTTCTACAGTGAATTTCATCCTGCAGACTACGGGATTGTTTTTCTTCGTTACTTTTCAAAACTTCCTCAAGAACTATTTCATAGCTGCCTCTGGGTCTGCAGGTTGCAGGCTGAAAAACACATCTCTAGGACCAGTGAGGAGAGCTGGTGACTACAACGAGTTTTGAATGGTAGAAGATATATCTTGGGTGGTGAGGTTTTTGAAGTAGACATCTCAGTTAGGTATCTCAAGGTAGGTGGAATGGGTATGAGATAAAATACAGAGGTAGAAAGTTGAAGGAAATGTTCATGATCTTTTGAGCCAATACTGGTGGAAATAATATCTCCTTAATATTCCACTTGAAACAGGAGAAACAAACTCTGAAAAAGTAATCATGAAGAAAATCTCAGCATTGGCAATCATTAATTTCAAAGAATAGGACCTTCCAGTCTTTGCTAGGATCATGATCTGATGCTGTGGCCTTGTAGTTAAATGCCGCTCTGTACAATCTGCACTAAAACCCAGGGACTATGTTCTTGTTTGCTCTTCATTGTGTTTGTGAGGTGGTGAAATCATGGTTCAGTGCCAGCAGAAGGCCAAATTAATGGATATGTCCAAATGTATTCAGAAATAAGTCGCTCAGTGAAGGTCGTCTATTCATTTGTACATATATTTGGTTTACTCACTACGTATAATTTCACCTCACAAGTAATAATATTAACACAGTGTAATTTCAGAAAAAACTGTCATCCATAAAGAACTTCCCAAACAAGATAACTGTAAAGCAGATTTAATTGCAAGAATTTATTGTTCTTCAAAGCAATGAGGCTGTTTGATAAAAGTGAAACAAGTACTAAAAATCCAGGAGGGAGGCAGTGCAAAGTCTACCCCCGTGTCCGTACATGCTCACCATCCATCAGCTGAAGTTCCTAACTAGCTGTCAAATGAAATGTCACTCCAGAGTATGTGCATTTACTTTTTGCATGATGGTATTTGCACTGAAACTTAGTGTCCATTGAATGTTAAGTTGTGGTCTAAACTGATAATTCTAACCCAGAGAAGCATTTAAATATGCTTTAACAATTAAGTTAAAGATAATTTAAATGCTCCCTTACTTGGGACTCAGGAACTGATCTTGGAATCTCCCATTCCTTGTGCCTGTGACTCATTATATAGAAGCCCAGTTTTTTAAAGGGAGCAAACAGCTGATTGGTGCAAAGTGCAAACTGCCCTCATCTGAACTGCGGAGAAACCTCAGGAAGATGGACTGATGCTTCCATAAATAGAAAGCGGAAAATGTCTAATATCCTAATGGATTTTTTCCTAGTGGAAAGTGTATAATTTGATCAAGGTGGAAATATTGCATGGGAATATGCTGGTTTCAACATATTTTTTTTTTAGAAAATAAAATCAACAATTCAAGTATTTTCACTGCTGAGTCTTGGAGTCTCAAGGCTTAAAGGGAAAGTTTTTCACATGAACACACATATGGGATCAGGCTATAGCTGGCATTTGAAGGAGAATGAATGAATTAGTTGAGGCTACCAAATATAGTTTATAACAAATTCCGTTCCTGAGAAAGCAGTAGAATTTAAATGACTGCTTGAGTGTATTCATTGCCAACACCTGCCAAGAATATTCATAAAAGGAGATAGGCTAGAGGTGGATTTCAGGATGATCTTTGGAGGCTGAGGACTTCACTTTCCATTAGAGAGATACAAGGGCAGGGACAGGGGACTTCTATGTATTTGATTAATATAAGTCCCCAGACATACATAATGTATCTTCAGCCATCAGAGCATGATAGCATTAGAAATAGGACAAGTGATGTACTTGTACCTTTTCCCTAAACTTCTCATGGGGTTATACCAAGTGTGGAGATCACTTTGATAACAAATCCTCCCCAGGGCTCTTGGCAAAAAATATTCCATGTCTTCATTGTCAGCATGGCCAGTGAGAAAAACTCTGTTCAATTTTGTCTATTTTGGACTATCAATGGACAAAACCTTCAGTATGAAAGGTCACAAATTGCTGATTTTACATTCTGAAAAATCATCTCCTCCTAAAAACTGCAACTTCCAGATATTTTCCTCTGATTGGGAACTAACCATGGACCAGTGCAGAGAAAAATATGCTGAAGCATTTTAATGTAATGAACTTTAAAGCAAAAATTGTTCTGGAACCTTAAATAATGGGTCACTACCATTACTGTAGTATTACTTACTTACAGATCAGATGACTGTTTATTTTTGCCTTAGCATAGTGTGGCTCTCCTTAGCTACAAAAGCAAAATATTGATGAGTCAGGTAGCTAAAACAAGATGCAGAATGCAGGATGCTTCAAATAATGCCAAACTTATTATGTAAGATCTATCTAATTAGAAATTAGTTGCTTGCTTAGTAGCAGACAACAGACGTCTCCAGAATTACCTTTTCTTTCATCAGTTTAATCTACATAGGCTGGATCTGGGTCCTGATCATGTAAATTTATTTTCTGTCGTAGTAGGTACAGTTACATGTGTTGTGTAACTACGTATCATATATACTTGGGTGAATTTCCTTTCTTTTAGTCAAACTAATTTTGAACTCCTAGTTGTTTTCTTATCTTTTGGTGCTTCAAAATGAAAAATATAACAACAGAATAGCAATAACAAGCAGCTTCATCTTAGAGGTCCATACAGACTTTAAAACATGGATAGAAGACAACCATTTTCACTTTTTCTGCATTTGGCTTTGTTTCAACTTCAGAAATTAGCTGATAGGATTACAGATGAACATATACCAGCCAGAAAGTTGCATACCACCAACTAAAACTCACCTGAGGTAACCCTGATGTTGTACAGCAATGTCTTTCAGGTGGAAAGACTGCCAGAGCAGGAGGACAACATAGACTAGCTGGGAACTCTCTGAAATTACCAAGTGAAGATCTTCACCTCCAGATTTGAAACCAGTGACTGATGCCTCTGCTAGCCTGACCTCTGCTAGCCAGAGGGATTCGGGATCCTGCGTTTACTCCATCATGTTCCGTAGCATAGCCAGTTGCAATGGTCTCTTTTTTTTTTGCCCCCTGACACATTTCTGACCCTTTAGCGCTATTGGAAGAGGTTTTGTGCTCAAAGGCAGATGCTGGAATATTCAATTGAAATGGCTTCACAGGCCTGAGAAGCTCTTCAGTGTTTGTTCTCTCTATTTTGACATTAGGTACTTCACCTCATCTGTTTTGCCAGCTGCCTTGGAGAGATGTGTTTCTGTAATGGCTTATCCTGTAAGTTAAACGGCAACAGTTAAAGCTGATCGTTTGTGGTATGAGTTGCTTTGCATTGATACACATCAGAAAGTCATTAAAATCCAAATGGCAGTAGGTGAAAAGCTCACTGGCACAACAGATACTGTGTTTTGACATCATTGATTACTCACTAGCAATTTTCAAAGGTGGGTTTTTCAAAGTAGAACAGTTGTTTGAAAAATTAACCAGGCCAGAGGATCTCAGAACATGTTGTTACAGGTTTTTAGCTTCTTGCCATTGTGTTTGGACAAGTATCTCATCTTCTCCTAGCACCACGCAGGTCACTTGCTGCAGCTGAAATAGCAGAAGCTGATCCCTCTCCTACTCTGAAAATTTGCATGCCTAGTACAAATATATAAAGGGTAACATGCAGCTTTATTTCCTCCCCCAAAACATGTGGGAAAAACATTTTTTTTATGGTAGTCTTTTCTACTTTTCCTGTCATCTTCCCTACGGTATTTAAAAAAGTAATCCCGAGGATATTTAAAGCTAACAACAAGAAGGAGCAGAATGCCACTAAGGTTTTAGATGTTCCACGCAAGGTCCCTGTGGCATTAACTAATGAATCCCCACAATGCTTCCAGAACTGCAGCTTGTACATTTTGCTGTCTGGACCCCATCGTATATCACAAAAAGAAACACACAGAGATTCGAAGTGACTGAATGGTCTATGTCATGTATGGAGCTGGCCAGCTGGTGACTGGGCACCAGGATGAAAGCATAGGAACCAGGGATCTGACTTCAGGTCTGTGTGAGAGTTGTTATGGCTTTTCTGTATTTCCTATCAACTGAAATGTCTGGGTACGCATGTGAGGGCAAAACATGGACATGCACAAACCCATCATGCATTGCTGCCATTTATAAAAAAAGCCCAGGCCTGGCAGGCTGAGCAGAGTCGTGGTGTGCTGTGGGCGAGCAAGGAATGAGAACTACAGGGCTCATATCCTGTGCTATGTCAGTAGCACCCAGCTAGTAAGTCTAGACACAGCTAATTACTGTAGGGCAAGTCATTTCCCCTCTGTTTTTCTTCTGCTTTTTAATCACCTTGTATTTTTTTATTGTAATCTCTGGAGGACAGAGCGAATGAATGTTGCTTAACAGTGTGGACAAAAGTTTATCACGACTTTAGCTGTTGCAAAACCAGGAGTGACTTGGTAGATCTTCCCCAGAAACAATCACTATGACCTTAAGGCAAGGCAGCACTATTATGCGTCCTCTATAAATCCTACTCTGCCACACGTCTTAGATATTTTAAATATATCTTAGAGATGCTCAAACAGTGTATTAGCACTGTGCTTTCCTTGTACACATCAATATATAAGGCAACTAAGCAAGTTCCTGAGTTACCATGGAGCTGAACTGCACAGATCTTGGGAGACAGTGAAAACTAATAAAACAGAATGAGAGAATAACTCCCTGGGAGCTGGATTTCCAAAGTGCAAATAGCTGAACACCACATCAAATATACTTTTGCCCCTTTCTTAAAAGATAGCAGATGTGGATGAACTTTGCCGGTCAGATTCCATTGTCGGGCACATCCGTGATATACAGCTGGGGTATTTTTTGCAGACAAAATACAGCCTAGCATTTCCCCTGAGGTGAATTTCTTAGGCCTCTGTGTCTCTACTGGACTCTGCTAGAACCTCTCAACTTGAACACACACAGCTGCTTCCTCCTTTCATCTCAGCAAGCATGGCCCCATCACCAGGGGGACTGCTCTTGCAAAACAAAGTTTGAGTACCCAACCTCCTCTTGGGCAGCTGCAGTGCAAGAGAAAGGAAAGAGTGTTCCCTCCTGAGCGACTCAGGAAATGCAAGCAGCCTTAAGAAAGGGTGGGATTCATTTCGCTAAATGTGGATACTTTCACGTGAGCAACAGGTCCAAGTCTCTGGAGAGAAACGTCTGCTTTTAAGCTTCTATTTTTGCCTGAGACAAACAACAGCATAGACCCCCATCGTTGTATTGATTAGATTGCCATCGATTATCAGAACTTCAGATGCCTGCTCTGCTGGGAGCATCAACGCTGCGGGGGAACCTCATGCAGGGCGCTCTTCCCCAGCAGCCTCTGGACAGCCTGTCTGGTTGCACTGAGCATTTTGTCCTGGTTGTTCATGTGACCAGGGACTTGGTCCTTGATTGACAGTATCCCCTCTTGCCATTATCACCTCTTCTCATAAAAACAGTTGGTTTTACTCCTCAAAATCTGAATCTGAGGAGGGGAGATAAAACTCAAAGGATGGGAGTGGGGACTGGAAGATCTCTGGAGACAAGAATGTTTCGTTCTCCCTTCACAGAAGTAAAATGTAGAAAAGCTTTTATTTTGCTATTTCTCTCGGGCATTTTATAAATGACTGGGTGGATTAATTTGTTTTCCAATCCAAGCAGCTTTGTTAGCCACTTTAACATAGATTCTTGTGTGTATTGGGAGAAATCAGCTATACTCCCATGGATTTTCTCAAAATGTCTCAAAAAGAAAAAGAAGTAAATTCTACAGAAATGTGTCCAATTTTTACTTCATAATCTCAAGTAGATATTAGGAATTCTTGTCCCTGTGGGTCAGGTTTTGCAGAAGTAACTAGCTAATCAGCTTGTTTCCTATGAACAATAGAAAAATCTGAAATACTGAAATCTTCCTACTCCAGAATAGCTCACATCAAGCTTCTGGTTAAATACTGTCTGTGTTGGACTCTTTGGTCATATGCAAGGGCGACACCAGAAAAAGCCAAAACTGTACAGGAAAGGTGTTGGTTTATTTAACCAATGCCTGTTTTCTTGGGGCAAAGGGATTGTCACCTGAAGAGGGGAACAGGATGCTGCTGCTGTTGAGCTGTGACCTTCTCCCTTCCTTTCAGGAGCTTTTCTGCTGGGGGACTGCAGCTGGGGGAGCTGCTTTTTGTGGCTGCTTGTCCTCAACTCCTCCAGGAGCAGTAACTGCTACTTGCATTGCAGGGGGCAAGAACGTGGCATTTGCGTGTCAGAAAATACAGCTATCAAGCATTTGGGCAGTAACCCTCCCACTTCCATGACTCACGAACCACTTCACCAAGACGTGTGCCACAGGAGGAAGTGACTGGCCAAGGAGTCCATGAAAACAAGGACCCATGAAAGTAGGACTTACCTGCATGTGATTTGGGACTCTGGCAAATCTTTGGAAGTCTGCTAGGGAGTGGGTCCTCTTACTGTTCAAACAACAAAGGATGGCAACAGTGTGCCAGGCCACCCAAATGTGTAGTTATGCTATGCATGTGAGCTTGTAGGCTATCACTTCTCCACTGTAAGAAAACCCTGCAAATGAAGTAATCTTACCTTGGTATGTTTTGTTGCCCTGTCAATCACAGGGAAAGTTTGAAAATGGAACAGAAAAGAATTTTAATTTTTTTTGCAATAAAGAGACAAAATGAAGTTATTTGGGAAAAAAACCCCAAACAAACAAAAGAAACATCTGTACCTTTTTTCCCTGGGATCTGCATAATAAACTTGCTTCCAGGAAGGTGGATGTCTCAGAGCACCTGGCCTTTTGGTGAGAAAAGGGAAAAATACCTAGGTAAAGGCTAAGGCACTTTGTAACTTGTCATGTACTGGCTTATCTTAAAAACCCATGAAAGCTGTCTAGCTATCTTGGGAAGCATCTAACCCCTCATTACTCTGAAAAGTAATCCTTCAAGACTCACTTAAACCAGTGAACTGGAGGATTATGTTCATTGTAGTGGGGAAGTTCTGCTTGCGGCAGATCAATCTTCTGATAGCCGGCAGGACCCTGTGATGAGGAGGAGGAGGAGGAGGAGGGAGGAACATGGTGCTATTTTTGAACTTCATAAAGCTTCCCCATAATCCATCATGAAAATTGGTGGATCATGAGGGATACCAGTTAATTTAGCTAGAGTTCAGCTGAGTTTGTTTTTGTAGAGAAGAATTTTTACTGCGTCCATTAGGGATTTTTTAATTATTTTCAGCAAAGGAGACCACGGAGGTTCCCATCCCTTTCTCGAGAGCTGGTACTGTGCAAACAAACAGCAAAATTCACTTTGCCTCAAACAGTTTGCAAACTATGAACAAGTACAAAAACCAGCAAACAGATTCAGCAAACAGGCTGGGGAAGCATAAAATAACAGCCAGACAGTTATGACCAGCATGAGATTATTATGAACAACAACCTAAATTATTATTGTACATCCCTAAGTAGCATATTCTGGCAGCCCCATAATGTATGTAACACACTGTACCTTCTGCTGCTCCTTATCTTTATAATTGGTTGCCGGTAATTTCTATCTTCATCACAGTATTTGATGTTTGGTGCATTCTTGATTGATTCTTCCACTGAATGTAGTCAACAGATAAAATTTACATTCACAGTGCTTGCAGTTGCCTGGGTTCTGCAGAATTTTTAAGTTCCAATAGTTGGAAAACAGTCTTGATATAAGTTTAAAATAAGTAAGATACAATTAAAATAATTTAATTGACCATCAAAAAGCTTAACTTCAAAAGAATTAAAACCCTCTCTAAGATATATTGTCACCTCATAGTCCATTTGCTATAATTTGAGCATTTTTATCAGCGGAGAATCTTACCAAAGGCTTCATGAACAAAAGAGATGATTAAAAATAAAAGATCAAAGCATGCAAACAAATCCTATTAACAAACTCTAGCAAAAGGAGTAGGAAGCCAACTCAAACAAATATTTAGAAACACTGAAGTGGGATCCCACTGTAGCTTTTTGTGGGGTGTGCTATACGTATTGTGAAGATGTTTTTGTCCTGTTGCCACTGGTCTGATCAGAAGCCATGCGTGGCGAGCCTCACTGCACCTCTCTTCTCTCCCACCAGCATTTTCCTTTTTCAGTGCCGAGCTTCCAGATACCCTCACAAATCAGCAGCTAATTCAATAGAGTAAAGGAGCCGCGAGCTTGAAAATATTGCATTAAACTCCTCAGCTCAGCAGCAATACGTGGAGGTATCTGCTGGGACGAGGGAGAACTTGATCAACTCCATCTCCCACGATGCAGTACCAGTCATCTGGGGGGTTTAACAAAGTTTCTCATGCCTTCTGGAAAAGGTTCAAGAAGCAGAATTTGCACTATGGGTTTTTGTAAATGCTTTTACCACTAATGGTACTACTATTAAACAAATCTTCTGAGGTAGCATGTGAAGGCTTTGACTAATTTGCCTTTGCCAATGGTTAAGCAATACAAACTGCTTCCCTGGACTCAGAATAATATACAGAAATATTCCCATTTCCTGCAGATGAGTGAAAATAAACAGATCCGATCTCAGCTGAAAGAATATAAGTAGAACAGGCCTTAATTTGTAGGGGAAAATAAACCCTGCTGATCCCTTAGATCTGTGAGTATATAGAGCATCCTTTTTCTCCCAGGGCAGTGTATAATGTGAGTGCATGGTATGAACATCTTCAAAATAAACAGCAAATCACCCTTTCTGGCCTAATTAGGTTATGTTCTGGCCCCTGGCTCTAGGCCTTATGCAAACTATTTTCTCCAAAGTGGTATTGAGGGAAGCCCTGCTCCTCTCCCAGGGAAAAGAGCATGTCCAACTCTCTGTTTGTTAGTTAACATTTGCCTCCAGAGGAAATTCATCTTGGGGATCTTCCTTGCAAGCATGGCAGATCCAAGGCGAGAATATTCTCATCGCTTCCCACTGGGGACAAATGTAACCCTTTCTTCCTCTCTCTGCTCATCGCAACAGATGCAATGGGCGGATGAGCAAATCAGAGCTTTTTATTCTCTTTTTTTTTTTTTTCTGGATTTGGGCTGTCTGCCTGTTCGTTGTGTATCATGAAATTGTAACTTGCTAGGTTTTTCATATGAGAGTTTATTCACTTTTTCCAAAAAGGTGATTTATCAGCAGCAGTACAACTGTCAGTGTCCACTGCAAATGGTAACCAACTAATCCATAATGATTCAATAGGGTCACTGTTATTACTATGGTATTGCAGACAGGGGACTGAAGCACGGATGTGTTGTAAGACTTGCTCAAGCTGACACCTTGCAAGAAAGACCTGGGAGTGCAGAAGTTGCTGACTGAAGCTCATGGGCTGGACCCTGCACCGCTGGGTCCTTAATGGGGCTGCTGTGAGTGCTGGTACACTTCAGCTGCTGCGCTGTGATTATTAGCAAACAGAATTAATACAGAGGGAAATCAGTGGCAAAGGCCAAATGGACTTTGAAGCTCTGGTTTAGCAAGGCTTTCTGGGCTGCAGCATAGGGTCTGTAAGAGGAGAAATAGCTGACCAGATTCAGAGCACTTCCATATTTGCACTTTTCTAGATTTCTTTTAAAGTATGCTTAGATCTCTGAATATGTTCCCATTTTTCATTGTTCTTTTTAAATAGCTGTTCTTCCATATCAAAACCAGACCATCCTAACTTTAATACCCTTTTCAAAGTTTCTTTTCATCTCAAGAACAGCTAAAGGTGCTCTGAGGACTGTTTAAACTGTAATTTCTGGAGGTGCTAATTTCCTCTTCTCCTTTCTGACCGAGGCTTGCAGTGGGGTTGGAGCAGAACTGCTGAGGACCCCAGCGGGGCCCATCTTTCCCAAGAAGCTGTCCATAGGTGGGTACCAGCCTGGTCACGGTCAGTTTGGTTTCTTTTTGACCCCACTTCTACATCCATTGGCTGCAGGAAGCAGTTACCATCCAGTGCCAGGTCTAAAGGCACAGACCCTTTTTTAGTGCCCTTTCTCCAGATCGAGGAGTGTTTGGCCATCCTGTTGACACAAACCCTGGAGCTGAGCCTCAGCTCTTTTGAGCTTCTCAGATGCACATCCCCTCACAGTTTTTCTTGCCTGTGACTGCCTTTTAGTAACAACAAACCAAGGAAGATAAGAAAAGCTGAGCAAAGACATTTCTGAGCCACAGGCATTTAATTCTCTAGGATATCACCGAGCACCCAAACCATCCCTGCCCCCTCCCAAAATACATCTCCCTGCTCTCGATTAGGAGCCGCTGCTCCATCTGCAGCTGGGGCCCGCTGCAGAAAATTGTAGAGGTCTAGGGTGACGGTGGAAAGGGAGATGAAGCTGTGATAGCCCCATGGTGAGGGCTCCCTGGGGAAGAGGGCACGTGTGCTCAGCACAGGATGGGAGGTGTAATGAGACAAGGAGGCAATAGCATGAAGAGTGTTCACAGTTTAATAGACATATTTCACACTGTCACAGCATCTTTGCGAGAGCTCGGTTCCCGGTTTAGGTATCTGAACAAGTGACAGACTGCATGGAAGGGCTGTGACAGGGAGGCGTCTCCCCTCGAGCCATGCTCTCAAAAATCTTGATGATGGATGCAAATCACTTAGAGCCAAAATAAGAAAAGTATATTTAGGCACCTAGAGAAGTAAAGAGGCACTTAATAGGATTTTCAGAAGTGCATAAGCAGATTAGGCATCCAGCTCCTATTGAAATCAATGCTGACGGAGCATTTTAAAAAAAAAAAATCTCAAGGTATCTCAGTGCTATTACAGCCTGGGTGCATTTGCAGGGGATGAGTGGGCTTAAAGCCACATTTTGTTCAAGATAAGCCTTACGAGTAACAGAGCTCCTTCATCGTACCAAGTTTCCAAAACCACACAAGCAAGTTCTTAAGCTCTCGCAAAAGCTGAGTTACGCTGGCCTGTGAGAATAAAGGAGCAAGCCCTGGAGGGAGAGGTAATGAACTCTGCATGGCTGCCTGTGTGGGAGAAGGAGCAGGACTTCTGCAGAGACAGGGGCAGAAAGTAACACAAAACCGAGGAGACAGAGCAATCACTGGATCTTCACTCAAGAAAAGGCCTTGCGACAGCTGTTTTTGGTTATAGAGCTGGCTGAGAGGGGCTAGGTGAAGAAACTGCTGGTTGTTTGATTTTGACAGGGAAGCAGCACTTTTGCAGTCCTTGTAAGTAAGCAGGTTTGACCTGAAGAGACATTGTCTGTGGCCAGTTTCTCCCCTGGGTAGAAAGTACTTGTCAGGACCTGGATTTTGCCTCACTGTGATTTATACGTGGAGTATAATGCTGAAAAGTCAGTTCCCTGCTTTCTCTGAAACGCAGCTCCCAGTCTGTTGAACTGAAATCAGTCCTTATTTGCTTTACTGAGCAGTAGTGAGGATACATACATTGAGGACTGTGAGGCACTATGGTAACTGGGGCCAATTAGCTGTTACCTGAGGGCAGTAGTTCCCAGATGTGAGATATCAGACAACTGCAAACCTACAGAATTGCTAACAGATCATTCATTATTCTTCCCCTGAGGCTTTTAATTGGGGAATTAACACACGGTATTTTTAGTGAGTGTCCTCAGAACATTTACCTTCCTCTATGTCATCTCAGTCCCTCAGGGAGCACTGTTTGGGAAGCAACCGCTGCTGGAGGTGACAGAGAGGAGTTATCTCCTCTGAAATCCCGGTGGACATGAGTGGCTGATGCAGACAGTAGGCAAAAGATATGCATGTCGTAACTGCACTCCCAAACATATGAATAACACTGAATGAATGAAGCAATCCCAGGTACCTTATGGGCTGCTAACTCCAGCCTCATACTGGTGGTTTCTGAACTAAACTTGGCTATAAACCTCTGCTATGAAGAAGACCAAAGGAAACAACATGCTGGAGAATTCGGAATGGTTATTAATGTGAAATGTGCTAGGAGAGTCAAGCAAGAGAGGGAGCGGATTTATGGGCCAGCAGACAGCATTCAGCTAGGAAAGTCCTAGCTCACTAACTAGACAAGAAACCTGGAGGTAGGGAAGAAAACTTTTCTGTGTTACATCTTACCTGATCAACACCATTAAAAACCAGTAGGGACAAGTTTCTAGATGCTGCTGGGAGAAAGGAATTTCTCAGGGCTTCTGGCCTTTTTGCTTCTTAACACCTTTCCTGTAAAAGTTAGACTGTTCCGACCTGACTGTGGTGGTGAAATATCTGATGCATTGTAGTTCTTTGCCTACCCAGAAGGAAAGCAAAAAGGAACCTTGATAGGCAATGCATGCCTATATGTACTTATAATCTTTTCTCTGGGTTATAAGTGCTGAATTATTGGTGTTATGCTAATAAAGTCCATTTGAGCTCATAAAACAGCCTCTTTCTCATTTAAAGAGAAGTGAATTTGGCAATTTGCCAGCTGGCTAGCAGGATATTAATCAGACAATACCTAGGGACCAACACCACTATATTGCTTTTAATCTTTTGACCAGTAAGGAAAACAGGAAGAAATCCATTTCCCTCTTTTCTTTGCTCAATGGGATAACCAGCTGGTACAGACTAGCTGCAGCTCAGCTCAATTTGGGAGTAAATATTTGGGTTTTAGCTGGGTAAATGAGAGAGCAGAGCTACTCTCTTCCCAGCTGCCATGCGGCCGGGTGCCATTCATGCTCACAGTGGGGCTTCTGCAGGTCTTTGGCTCCAGGAGTCACATATTAATAGCAGAATGTCACCTTGCATTGGAAAAATGTATAGCTTTGCTCAGATGTGCCTAGAGAAGAAAAGTTTGTTTGACTGTGCCAAACAGTCATTTAAGGGGATGACTGCAGACAGTGTTCAGGACCAGATTAGCAGCCCGTACACTGTCTGTGTAAGTGCAGCCCCAGGGAGGAGAGGAGGGGGCTTCCAGAGCAGTGGGGGGGTGCTCACTGAGCAGAGAGCACCCTGTGGCTGGAGGCTTGGCAGTGCAATGTGAGGGGTCTGGTTTGTTTGTCCCCAGATATGAACACAAGAAGTAGAGCTAGGAATGTGTCATATTTCTATGTCCTTGCAGGACTACCCTTTAAGGGCAGTGGAGATGTCCTCCCTGAGCCTGCAGGCAGTCCTGCAGCGGCTGCAAGGGGTGGGGAAAGTGCTGTCTGACCCAGCGAGGTAGACCGTGGCTGCCCAGATTCTGTTGTGATTTGCTCCCCTTCTCTGAAGTGTGGGTGTCCTGTGGAAACCTTTGGGGACTCTTTGGTGGGGTATAGGCCTGGGCTGGTCTTGCCTTGTTTCTGTGTGCTCCGATGAGGAACAAAAATTGATTACCCGGACCTTTAAGGCATACTCTGTATTTTTTACACAGGCCCTTCTGACCAGCAGTGAAAGACTGAGGAGTAAAAGCACTTTAATATCCTGGGGCACCTGCATGGAGACAAGTGGCTCAGTTCTCCTGGCTCGGTGTGCTTCTCTGAGACTCCTGGTGGGGAGAATCCATCCTACAGATGCTCCTGGTAGGACCATTTGTTTCCCACATGGGCATAGCCCATCAAATCGACACTGTTGGCTTGCTGCAGAAAACGGGGACGGGGGTCTGGAGCAAACTAGTCCTGCTGGAGCCCTGAGAAAGAGCAAGCTATCTGAAAAGAAAAGACGTCATTAAATTTCTTTTCCACATGGTGAATGAAGAAGCTTTTACCTGGGGAAGAAAGGACAAGTGTTCTTTTTGTTAGCTTCATCCACAGAGAAAGAAAATCTTTGAGATATTTTCTGGCACGTGCCTCCTGTTAGGCTTCAGCCAGCTGAGCTGTTTTCAAAAGCACTGGAATGTAGTTTCAGCAATAATCAGTCAACAGAAATGGAAGGAATGAGGGTATTCTGTTGTACAGAAGACCTGGGTGAAAACCCATACATTGTGGCTAAGATGTCAAAGAAAACAGATTTAACAAATTAATGTGAATCTTGGGAGCTGAACTCCTGGAATCTGGCTCTGCCCTGAGCAATGGAAAATTAGAGCCATTGCTGGATGGGGCATGGTGCTTTTTAACTCCAATTTCAGACAATTGGCTCAAACTCATCTGATGAACCTTTTGCCCTGCTGATGAAAAAATTTGTTTTCCCACCATTTTTTTAATTTATTGCTCAGAATGCATAAGTACTAAATTAGAGATACAGCTTTTGGTGTAAGCTAGCGTAATCCTTTTACCACTGAAACATTCTGTTATATAGTATTTTGACCACTCTGTGTGTGTGTGAAATAGCTGTCTAAAATGTATTGCTTAAAATTGATATTTGCCTGTTTCAGGACAAATCTGTTAAAAAATTCTAAAAGGAAATTATGCAAAATAAAGCAACTTACTCTTTATTGTCCTGGGTGGAAAATGCTTGAGTTCTGCATAGTTTCAAAGTACTTTTGAAGGAACTGAAATGTTTCAGTGTCGTACTACAATGGTGGAATTTTTTATAAGCTAGTTAAATTATTTTCATGAGACAAAGAAATCCCTCACACCGACAGCGCTATATTTGCAAAGGAACGAGTAGTGTGCTTGCATTGTATTGAGATCATGGAAGCACGTTGCTCTGAACAAGTTGAGTTTGGCCCAGGCCAACACATGATAACGACTGTTGTTTTGATAACACTTCAGTGGCATGCAACAAGGGCTGATATCTCTGCTGTGACAATGGCTAGTCGTTGAAGATCTCAGCAGTGAAGCAAAAAAAAAAAAAAAAAAAAAAGGCAGCATTTTTGCAAGTATTCTGCTTTTCCCAAACTCTCACTGAGATTGGGAGAGGGGACTTAAACTAAGGGAGAAGATTGGTAAGTGTTTATGGAGCTGGAGGTACCTCCTCTCTTCAAAATCTGCCCTCAAGTACGCTGAGAAGATTCCCATTGCCTTTCAGTCTTTGGACCAGTCCGTATATGAAAGAATTACTTTATTCCTACCTCTGGTATGAAATCCATTAAGAAGCGTGTGTGAGGGAATTTGGAGTCATTCTGCGGGTACTCATGGGTATACTCTTCTGGAAAGAGAAGTTCCTGTTCTATGTTGTCTCCTAAGAACAAAAATCCCTAAAAAGATCTGGCCCTCCATGTGATATAATTTGCTAATACAATAATTTTCTTCTTCTGAACAAAGCCAGGAAAGAGTTTCCTGTTATACTTTAGGGAAGTTAGGTGATGTGCAGAGTGAATATGTCAAATAATGGAGTTCTAGTGTATAGCAACGAAGTCAACACTAATAAAACTTTGCTGTCTTTCTAAAATGGTCGTGTGCATTAGATTGTCAAATGCTCTAGGTCTTGTAATGCAAGAAGACAGGATGTTTCCAAGGCAATGAGATGAGGTTAATTAAAATGTCAGATAACACAAATTTAGATTGTTTAAAACAGATCTTTATGTAAGATAGTAAGATCTTCATTAGAGGGCCACAAACGTAACTTTTTCATAAAAAATAACCTTAACAATTTTTTACATCAAGTCTGACCTCTGCTGCCTACAAATTTGGACTGATATATCAAAATACATATTGCCTTTAATGTTCCTGTCAAACCTGAGCCGTGATGCATGGAGTTATTCTCTACTTGGAGGGATGCTTCTGTGAAACTTAGCTAATAAAAACATGGCACAGCCGGTGACTGATGTCTGTTCTCCCAGGGCGTATTAGCGTGGGACAAGCACTGCGTATGCATCCTCTTCTTGACACTGAAAAATGAGACCCATCTAGTAAAAACCACAATATATCCTCTAATGGTCTTGCAGTGACCTTCTCGTCATCTTTCTCCTTCCTCACACACCTTTCTCACCTCTTTGCTCTTTCCTTTCCTTCCCTTGTAGACTCTGAGCCTACGATTCATCTTGCAACAAGGTCCCTGCTGCCTCTGAACATGTCCTACGCTTGAGCGCAGGCCCCTGGCAGGGTCTGGGCTTCCTTTGTGGGAGATCTCAGGCTGCTTTTTGCCAGCTTGGACCATGAGAGGACAAAGAAAAGACCAAGGTAAAATAAAGATCTCCTTAAAAAATTGAAACAAAACTCAGCAACGAATCCAAATCCCAGTTCCAGCAACCTGGTAATTTGTCAGTGCCAGGCGTCAGCCCACTATTAGTCTTTTTCTGGGTAGAGATGACAGAGCTCTGTTGACAAGCTGTAGGACTTATTTCAGGAGTTGGCACCTGGCTCCCTGGCACATCCCCCTGACGGTTGTGTCACGCTCCTTGGAGCTGCTTTTGGCTCTGCAGAAGTTACAGCCAGAGCGGGCTGCCCGGCCCTCCCCAGCCCGCCTGCTTGGGAACCTCGCTATTTATTTCCATAATTACAGGTCTGTCCCCCCAGGCCTGTCTAACGCCGAGCAAAGCCTGCGTGCCAGCAGAATGGGCATCCCAGCGCTCACACGTGCGGAGCACGATGGGGAGGCTTTTCACCTGTCCCCAGGAGGGCTGGAAGGTGCTTTTGCCAAATGGCAGCTGTCTCAGCCTTCCTCTCCTCCTCCCGCTCCTCCCGTGTCCCTCTACTCTTTTTCCCCTGAGCAGTTTGCTCTCGTCCTTGCTCAGTGTCACGGCCAGTGGCATGGGACCACTGGGTGCCTCCCTGGGCCATGAGTCCGCTCCATCCCTTCCCATGAAAGGCCATGGCATCTGATCTGGAGCTTTCCTGCTCCCACTGCAAGAAAATATTTAGCATTTTAATATCTTTTCACATTTTTAGAAATAATTTATGTATGAACATACACAGTGCTTAGTAATCATTTCTCAGATGAATGTGGAATTTTTCTAAAATTAAACTATCATTCTTTTCTCTTCACACTTGGCTGTCATATCTTTCTTAATGCAAATCAGTCATTGACTAGAGACACCTACTGTAAGAAGCTATTTTAGCTGTCTGATCGGTTATAAATTGATTTTAAAAGTGAAGACCGTTTTGGGGAGATAAGCTGGGATTGGTAGGGAATGGAAAAAATAATTCCAAGGGGAAGTTTTGTATTTGAATGTAAGTGACTATTTACCTCTATCTCAGAGCAAAGTCTATAATCCAGGTGTCCTATCTCTCTTTCCTCCTGCTTTAACTCTTAGACCACAAGTCCCCCACCCGCCCTGGCCCTATATGGTGTAGAGCCCCTGAGGACCAGAGGCAGGTACCCCAGGGCAGAGCCCAAGGAAAAAATATTTCCCCTTTCAGTCTCCATTTGATACAGGGTGAAAGGAAAGGGGGAGATTATCTCTAAAGGCGCCTGGCTACTCTTCTGCTCTGAAGCAAGTCCCTTAATGCAAGGATGAAAAGGAATCCATTATGGTTAGTTTCAGAGAAACCTCTCTCTCCACTGCAGTATTTCCCCCTGCTATGCTTCAAGTACTCTTCAGAGGGAATATTCACATTTTCTGGGAAAAGAAAATGGCTTTGCTAACACAGTGGTGGTCTGCACAAAGCAAGAGTGAAGCAGAGAAGATTCACTGGGTGCAACTTAGGAAGCTGGAAAAATAAGAACTGTTTTCTGTTTTTCTCTTTTTCTGCTCTTGGTTCTTCAGGGCCAGCTCTGATATTGTCTGCTGGGACTTGAACAAGGAGCTTAATTTTTAAGGCATGTCTGACTTCTGTCTTTGGACTTTTTTTCTGTTGCTTGCACTGCCAGTTCTTACTATGTAATTAAAAATATGCAAACAGCAGCTGACTTTTAAAATGAATCCAGTTTGAGTGAACATGCTTACAAACTTTAATGTTTGCATGCTGTGCCTGTATGAACAATAGTTATCCCAGCATGAATATTGGGCGAGAGTCAATTTTGAAGCCACACAGATAAATATATATAGAAAACACCTTCTACATACACGTACTTCTGTGCTTTGCTGGTTTGTTAAACCATTTCTTTTTCCCTAACAAATTACAGCTAAGCAACACTATTCAGATTTTGATTATTCATGATCAATCCACCTTGAAAAAATTCTGAATAGTGTTAATCAAATGCATTTGAATAAACAAACAGTTGCAACATGTTTGTAGATACTCAGAGAGCAGAAAAAGAACCTAATAAATCAAATCAATTACAAATCGCAAGTTCCTTACACAGCTCTATTGTCCCCTGAACGCTTGTAATTGGGAGTTCAAAGCCAAACATCCTTTGTTACTTTTGTAAAGTTTAAAAAAGCATGGTTTTTTAATGCCTAGACTTGTGGTTTCTCAGATGTGTGCGGGATTTTCTAATGTGCTCCATTTAATACAAAATTCAGGGCAGTTATAATCCTCCTCTACACCTGAGTTAGAAACAGAGTCCTGCGAGCAGACTGCAGTTTTGGAGTGAGGCCAATTGCTGAAGAAAGTGATTCTTCTCCCCATTCCTTTCACTTATTAAAAGATACCCCTCACTTGGCTTCTAACGAAGCTCCCTGGGAACCCTATGCTGCAGCCTGCATCGGTGGGAAGGTGCGATGCCTTTAGCAAGGCTGCGTGACATAGCCTGGAGCCACCCTGTCCTACCATGCTGTAAAGGGAAAGCACTTCCCGGTTCCTTCTGACAGCTCTTCACATCAGCTGCCCTCAAAGCCTTATGCCATCTGTTTGCATCTTTGCTGAAACCTATGAAAGTCTGTTTTATTAAGAATTCAGCACTGGTGCCCTGGCTACAAGCGAATGCAAATGCATGACTTAGGCATAATTGCGCTGGAGCAGTTGCAGGAGGGCAGCCTAAGGGCCCTTCTCCCCACTGTCTGGTTTTGCAGAAACAACTAGTGGGGTGGGGAGGGCTGGGCCTGCTTGTTCCCCTGAATCAGGAGACAGATGTGCCATTTGCAGCTGGAGAGGGAAGGACGCTCTAGGTCCACAGGTGTGCACCGTCCTGTGAGGCAGGACCCAAACCACTGCTGCACCCCACACCCTTGGGATGCAGCATGGTCCCCCAGGGAAGTCGGTCATGACACCTCTAGATGTTCCATCACACTGTTTGACAGGGCAGGTTGCAACTGTCTCATGGGTACTCTGTGGGCATGGGGTGCCTCTAGGTGCTATGCACTATTGCAAAGGGCTTGGGCACCTATGTGTCCACTTGTGTGGCCACCTCTGCTTCAGGTTCTTCCTCCTTCTCCTGTCTTGGGAGAACAAGACTTGTATGGGCTGAGAACGTGCTCCTTGTGACCTGGGACCTTGACAACCTCGTGCATGGAGGTCTGCCAAGTCACCTGCCTGCAGCCTCCTCTGCCTGGCTCAGCTGGGTGAGGTGCTCCAGCCTGATGGTTGGGAAGAGGTGGATGTGACACATTGCACTGTCCCATGCCCTGCCCAGCCTCTGCCTCTCTGCCATTGATTTCTTCTTGGCTGCTAACTTGGAGACCAGGGTGCGCATGTGCTTGTGGTGGTGGGGCCTGCAGCTCCAGTCCAGTTGCTGGCAGTCAGACCCTCTGCTACACATGCACACGCAAATGCATATACATGTTGGTCTCTCTGGGAGCTTGTGCAGACCTATGGTCACTCCAGTGTCCCACTCTCAGACTCCTGGTCTCTCTCTGGTATCCATCCCCTGACCCTTGGTCACCCTGATGCACAGACACACACACACACAAACATTCACTGGTGTCTCCAGCTGCTGGCACCCCAGACACATGGGCCCTCTGACCCATGGCCTGACTCCAGCTGCTGCACACACACCCCCATAAACACATGCATGCACACAGAACAGAGAGTCCCTTACCCAGTAAAATACTTAGAAATGCAGTTTAATGAGAAGACTGTGGTGATCAGGCATGGGGCATGACCAAACAAATGTACTGACCAGCAGCCTCTTTACATGCAGCTGGCTCCTTTTAACCTCTTATCTGTATTTTTCCACACTTGGTCCTTTGCAAGCCACCTTCACCCTCCTGTTCTTGCCTTTGGTCTTTACCCTTAATATTCTGTAAGTCTCACACATTCCCGCTAACCCCTTTAAAACATTCCACAGTACGTTTTACACCATTCCCCAAATGATCGTGCCATAATGAGTCCTGTACACCTGCAGGCCATAACCCCACTCAGTCTGCAAGGCTGTCTGGTAAGAGCACCTCCCGCAGACTCCTCTGACACCCAGACTGTGGCTGGGCTGTCCTCTGCTGAGATCCCTGGAGTAACCAGGTCTGGGTGCTATTGGGCTTCCTCTGCTTGGTACTGTCCTCTGCGCATCTCCAGGCCTTTGTGTTTATGTGATTAGCCCTTCATCACACAAACTAACAGATCCTACCACTATAAATCTGGGTGGCTCTCAGAAGAGTAATCCTTGAGTTTATACTGTTAAGTGTCAGCAGATGCGCAGTTTGATCTTAGGCAGTTGCGTGACTTCTGCGTCTTCTGTGCTCCTTTGATAGATTCTTCAGTCAATACAGTTCATATAGTCACATGTGGAGAAAATAATCTCCTAAAGCACATTTTACTGCTGTTTTTTAGGAAGTCACATTATATATTTAAATACTAGGCAGGCTGGGACATGATGTGTCATTCAGTAACTTGGGAGAGGAGGACAACTTTTTAGTCTTGGTAGACAACCTACCATCAACTTCTGAGTAAGATGTGCTGCTACTAAATCTTCTTCCTTCTGTAAGCAGGACACTGCATATGAGCAATGCTGATAGCCTTCGGGAGGTGATCAGGGAGGATACCTGATATTGTATCAATGGAGTCGTTCTGTTGCCATTTGTAAGACTATATCTGGAAAACGTAAGACTATATCCAGAAAACCTGTAATTTATTGCTGTGAGATGTAAACAGTGAACACTGTGTTCTGTAAACATTGGAGACAGGCTGCAGGGTTAGGAATGGGACAGGCCCTCCCATTTTACAGACCAGCAGAGCACACCAGGGATGTAGTGCATGCAAGGAGAGCACCTGGTAAAGACACTTGTTTGTTGTCATATAAAAAGCAATCCAGCGGTAACAAGGTTCAATACTTCAGCCTGGAAAGATGTTCTGGGAAGGCACCATTGTGCAGACTACCTGCCCTCTGCTGTCTCCCCTGCAATAGGCAAGGACATTAGGTGCCAAGGACTCTGGAACTATTGGAGCTGTCAATGTAAATGTTTTTGGTTATACTCTTTGTGCAAAGCCATGTGCATTAACACAGGCTACATGGAAACATTCCTAGGATGGTGACTTAAAAACCATTTGCAATCTTCTGTTTACTATTGGCAAATGTTTCCAAGAGACATGTTTGTGAGGAATATGTGTAGAATTTGGCACCATAGCTTAAGGCTCTATCCAGCGACTGCTGAACGGATGGCATAATACCTGTGTTGTCAGGCTTGACACGGTTAGAGATGAAGCACTTCTTTATATTAGTGTGGAATTAATTCCTTTCTTGGCTACAGAACAGTCATATTTGACGTTGCCCACTTGGAAGAGATGCTTAAATGGATCAACAATGTTTTTGATAACATCTGCCAAGAGCATTTTGACTCAGTCCTTTGCAATTACTCATTTTTATAGATCACGCATCAGTTTAAAGTGTAACACAGACATCTAAAAGGTGCTGAAGATGAAAACCTAATAGCACTTTGTATTTCTTACATTCATGTCATAGACTTTATATTGGAATTAATGTAGTTGTCCAGAGAAGCAGACCAGATGTGATGTTCAAATTTCTTCGGTACCACGATTATCTGGACTTTTTTGTATAATAAACTATTTTGCAAGACAGTTAGCCATCCAGCTGCCAGAGTCATCTTAAAAATGACTGACACCGTAAGCACTGAAGCTGGTGAGAAATGCCATGGTGCATCCAGTACAGGCATACTATCCGTGGTCAGTTACTGGTTGCAAGACTCAGCAGCAGAGCAAAACTGAATGAATCGCTCCTCCTCCAATTCTTGGTCAAAGACTGGGAAACATGTGTTATGAAGATAAATGATATGACATCATTCTCTAGAGCACGGGCACATATCTCTACTTCAAGCTAACCAGCGACCACTGTGAGGAATGCAACTTCTCAAACTTTGCAGTGAGGAGGTAGATGCAAAAATTATTTTGCTTGTCCTCCAGGCCTCGAATGGTGGATAAAGTCAGTCATAATCACTGCTGAAAATAGTGATCTTCTTTTGAGTTCACCAAATCTATTTCTTGCCAGTGCTCTGGGAAATTGGAACATAGGCCTGGGAAAGATTCACTTAGAACAATAAAGTATATGTTGGCTTGGTACTTGCATATATACAAGGCACCGATTGTCCACATGCATTTTAGAGGGGCAATAATATTGATGTTTTTGAAGACGGGAATTCTGGGAACTTAAAACCTATGCAAAGGGAGTGCACTTAACAGAATTTTGCTGAGCTTGGGCAAACATGGGAGCTTTCATCACAGTTTTCAAAAACTGTAGGAATTCTTGAGTCATCTCTGTACCCCTGAAATTGCAACAGCTGGTATCAACAACTGCTGTTAGCAACTCTGCTGTGACAAATGGGGTGAAATAAGTTCTGTTTAACTTCTGCCATACGAAGAATATTTACTCCAGCTTTGCACTGAGGATACTCTACCAAGCACGAGTTTGGAAATAATCCTTGCAATAGGTGTGCTACTGTCCCCTATCTTAATGTTGAATGGCTGGATAACTGACTCCAGACAGAATGCAGTTTGGAGGTGTCAGGACTACAGCATCCACAACTACCACGACTCTTAAGAAATACAGTTGCAGCCTTTCCTGCCAAAGCAGGGACTCTATGTACCTCAAGAGTGAACTCCAGTGGAAAAAAATCCAGAAGCTGTAAACCCAAGGATGGAATTGAAAAATGAATTATGAAGAGCAAGATGGATCTGAGAATAAATTCACTGAAGATGGAGAAGGAAAAAATAGGGAGTGGGAAGGAAGGGAAATATGTGTGTGTGTGTGGTTGTACATGTAAGCAACGAATTTTATGTGATACTTCCTTATATCTGTTAAGAATTTCTTTTTCAGCTATACCTTTGAAAACTAAAAAAAAATATTGCCAACTGAAAGGGTGCTGCTATTAGGTATATTATCACCATCAGTAAACCATCACTTAGAAAAGGTTATATCTACATAAAACCTATAGAGAAAGTTGCCATCAAAACACATCTTTATTTCTCACGTCAGACAGTGACAATGGCTGAAGTTTCTCATCTTAGTTCATGACTAAATAGTCTATCCTTTTTGTCATCAAAGAAGCCAAGTTTGCTGGTCTTTGTGGGAGGCCTGAACACATGCTCTTTGTCCATTACTTTTTTGTGGGGCACCTGTTTGAAGGTTTTGATATGTATTTTGGTTGTTGGACCTGTGTTATTTGCCTTATTTTGCTAGCTTGGTACATGGCATTTTTATTATAATTTGTTGCAAATATGCCCACATTATATATAATTGGCATATATGAAATAGATGTAGAGTTACTAACAGTAATAGAAATGTAAATAGCTATAGTATAAAAAGATAGCTACTGCTGATTTACACCTCTAAAGAGTAACTGCATTTCCAAAATAATTAGCCAAATAGAATTGTGGTTGTATCTAGAAATATTTTTAAAATACAAACTTTATCTGTAGACCTTCATCCACCTCTGTTTCCAGCTGAAATTGTGCAGCATAAAAGTTGATTAAAATTCTCTAACAGTGAACCTACAGGTTGAATCCTGTTGTTACATTCTTTTTTATTGAATAGTAAAATGATGAACAGTGCACGTAATACATGATAGAGCAATATTCCTTTATTTAATTTTGCAATTTAAAGTTAAGAACGTTTTGGTTAATGGAAGGTGAAGATAGTATTAAGGGGGTTATTATTTATTGGTGATTTATACAGTGATGGGATTGTATTGTAAAGCACTGAGTCAGAAAAATTGACACGTTAAGTCTCCTTAACTCTCAGACATTTGAAAATTGCCCTTGGTTCTTGTTGAATAATGCACACTGGCTGATATATACAAGGCACAAACTGTGTATAGATTCATTTAGAACTCCCAGGTGGGAGAATTTGGATATGTTTTCAATGACGAGTCTATTATCCCTTGGTAACTGAGAACGTTACATGTGAAAAATATGTCATCCACGAGTCATCTTGAATCCAGATAGAGCTGGCTGACCCTGCCAAATTCACCTTTCTGAGCTAATCATGGCCTTTAATTACCAGATTTTTTTTTAATGGTAGCTGTTTCTCAGATGGTCTAGTTAGATGTTTGCCTGGCAGTGATGATAATTTAGCAAGTCCTTATTAGAGATGTGGTGATGTTTTATTGCTAAAAACCAGAATTTAAAAATGAAAAAAATCTTGCTGGTTACATTATTTCACCGTTTGTAAGGTAACTCATAGAGTAGACTGTAAATTCCCCACAGTAAAGATTTTTACATTTATATTTATAATCTGTCATTCAGACTAATGGGACAAGGTAGCCCATAAACAACAATAACTGGACACCAGTTAATTTCAGATTATATGTTGAATAAGAAATTCAGTCTGAAATTTTGCTTTCTGGGCATGGTTATGTAAGGTTTTATATGGCAATAAACATTATAGCAGTAAAAATTTTAATGTGATCTCATGCCAGGAAAATATCCACAATCAGTCTAAACCAAATACCTCTGAGGACTTTCTAGACATTTCATTTGTTAATGTAAGTGCCGCTGTTTTATTCTGACAAACCTAGTCAACATATTAATCCAATAGCTGAAAAATATAATAGCTAAAAAATATTCTTTTTCCTAAAATCTGATACAAAAGAATAGGTGCTAGGCTGCATCAGCAACACATATTATGTAGGACGGAGGCAGTGCCATTTTATCAGAAAAAGAAGGCATATTTCTAAAACACATAAAGATACAGGACAGTGAAAGTCTGAAGATGAAGATAATGAGAGTTGCTGAAGCTCAGAATGCCAGAACTTCAGCACTGAAAGATAAGCAACAGCCTTTTACTCTTCAGGTGTGTTACATGAGGCTGCCTATCAGAACAAAAACAATGAAAAGTCATATTTTCAGCATTTTATTCTGATTTTTATTATTGCTTCGAATGCTGCTCTATTTAATTATGGCAACAGATGTTTGCAGTACTGTACAATATGTGTCTGCACAATATGTGTTCTCTCACATTTTGTTCTTGCAGAGATTGAGACTTGGATTTATTTTTATTTAAAATTAAATATAAAATTTATAGGATGTTCAGTAACTGTAATTCTTAAAAAGTCTCCTTACAAGCCATGGGGGAGGTTCACAGTTCAAATGCACTGTGTAATGTCAAGAGAATTGTAGATTCTTCCTTCCATTCTTTCCCTCTTCTCCGTGAAGTAGAGATATTTTTTGAACAAAGAATAAGTGATGGACAAACACACGCATTTTTTAGCTTGCTCAAAAAATATTCAAACATCTGCCATACAGTAATAAGGCGATATGAACTGCAGTCAACTAAGGATTGTCCCTACTGGGAAAATAGAGATATTTATTGAGGAAATCCACAGAAGATGCACGCTTTGGTCTGGCCCAGTGTTTTTTCTTCCTTCCGCTCTCATTTTGTACATGAATATACACACATACATACTATGTCCCGCCAGGCCAAAAGCTGAAATAAAATGACAACAACGTAGGTACATGGACTCTGGGCAACATTAAAAAAAAATCCTGTGTGCTTGTGAAATCCAGATCCCCTTTTCCAGTGAGATCTGGGGAATGCCAAGTGACTTAAAGATAGGATTTAGGCTTTGCTGTGCCCTCTTCCGAATGCAATGATCTCTTAAACAGCTTCCACCCCCTCTCTTCCCTGCTGACCCTCCTTCGTCCCTTCTCTCTCCTGTCACTCTCTGTCTCATTGCCAACAAAAATGTCTGATGATCTGAAAAATAATCTGAGCTAGTTTTTTCCATCTGGATCTGTTCCCCGATGTGTCTCCCAGTGTGACCACACACAGCACTGCCGCCTTGGGGGTAGGAGTGGGAACGGTTTTAGCTGGGTGAAATAGACCTGCCACCAAGTGTGAGACCATGGCCTCAGTCATTTCTACCATTTTCCACCTTAATCTCACTCCAACAATTAACTCACCAGCTACTGACACCATGTCTCCTGTCATTCTTGAGCAGCTTTCAACATCCACAGAATCTGAGCCTCTACTCAGAATCAGGAAGGTGCTGCCCGAGGAGCTCTGACAGACACAGGCAGTCCCTTTTGGCCACAGAAGGGCTGCCATGTTAAGCAGCACAGAGTCTCTCACGCTTAAGTTGCCAGTCCTGTTGTAGACTGTGAAGGATGTTTGCCCATCAGGGCACAAGTGGAGAGGTTTGTTCAGGGCAGTGAATATCAGCGCTGTGCTGTTGTGGGCAGCAACAATTTGCTCCTCAGTTTCCTGGGCTGGTGGCTGCCCGCCCCTGGTTATGGGCTGGAAAAGCCTGTGCTGCCTCACCTCTGCCTGTGCATGTTTTGCCCCATATGCAGTTTAAGGTGTTATGGTCTCTATCAACATGGCTGTCGCCATTTCTTGATCTTACACCTTCAGACAGCTCCTTCTTCTCTCTATGCCATGTGGTGACATGGAGGAGCCCCGCTGTGAAGTAGGAGAGCCACACGGTGAGCATAATGACAGACGAGCCAGGTCTCTTCTGGTCAAGATGGATGTACAAAGTAAGCTAGAGCACATCTGTGTGTCACACGATGCAAAGATCTCCAAGCTAGCCCTGACCAAAGATGGTAAAGAGTGTTGTGTCTATGCTTCACCTTGGGGTCATCAGCCCATGGCTGAACCTGAGCTATGTAGTCCTTCATCTTCTGCTGTGCAAGACACCCAGTTGTGAACAGGCTCCTGAAAATAAGTTTCTTACGTGAGACATGTCCAGACTTGGCAGAAGATGAACATCGCCCTCACCCTGCCATACCTCTCCTGTTCTCCTGTGTCCTGCACATGCCCTGTGCTGGTGGCGGTTGGTCCCCACCCCAGGTAGGAGCAGGGCTGTGGCCCTCCTGGGGTGGCAGAAAGCTGGTGTTTGTCATTCTCCAAGCTTGGTTGCTGTGCTGGAGCCAGCTGGTGAGACGAACCTGCATTTCAGTTCCCAGAAGCCCCAACCGCAGCAGGAGCCCTGACAGATTTGTCAGTCTTGAGTCACTGCTCAGTGCTGAGGTGACCCAAGAAAACTTCAGTACCCATCTGGGGACTAGCTAGAGGCTGAATGGCAGCCTTGAACATGCTGTTAGCATATAAATGATAGTCTTAGGTGAGCAAAATGATCAATTGATGTCAAAGTGGCTTTAAGGATATGTTCTCACTTCTTCCTGGTGAAAGGCAAGACTTGAAGGTGAAACTTCTGTCATGGAAGAAAAGATAGGGCCAGAGACTTCCCACAGGGAACAGCTATTGGTTCACAGAGGGACATAAAATGTATTTTTCCCACCCGCTCAGTTTCCTCCGAGTCAATGAAATTGGAATCTGACCCTTTTGTTCTGATAACCTTTGAAAGGAGTCAGGCTTGCCAAAACCCTCTGCTAATACACCAAAGGAAAAGGAAGCAAGTCATAAAACATTTTTTGGATCAAACAGTAACATTCTGTTGCATGCATCTCAAACACAGTGGAGGGAACGCAGTGTTGCTTTGGAGTGTGACTAGGGATATGAATCACGATATTAGCTCAATATTTGCCCAGAGTATAAACCACTAGGATTCAGCCAGCTAAACCTTGTTTATAAGAGCTGCACAAGCAAATGTGTATACTGCAGCCTTGTTTGTCTTAACTACCCAATTCCTACGCTTTCCATATACTCCAAGTAATCTTTTGTATTCTTTTCCTTCTTCATGAACAAGGAAATTGCATAAATAACACTTAGGATAATGAAAGAAACGCTCCACCTCAGAGAGACCAAAACATTGGCAGAATAACCAAATTTGGCATTGTCATAGATTTGGGTTGGCAACATTGACAATAACAAGCAACAGATCTTTTTAACGTAAATTTAACACTAGACATGAAAAAAGTGATGATCAGTGCCTGGTAAAACTGCCTGAAGAAGAGTTTGGTCAGTCTAGTGAAGATCACGTGGAGTCATGTGAGTCAGTTGACTGACTCTGAAAAGTGGGGTATGGGGTGGGTCAGCAAGTGGCTGGCCATGTGATGTTGGGAGAAGAAGGTGAGGGGTTTATGTTGTCTGTCTCATGGCCCTCTTGTAACTTGTGACACTCTTGGATGCTTCAAACCAAATCTGAGAAGGGGCAGTGTTTGCAGCAATCCTAATTTATCAATCAAGTTTTGAAAAAATCCTGTCAGATGGGAAAAGGACAGAGGTTTTCTTCATGACTCGTCTGGACAACTTAGTACTCTGTGTTGGTTTTGGCAGCCCTCCAGCTGGCCAGGTGACAGGCATCTTCTGCAGACCAGCTCTCCAATGTGTATTTCCTGCCTAGTCCCAGTACCTGTTGTCTCCTGCCCCAGTGGCAAGACAGAAAAGGGCAGCAAGGAGAAATGAGTGGAGTCACCAGAAAGCCTGGGAGATGTGAAGACAACTGGACATATTGCAAAGCAAAATGTTACAGGTACATGGAGGATACTATGAAAGGACTTAGGGGACATGTGGTGAACTTATGATACCAGAAGCAGAGAGGGGTTATTTGGGGTGGAAGAGGAAGGTTGTGGGACATTGAACTGCAGGAAATCAAGGTTCAGTAGCTCTGCTCCTCAGGGAGTAACTTGTCTTCAGAGCTTGACAATATTCCGTTGTGGTTATATGTGTCTGGAGGGATTGGTTTATCGCTATCATGATATATGGATCTCTTACAGATACTTATCTTGGAGGTTGTGAAGGGGTTCAGTTAGCAATGGCAGGCTATAAATGGGGAGGAGAAGGATGTCAAGCTTAACAGTAGGGAGGAAGGAAAACTGAAATAATAAATATTGATTTGGAGTATGTCTTTTATTATCTCTGAGTGAACAGGAAAATGTTATAATAATGTGATCTTTATGTGAACCATAAATTATCCACGTGAAGCTTTTCTGCATTGGTGTTGACTAATCAACGAACCATTCTGGGGAGCTGTTGGCTATACTGTTCATTCAACAGCTTGAGTTTGTTATCATATTTCATTGTATTCCTTTAGGCTGTACATTTTTATTAGTTTATAGCGATTTGTGGGATGCATGCCCTGGACGCAAGGAAATCACTTTTACCAGATGGTTTGAATCAGTAAGAGTCTTGTCCTGAGTTCAGTGATCCTTCAATCTGGTCCCTATTGCATCATGTTGTATAGCTGAAGAGAGCTAAGTAAATCCTGCTAGTAACAGATGTTTTACAAAGTTAAAATCTTTTATGTGGATCCTGACCATATACTGAAAGTTAATTGTAAAGCTAAACTAAGCACTGGATATGCAAATTGAATGCTGCATTAACCTATCAGTGGGAAGCATTTTTGGAATAACAAATGTAATTCTTTGTGTCTGAAATTTACTTGGACTTCATCCCTCTCTGACATCACTTTTGTGGGTGACCAGGGGATTTGTATACAGACGAGCCTAGTGAATTTGCTGTTACCATGGGTACATGTGAAACACTTCCAAAAGGGGACGTCAGCAGGAGAGCAGGGTGTGTGTCTGTGACCTTCAGCTTTTTTCCCAAGAAACCTGAAACAGCACTGGAACCAAAACAAAGGCATGGGCTGCACCTCTCTGTAGAGGACGCAGGTCCTTGGCCACATGGTGCCACATGGGGGGTGTGTGTGTGAGGTGTGCAAGGCACTTCACTTTCCTGCAGGTGCTTTCCTGTGGACCACGTCCGTCCCCTCATCCCTGTGCAATATGGGACACCCACCTGACACCACCTCCTTCCTGGGACCTGTGGGCCCTTTCCCCAATTGGTCTCATCTCCTCATGCCCCTCCACCAGAAGTGGCCAGTTGGTGACTAGGATGGGGAGGAGAGAGGGCCAGGGCTGGTCCAGCACTCTGCTAGGTGGGCCAGAACCTCTGCAGCCTTCCCAAGGAGACTCGGAGATGTGAGGGACCCTGAAAGACGCCCTGCTGTGCAGCACTTATCCTGTGGTCTGCCCCGAGCCCCTCTGTGCCAGCTGTGGTCAGCAAAACCAGCAGTCCTGCTTGAGGGACCTACACCCACCTTTTTCTTAGAAAAATATTTTCATTTTATTTTAACACTCCCCCCCCGCTTAAAATCTTAATGAATTAAGTTAACAAATTGACATCCCGCAGTCAAAAAATTCTATAATAGAGATGCAAAATGGCACCCTGACCCAATCTGTCCTTTCCCTCCATCACAGGCTCAAGCTGGGAACTTCCATTTAACAGGGGGTCTCCACTCTCCTGGACACGCAGCTTGGGGCTGCATTTCTCCATGTTCAAATTGAGGTGCTAAGGTTTCAAGACCCAGGGATTACATTTGTGGACACCTTATTGTTTCAAATTTGTTAACAAAGCCACACTATTTGTTTAAAAAGCATTCCTCATATGGAATAACATGAAAAGGAAAGTAAGATTTATTGTCCAAAAAACGTTCCTCGAGGAAAAGAATGAGTAACGTGGCAACTTGCGATTCCTTAATACGTAGGTCAGATGGAGGAAACGTAAGTGATGGTATGAATACCAAGTTTTTTCCATTCCAGAGTCAAGAAGGAAAAGTCATCCAAAGAGCCAGTGCAGATGTTCACCATGTGGTCACATGTCTTTTTTGTGGTCTGGCAAACAGATCATATAGCTAGTACCAATACTTCAAGACTTAATCAGATGTCAATGCCTTAGTTGCATATATTGAAGTGGATATATTGAAGTTATTTGTGTCTCTTAGACCCGTTATTTCATGCCACCTGCAGAAAGGCATGGTGGGTTTAGAGTACCGCTATGCTGGTAGTTACGTGTAAGACACGCAGTTATATTTTTGTCCCATTTCCATTTTTTTGGAAAAGCTTTTCTCAGATTCAGCAATTATAGTGCTATTCTGAGATAAGCCTAGCTAGGTCTGCTTAAGTCTGTGATATTTTCTGATTTCTGTTGGTACAATTTCTGTCCTACAGGTTTTGGGTGCCAGGCTGACTGAAGTGATGCTCCTTCACCTGCTCACAAGCGTTTACATGTGACCTGAAGAAGGATTTTCTGTTACATTTTCCACTTCAAAATTCCACTATTTTGCTTATTCAGCATAGGTTGTGAGGATCAGGCCGTCTTTTGACTCCCTGTGGGAAGTTATCTGTATGTGGAAGGTGAGAAAGTGTATTCACTTCTACTTGAGTTGCCTGAATCGTGTAAGTAAAGTCCTTCTTGGGCAGGGGCTGCTTGTGACCTCCTGCAGCCCCCTCTCCCAGGCAGAAAGGAGCAGAGAAGTGGTGGACTACATCACTGCAGGAGAGCAAGGTGGCCACACAGTGCTGACAAAGAGTCTGGCAACAGATCCATGACCTGGCACCAGCCCAAGCCTGAGAGGCCGTGAATCCCTTCCGCTCACAGTGGAAAACACTGCTACCACAGCAGAAATCAGCTATTGTATTTGTGTGCACAGGAGGGTAACACAGACAAAGATCAAAACCAAATTACTGGTGCAAGGTTGGATTGCATCGTTAGCAATTTTAAAAAAGGGTGTTTTGTTTCATTATAGACATTTTTTTAAATCTATGACTTTCCATTTATACTATTTCTTCTCTCAAATTTGTGAATTCTTATATTTTTCATTCTGTTTATTGGTCTGTGAAATCTGTGTGCATGTGTGACTGTCTTATGGTATAGTTTGTATACACTATGTTGCATTTGCCAAGAAATATGCTGGTGGAAGACTTTGAACATGAAACACATTTGAAGGGCCTGAGCTTACACGATGTGTGAAAATCAGATCCTTGTAAAGTCTCACACATTAGATGTCTAAAGATGAGGGCACACAGAGTCAGTTACCACTTTAAAAAATGTATTTCTCCTTACCATATCTCCTCCCTTAAGAGCAGACACTGCAAGAGACAAGTTATGGGGTTTGCGTAAGTTATTTTTCTTTATTAGAGCATTGCTGCTTCAAGTATTTGGGAAGCGTTGCTTCTACTGATGCTCATTACTATTGGCACTCCAATGCAAATAACCAGTGTCTGCCACAGTCAGGATTTTTTCTGAATGCTGTTCTGTCTGACACTACGTAGTTTTTCGAAAGGAATTTTTGTAAACTTTTAAAACACCAAAGTCTGATTACTCTGAAATTTTAAGTGTCAAATATTTCTTTGCAACTGGGGACAGTAAAATGAAAGCTGAACAGGCACCTCTGCCCACACAAGCAAATTTTTTTGCTTTTTCAAATGTTTCTGCTGCTGGATGCTATTGAAACTTTGAAAAACCTTTCTAGTGCTTGAAGTGTGACACAAAGGAGGGACTGTTTCATTTTTCTTTTTCAAAGGTAAGGAAATTTCAAAATTCTTGAAGGCGATAAAAAGGAAAATGAAAAGCAAAACCAGAACGATTTTGATATTATCAATTTTATTGTGTCAGTGTGAAAAGAAAAGAGGAAAAAATGAGAAACTCTCTCTCTCTGTATATGTATTTGGATTTTGGCAGATTTCACATTTGATTTCTTTTTTTTTTTGGTGAAAGATTCTGATTTGCAATAATAGCAATTTTTCTTTGAAATCCAAATCTTAATTTTCAGATAGTTCTGGGAATAAGTCTGGCTTGCTTTTTGGAAAAAAGAATCCCTTCTAGATACGAAGTGAAATGTCATTTGCTATCTAAAGAATCCTAAATTTGTGCAGTTAAATTAGAAATAACTAATAATATGACAATTGATTATATGTCTTTGATTCAACAATCCCCCCTCCCTGAATTATGAGAGAAAATTAACTAAACTTGCTTGTTAGTAATAACTACCTTGTGCCTGTTCCTGTAAGCCAAGACTGTTATCTGCAGACATGAATAAAGATTATTAATGTTATACTCACTGAATTTCAAGGACATTCCTTGCAATGTGTAAAAGTAATCATGTGCAAATATGTTTGCAGATTGGGACTGTATTCTCACCCAAATATATAATGCAGTTTCCAGGTGGTAGCTATCTGATATTGTGTCTATTTTTGTTTTAACACAATGAATACTCAGCAGCAGAGTAATAATGCTCACTGCCTTTTCCTTCTAATATTGTTCATGACAGAAATCCGATTTATACAGTGCAAATAATCATTATTTCCAATAGGCCAAGGATCTTTCCTGGCAAGAGCATAACCAATGTCTTCTACTCCTACTTGTGTCATTCATGATATTTCAGTGATGTGAATTAGCATATAAAATCCATTACCCGTAGAAGGATTGTGGGAGAGGAAGAAAGGAAAGAAAAAAGAAAACAGGGAACATGCCTAGTGCTGCGAGGCACAGGGAATTAAAAGCAAATAGCAAAGCAGGTGGAAAAATCCGACAAGGAAGCTTAATACACTGAAGAAGTACTGAGAGCTTGTGGCCCTGGGGAAGAGCATTGCAATCGCTGTCTTGGTGACTTCGTTCCATCCCTGCACATCATTGTTGGGGATTTAACTATTGTTAAGCAACACTTTTATGCGGGGCTTGCCACAGTCCCCAAGCTCTTTCCTGGATCACTTTCGATGCATGAAGAAAGGACCTGAGCGGCGATCTCTTTCTCACCTGGAAGGCTGTAGGGACTCAGTGCCAAGCGCAGCTCTTCAATTGTCTTTTGAAAAAAGACTCCAGCAGGATGCTAAAGCAAGAGTGTGTTTTCATCACTGACTTCGCAAACAGGAGTGACTCATGTGCCATCTGTTTCGTCCCTCCGCTCCATCATATGCGCTCCCTGTTTGTGCTGGTTAATATATTTGCCATCTATTAAAGGGAGAGGAAACTTTGGAGCAGCCAAAACAAACACGCCTGAGAAAGGCTGAAGTTTTGAAAGGGGCTGGTTGGAAAGCTGCTACCACTGTCACTTTCCATTGAAACACGCGGTTCTGGGGCAAGGAGATGCCAGGTGACAACCCACTGAAATCCTCTAAGAACGGGTCAGGGATTTCTGCGTATCTGAGGCACGTCTGTGTCATGTAAAACAGTACCTGCATTAGCTCCAGCACACACGAAATGCACCACATCATGCCTGGGCTGGCAAACACTGCTCCTCTGTGCCCGTTGTCACAGCTCAGTGGTGTGCGGAAGTGGCTGTCCTGCTTTGGAGCCTCAGGGGGACTCTTCGGCCTGGAAGGGAGAGGACCGAGCAGGAGTTAGGGTACAGTGTGGATTTCTGAGCGGTATGGAGAAGGTGAGTGGGGACTGCTCAGAGCTGCCCAGAAGAGACCCTTCCTCCAATGCAAAAACTGAGGGCGGCAACAAACGACAAATGGCATTTGGCAGGTTCAGAAAAGCCTGGGAGCTATTCCTCTACCCATCACCCAGCTGAACAGTGGAACTTGCTGCAGGACACTGAAATCTTATCTGCGGCTTAAAAGGTGCTTGAATAAATGAATGGAAAAAAATTTCCATCAAGAACACTGAAATACAATGACAGCACCTCTGGCTCACTCTGCAGTGTAAACTCTACATGATGTTGGCACTAAATCCTGGACTCCGAAATCACTAAGCCTTGTAACAGGCTCAAAAGACCAATGCCAGAATAAACTGGAAAACTGGATTACTGGTGCCTCTGCCATTCGTAGGCTGTTGTTTTACCAGACTTTTTGCCTCTGAGGCCTTAGTGGTCAATTAAAGAGTCCACCAACAAGATGGTAATAACCCCGTCTGAGGACAAGGACTGGGGAGTAGCCAGGGCATGGCACACTCCACCCATTTCCTAGGCATTGCCTAAAACCACCTTAGTATGATGGTGACAGAGGTAACAGACATTAATAGATGGTATCATTGGAGGAAAATCAGTAACAACTTGGGCTCTTGTTAAGCATTGCATCATGACAGTAGGCAAAAAGCGTAAGCAGGGCCAAGGAATGACTTAGGAGAGCACAGCCTGCCCAAGGACCAGCCTTCCTTCAACAAACTCCATCTTTCCCTTGATGCCTTGCTGTCATAGAATCATAGAATCGTTTAGGTTGGAAAAGACCTTTAAGATCATCCAGTCCAACCATTAACCTACACTACCAAGTCTACTCTAAGCCAATCAAAGGTAGACTAGACTAAAGTCATGTGCTTGTAAATCATTCCTCCCAGGTTTTAAGATTTTATATACAAGTATATTGTGACAGAATTGCAAGACATGCTGTATAAATGTGTGAAAAATACATCTTGAATTGCCTGTATTTTCAGGTCCTCAGTGGGCAACCTGACTCTGTCACATACAACACCCCAGAAAGAGCTCACAGGTCTTGTGACACAGTTTCAGTCTCCCAGCTCAAGCCTAGACATGAGCCAGGATGTGTCACAGTCTTGCTCTAACTGGTTTATGTTTCTCCTTAACCAGTGAAAATGTTACCTAGCTAAATGAGAGAGAGGAACGAACTGTACCTATCACCAGACAATCTCCCTCGGAAACAGTTTCCAAACATATGCATTAGGTAATGAGTCTGTTTCCCTGGCTATGTGTTGCAGCATTCACTGCTATTCTGGTTGTGTTTCTCAAGCTGGCATTGCTTTTTAATATGCTTGCTCCTGGTCTGCTCCAAATCAGTTGTTCTGCATATTCTCAGCTGCTTTTGTGAGAAACCGCAGTTGTAACGGGCAGTTTCTGTCAGCCCCATGCCATGCTTCTTGATGGAGCATGATTTTCAGTGCTCTCTAGGTTTTTATTTTCACCTTTCCTATCTCTAGCTATGTCTTTTTGCAGTGTGGTGTGAAACCCTTTGTAATGGGAAAAGGCGCAGAAGCCATCTCAGTGGCCCTCACTGCGATTCCTTGCCAGCGACAGCAGCAACAAATGCACAAGGGTGTAATTCAGTACAAGCATGAATGCATTCAGAAAATATGTGCAAAGTGTTGTTCAGAAAGCTCAGCCTTTTGCTTATGACATCTCCGAGAGCTTCTTGTGCATTGCATCAGATTTCTCAACAGTTTACAAGTCTTTTTTTTTTTCCCCTCTGGAAACATTTGTCACAGTGGATTATTTTATTCAGTGCTGCTGTATGTAAAATGTAGAATGTTAATACTTTATTTGGCTAAACAGGCATAATTTGGGAAGACAGATGAAGTGATGGATTAATCATCAAGCTTTTAACTTTAAGTCTTGTTAGCTGCAGCTTTAAATGTTGTTTATTTGAAATTACAGTGTGGATATAATATCTAAATGGAAGCTCTTTACATGTATAAATTAAAGCTGCTTTTGTTGTTGGTAATAAGCTAGAAGTTTCATTTAAAATCTGTCATTTTCTTTCATACCTGGATGTTCAGATAAACTTATCACAAATAACCCAGTGGTAAAGGTACAGCTACTGCAGTGGCAATAACATTTCCCTTCTGCTTTCTGGGAATGTCTCTAAGCCTTGACTCGCAGGACCTCTCCTGCTTGTTGTGGGAAGGTAATTATGGCTGGATGCACATCTCACCTTTGGCATCTATTAAAATGTCTAACTCTGGCAGTGTTTGTGACAGCGGATTTGTGCTGCAGCTTTCTGTCAGCCATGAGTTTGAGCAAGGTCCTCGTCATCCTGAAGGCAGCCAGGCAGAAGCCTGGCCACTGTCAGCCTGCGGATGAGCTCAGGGGAAGCTCCTATCACCACCCTCTTGCCATTTTCCTGAGCCTTCCAGCCCACTTGACATTCAGATATTTGACACATGAAATCGTACCTTTGGGTTGGGAGAGCAGACCTACACTCCTGGCTTTGCCCTTCTCCGTCAGCTTTGCAAGCCTGATCTGCAGACCAACATCCTCAGACTGGGCTGCACAAGAGTTCCCCAAGAAAAAGTCCAGCTTCCCTGCTGAGGGAGGTTTGCTAGTTCCTCTTCTGGAAAATTACAGACATCTGGATACATGGCTATGAGTCTTTGGCATAGAAATAAATTGAATCCAATTTTGCTGCTTTCATTGAGTAGGGAAGTCACCCTTTATACAGTTCACAGCTGTCCCAAGTCACCTTCCTCAGTATCTATTTATAGATTTTATGCTCAAGACATCTCCTCTTCAAAAGAAATTCATCTTAGGAAAGAACATAGCTTTGTCTGGGAAGATAGGGGTACTCCTGCTTTGAATTTGTGCTGTGGAAGAGAGAAAAGTGAGTATTAGTTTTGTCAGAATGGCAATTGAACCAAAAGAATGGAAAAATGTTCGCCTAATGCTGAGCCAAAAGGGTATTTTTAAGGACTGTTTTGTGAAACTCAGATGCTTTATCTAAACTAAAAGGAGATTTTTCAACTTTGTTTTGGGACTATTTAATCCTTTTAACCTTTTTCTGCTTTAGATTTTGTTCAGCTAAATAGTGTCATTTCAGAGGAATTGTTTGTTTTGATGTCAGACAGAACATGTAGATATTTCTGAAATGAAACATTTATTAAGCAGCAACCAAACACAGTGTTTTGATGTCATATTCCCAGTACTTTTCAAGCTCTATTTCACAACAAATTCTTTAGTTCCCAGGGATGTTTTGCCCAGCTGAGGCAGGGGCTGGTCTGGGTCAGACAAAGACAATAAGCAGAAAATCCTTCCTAAAAGAGTTAGAGACAAAAGAGTTATTTTGAGAAGCAAATCCTTCTTCCTTGACCAGTGCTGGAGGGAAGCAGCTGATTAAATGCTCTTCAGTGATGCCAGATGATGCTTTTCTATATTCTACTCTCTGGAACTCGTATTTCTTATCTTTCAGATCTGAGGAGAGATACAAAAAACCCATGTTGCTAATTGGCGTAGCAAGCTGGCACATAGCTATTTGTTGCCAGAGATATGCGCTTTTCCTTCATGGGTTCTAACGTTTCAGTTTCATTTGTGACTGTCCTGTTTAGAGGCGAAAGCCGTAATGTTTGTGTCCAAGCCTAACCTATTCACAACACTGAAGATGCACCTTGCCTGCCAGAGTATAACCATCCTTGGAAATATAATTACCCACAAGAAGAAAAGAAAGGAAGTGTGAGGAAATCATGCTCAGCCTCACTGTGGCTTGGGGGCATGGTGCTGCAGTGGCCTCATGCCCCCCTAGCAGCGTATAGCTTGGCTGTGTGCTATCCACCTTAGCTTATGTCCACTTCAGCATGTCTTTGACAGGAGAAACTCTGGAAAACAACGTTTTCAGCAGTCAAACAGGAGGAGATGAAGACTTGCCAGCATTTGTCATCTGACAGTAAGTAAGTAAACAGGTTGACAACAACATCTAAGATTATCTCCTCTCTGCTTGGGTCCGTGTTATATTTCAGCGGAGCTTATGACAGAAGAGAAAAGCTTGCGCTTATCTTTTATCTTCAACTTTCACTTTGCTAGTTGTCTGTGACCCGAGACACTGGGGTGCTTGTAGCTGGACCAGGCTGGAAGGCATTGGGGTCCAGCAAAGGACTTCTGGGGAGTCACATTGCTGTGAGGCCACATGCAGACCGTACCACAGTGTAAGAACATCACCTCCAAGGCAGCTCAGATGCGGTCTTTTCCAAAGCGTGAGGTTTGACCCTGCCATTGATTGCGTGCCTTGGAGGAATTTCTTCTAAACTGCCTTTTATCTGCTTTTTCTCTTCCTAAATCACTGTTGCAATTGTTCATAGCTGGCTGTGTTTAGCTTGTATTGATACAGCTTTCCTGCACTGAATAACCACTGTTTTATATTAATTATTGGAACACAATAAGGAAAAGAATTGGGGAGAAAAGGAATCAGCTGTGAAATTATCTATTCATAGCATCGGTTTCCTGTATTCACCAACAAGTTTTTCACTTGCCTAGATAAAGGTATTTTATCCTACTCATTCTTGTTTGTTTTCTTGCATCAGAATCCCATTTTCCTTCCTTCAACTCTTCTATTTATGTAATGTCCCTATTGTAATTTACTGCATTGGAACAGGAACAGTTCAAGCTCAGTTTTGCCCCAGCCCGAGCCTTTGTACTTTTTGGAAGACAGGATTTGTTGAGTAAGTGGATTAACGTCTCTCTTTTTGCTGTCCAGGGCTGCATCAAATTGCTACTAAAATCATAAGAGATAAAATCTTTGGCAGTTAAAACTGCCGTATTTTGGGGCTGCTGCCTTTTGCATAACACACATTTGGGACCTCTAGGTGTAATCTGGAGTTTGAGAATTTTATCAGATTTATTTTCAGATTTTTAATAACGGGATGGACTCCATTTAGGAAGCAAGTTTATTGTCACCCAGCAATGGTGTGTTTGTCACTGTGCACAAGAGGATTTTAGATCTGCACTTTAGAAGATAAGAAAGAATAGAAATTCTTCTGGTTGTGCTCCTTTTGGCTCCAGGATTGTGTCCAGACATCTGAGCTGTAGAAACAGGGAGATAGAAGCAGATCAACCACTTTGTTTTATCAACCACTTCAATGTGCAGCATTTCAAGTAAAACCCTAGCTCCCCACTATGTTACTCCTGTTCCACATCTGCTTCCCAGCCTCACTCACATGTTGCTCTTAGCTTTGCTACAGGAAATATGTAGCAGCAGTGTTGATCACAAACACTCCTACAGACTCTTTTACTTAACCAAAGGCAGTTGCAAAATAGGACTGTGTCTGCCAGGCAAACACACGGTCCAGGTCAGAAATAGGTTAATTAAAAGGAGGTAAGCAAGGCAGGAAGTCCTGAAATAGATAATATTAGTTGGCATGATCTTGACTGTGAAACTTACTTGATAGTTTTCCTTTTCAGACAGTTTATGTCTTTTCTAAATCTTAATCTTTTGGGCAAGGAGGAGAGGAAATGTGATTAAATGAGATTAAGTGGCATTTAATTCACGTTTTTTCTCTTTCCAGCTGTACGCCTGCTACTTCTTGTGTTGAAGTCAGTGCTCTTGCATTCAGTGGGGACAGAGCCAGAGCCTGAATAAATAATTTAATGCAGTCCTGTGAAAAGTGCTCCACATGAAATTTCAGAATTGTGATGACACTGGATGCAGCAAACTCACATTTAACATGGGTAAAAGACTGTGTGTGCTGAAGCACAAGCCCGTGCATTTGCTAAATTAAAGTTCCTAGAGCCAAGGCAATGGGGTGGGAGGAGGGAGGGAGGGAAACCTGTGGCAGCTTGATGCATTTTGCCTGAGAAGGACAGGAGGCAGCATCAAATCTCTCCCAGGTCCTGCCGCACCTTTTTCATGGGGAGGATCTATGCTTGCAAATGCATAGCCAAACAGTTACCTTTTGGCTTATGCAGGCACCCACATACAAGTGTCAGGTCTGGTTTACCTTATGCACACTTAAACCTGCTCGTTACAGTGCTAACAAGTCTTCTGTAGTGCTCTCATTGCACAGAGAGAACATTTTTCTACTTCTACAAATGGGACATGCCCTTACTTTGGTGACACAGCTAACTGCTTGGAGCTGTGGATGGCTTATACAGCTGGCTCAAAACTCATTACAGAAAGCTATTAATGAAAATAATTTCCAAAGTGCATTTTCGGGGGGATGCAGCATGTGAGCAGCAGCCACTTGTAGTATGGAGGTGGGGATGCAAACATGCAGTGCATGCAGTACACCCTGCATCAGGGTGTCAGGACATTGAAGAATGCCAATTCACAGTTTTATCAGACCTGACACTGTCTTGTCAGGATACAGCTATCCTGACTGGGATGTCAGTACTCTCCTAATTGTACAGGTTTAGTTAGTCCCGCCCTGAGACAATGAAGAGATGCTGACCGCCTGCTTGCCAAATCCAGCCTTCCTTGCATCGTAGATATTTCAGATTTGAAGTTTAGATTGGAAAGCTATAAATCCCTCAGCCACATACAAATGAAGAAAAGAATTTCTTTTCTCTAGAAATCAGATCCTCTATGAGAAGAACTTCCCATGACTTTTTGGCAGTAAGAGGTATGTTTTTCGCTGAGTTGTGTTCTTCACATATTGAATATACTTCCTATAAAATTACAAATACATTTAACATGAAATTGGCCAGATTTCACTATCAATTTTCTCATTTTCGCCTTTGAAGAAGGATCTCACAATGCTTAGTGATTGGGCAATAGAACGACAGAAGAAATTCAATGTCAATAGATGCAAAGTGATGCATATGGGAAAAAAAGCACCCTAGCTACATACAGAATGACAGTTTCTGAATTAGCTTCTAATGTTCAGGAAAGAGATTTGGGAGTCATTACTGATAAGCCCCTGTGAAAATCAGTTCATTGCTCAGCAGTGGTCAAAAAGATTATTAGGAATTATTAGGAAAAGAATAGAGAACAAACAGAAAAAAAAATAGTTATGCTACCACATAAATTTATGATGCATCTGCATCCTGGATATTATGCAGTGAACTCATCACCACAGCTCAGAACAGAGAGCTGAAAGTGGCCCAGAAAAAGGAAGAAGCAGGCTTGTTGAATGGAGTGGTCTTTGTGTGAGGAAAGGTGAAATATACTGGGTATTTTCAGCTCGGGGAAGAGGTGAAGCCTGATAACATCATGAATGGTAACAGGTAGTTGAGGAAGGAGATTAATTATCATTCCTGACAATATAAGAATATGGGCTGATGAAATAATCAGCTGGGCTTTTAAAAAGGGAGCACTTCATCATCCAGCATGTGGTGAAATTGTGCAACTCATGGCCATGGGATATTATGGAGACTAAAATAATAAATGGGTTCAAAAGCTGATAGGGCAAATTGGCAGAGGATAAGGCCATCAGTTTCTGTTCAAAATGATGTTCAGGATGAAACCCCTGGCTCAGAAGTCACTGTGTCACTGATGACCAGAAGCTGGGAGGCAGAGGAGGGTCGCTCAGTGTCTGCATTACTCCTCATATGCCTCACTTGAGCGTTTCCTTCTGACCACACTCAGAGCATAGAGCCAGGTGAAACTTTGCTTTTCTGTGTGATGACAGTATGGTTGTTCTTCTGGTATGCTTTTCTGATGTTAAAATTTATGACAGAAGTATTTATTTATTTTTATTTTTATGCTTTTCCACATATTCCATCACCATATCATGTGGGTGACCTAAGCATATCAGTGAATTTGTCCCTCACAGCTCTTCAAAATGGCAGAGAAACAGCCCAATCCCCATTTACAAGGGGATCCTCACCCTGGGAAGAGTCTGCTGGGCTAGGAAGGGCCCTGAGGGATTGACAGTCTCTCCTCCCTCCTCCTCCTCACACTCTGTGTGGTGCACTGAAGAAATGGCCATGCAGCGCCTTACCATGCCAGCCCTTCCCCTGCCAGCCCTCCCAGAACTGGCCGCCTCTGGGCTGTATCCAGTCCTTATGACTAAGGCACAGCAAGGGAGGAAAATAAAACTCCTCAATGTGGCAAAGCCCTCAAGTCCTTAGTCAACACTGAAGTGAAGCCTACGTGGTTTGGTCAAAGTCCAGCAGCACATCTGTGGAAGAGGTGGGAGCTGGATTCAACTGTTTTCTTACTTGGATAGTAACCTGTAATTACAGTTGTCAGTGCAAGGCACCTAATATATCCTTCTTCAATCTTATTTTTTCTCTTGGTGTAACTTTTTCTGGTATCCAGTGTGCTGTAATTCTGGGTTTTTCCCTTTATAGCAGTTAGTTTCTCCGTGTAGTCCCTGACCACAAATGCTTTTGAGTGGAACATCTGGTTCTAATGTGCACTCTAGAAATGTTACTTTCTGCAATATTCCGCTTGTCTCCCAAACGATACTTTTCCTCTTGTGTTTGCCCAGAACAACATGTAAGTTGATCAATATCTGAAGCAGCAAAGGATCCATTTGAGAACAAAGACTTCAAAAGCCATGTAAGTGATTTCCCAGAACTTGGGCAGTTGCAGGAGAGGTAGTTTGCAGCCCGGCCGTGCACATGGGAAGACTGCAGGGCTGCCTTCCTCCTTTTTCTCCATGCTGGCTTTCTCCACTGCTCCTACCAGTTACCATAACTGCACAGCCAATCTCAGCTGTTTCCTTCCTGGTGATCCCACCAAGCTATCTTCTCTTTTTTTCAGTTGTCCTTCACTTCTAGCCAAGCCCATTCAAATGTTCAGAGGAGAAAATACTGCTACCTGGTTCCTGCTGTTGTTTCTCGCTGCCATTACAGCTGCTTTTTCAGAATTACCAGCTTAGGAGCTGTCCTGCATTATGTCAGTAAACAAAACCTTCACCTACTTACAGGGGGAGTACTGCTCTGCATAAATGAAGCTGTATAGTCAGTAAAGTGGAGATACAGGATAAAAAAGGAATGTTTAATGTACTTTCAGGCATGGGAAACATGAAAAGCCAGCTGAACTCCAGAGAAAACTGTAGTGCACTTCTGGTATGTTTGCAATACAGATGATGTAAATAATATATGACTCCTGGAAGGAGTGTAGGAATATATAAAGTTTTATGTAGGGGAGCACTGCACACATGTGGGAGATTCAGATGCATCTACAAATCACGGGCTGGATGCCAAACAGTGCAATGGTGCCCACAGTAAACGGGGCTCAGGGACTGAATTACTTAAGTAATTAAAGTCGATTGTGACTCACATACTGAAAGGGTAAATTGTGCACTGCCACAATCCACCAAGTTATTTAACTTTGGAAAAACAAAGCTCCTCAGTGATGGTGGAGGAGGATTTATTATTCCATTATTTCACCTTTACAAGCCAAGCCGTATGCAAATATGATCATAGTTTTTAAGAGTTTGCCTGAGTGGGATTGTCTTACTGGCCAACCACTTCATCATTACCATAAAGCATGGAGAAATAGAGTGTGATTTAAGCACATGAAAAAATGTAGCTTAACCATTTTAAATGCTTTAGGGCTCTCATCATTGAGAGGTGAAAGAAACTATGCATGCTCTGAAGAGCCTGCTGTCCAGCCGTGCCTGCACTGGCAGCTGTGCTGCAGCTGTGCAAGGTGGAACTTCTTCTGGTGAGGTGCTCGCACCCATCCCGAGGTGGGCATAGGAGAAGGCCTGGATGGAGGAGCCCAGGGTTTCAGCCTCAAGGAGCTGAGGAAGAAACCCCACTCAGCTCCCAAGAGCCTGCCTCAAAGATTTCTGTGTCCTGAAAACCTACTGGTTTACTTTCTGGAGCTGGGACTTGCTTCTCCAACTCTGCTCTTTGAGGCACACCTGGGATCTGATGTCTTTCCATTCAGCTGACCTGTCTCTTTGCACAGCTGCTCTCCCAGACCTCTCTTCTTCTTTATTAAAAAACAGAAGGTAGAAGAGAAGGTGCCAGCTCAGCCCTTCCCTCCCATTCCCAGTTTACCCTTTCATAAGTGTTCCTCCCTCCTTTCAACCCAGAGAATATGCCTAATGCCTTTTTCAGTGTTAGGATCTGTAGCTATTCTTTTTTCACCTGCTCATCCATCCATTTAATGCTTAGCATGACCATGAATGTCTGCCATATGGGTCTGTCTCTTGATATTTTAATCTGGCCTGAGTTTTGGGTCAGTAATAAGCAATAAGAACAATTATAAAGTTTGTCACACCTGAAATAAAACAGAATTTTTTTTTTTTTTATTCCTCCAAGGCCATATTCCTAATATAGCTTCTTGGACACCTGAGAAAATGCTTACATTGAGATCTTCTTCTGTGTTGAAGTGACACCAGTAGGACAGAGATTCCCTCTGTAATCATTTGCATGCTTTTGATGCTGTTTAGCTCATGGTAAATGTGATGAGAGGAAAATGATTTGTGTTGCTGGAGGTCAATAGAAATTTCAATAATTTTACAAAACATGTCTGGAAAACTAGCCAGCTGGGATAGTTGCACAAGAGAGACCTTGGTCACCTTGCATAGCAGCCAGCAGCCTCCTTGAAACCTCCCCAGAAATATCTCTTAGCTTGAAGCCTGGTCTTTGGTGGTTGCCGCACAGGCGCTGCATACAGCCTCTGCAGCAAAACTGCTGCTGTGCTGCGCCACCACCTTCCCCCGGCAGCTCTAGGAGCATGGTGGCTGCGGGGAAGAGCCTTCATTGCCATGGAGGAAACCAGGGGAATTGGCTGAGAGAGCTCTAAAGGAGCAGTGATGCCGTGTTTTGGTGTTTTCTGAGGCTACGTGACCTTCTCTTTGACATAAATAATCAGGCAGACAGGTATGAAGCAGCCACTGCTTTTGTCTGCTGCTTTCTCAGACGATCACAGGGACCACAACCCTTGGTCACTCAGTGCAGCTGTGTGGTGCTAATGGGACCTGGCCCTGGGGTCCATGCACAGCAGGAAAACCCCATGAGGGGCGGGCTGCTGCCAGCACCTGACCAGGAAAAGCTGCTCAGAAGTCAGAAGGATCAGATTAGAAACTCAAGCAATTTAATCACCGTCTTTTGTAAGAAATGCTGCGACAGATAATTTTGTCCTCGTTTATTGAAACTATTCTTTGATCTGAAAAGAATTAGCTCATTTTACAGGAATAGTGTTTTCTGGAAAAGGTATTTTGAACTCATTTAGACATAGCTGGAAAATTTTAATTATAGAGGAACACTTACTTTAGCACTTTTTAGTCATATTTTACTCCTCTGAAAGCATGGCGGGTCTGAGTCAGCAGGATGCACAGCTGACTCCAGCCCAGGGAGGAGGCTGGGCAGAGCAGACTCTGCAACCTCCAGATGTTGTGCACTATTTTCTTTTCAGTGGCCTTTTGTAACCCTCTTGGAGACCAGGTGATATACAGATTAATAGCATTTTTCTTTTAAAGGGAGAATCTAGATAACAAAAATCACTAGGAACAGTAGAGTTTCTGCTGGTCTGACTCAAGAGCATCTGCTTCACTTAAAGCACTGAGAGATTACTGAAATAAGACAGGTGTCCAGGTTTCATTGAGGTAAATATTTTAAGCTGTTTTTGTAAGGAGGAATGGCTGTAAGAGCAAAGTTGGCTCATTTTGAGGGAAATGACACAAATCAAAACAAATAACAAAATATGAAAAAAGAGGGAGTGTGATTTTGATATCAGTTTTGAACTGTCCTTTCTGAGCTGAGTAGAAGGTCGGTGTTTTGGACACGTACCTAAAAGACTGACATATTGGAAGGAAAGGAAGTGAAAGAAAGAAGGAAACCTGCACCTAGGCACAGAAATGGGGTTTTGCTGTGCTGGCGGGGAGGACAGCAATATATTGGAGGGGTGGAAGGGAATTGGTGTCTCTCTAGACTCTCTCCAAAACATAACATATACATGCTACATCAACATGTTCTTAAAACACTAGAGGTGCATATATTTTGGACAAAAGTCTTGTTATTTTACCTGTCATTCTGATTTATGCTTCTTAGAAAACATAGAGCTGCAGTTGGAAGAAAAAAGCCATATGGCAGACTATTGCCAAACAAACAAACACATACAATACAGATGCCAAACCGCTTTTGTACAAACAAAAGGAGCAGAAAAACAACTTCATCCCCCTTTGATATCTCTACATGCTTTCATGAAAGAGTATTTACCTGGCTTTTCACCTGCCTTTAATCCTTCTGAAGAGACTTGCTCTATTAGAAGGTGTGCTCAAGGTATTTCCTAACACATTCAGGTTTTAATAAGATCATAATTTACAGAGATAAATGTGGCTAACCCTGTGAATAACTCTGGAACTGGCATTAATTTTAAGTGTTATCACTGTATTTTACATGGCTGAAATACTGTGAGCCGGAAAGCAGCTGGCTGGGCAGGGACTGTCGTACCTCAGAAATGGCCCTTACAAAGGGTCCCCCTCAATCGGGACTAAAACCCGTGTCTGGCTCATGCAGTGCCTGATGTTACCTCAGCCCTACAATAGCAACCTCGGGAGCAACCCTTACTCAGGCAAGCAGGACCTTGCTCGTTTGGGTCTGCCAGCTGGTGGGCGTGGGGAGGCTCTTCAGGAACCTGCAATTACAGCAAGTGTTCCTTATTTAAGGAGATAACTGTCATTTCATTTTGAAAGCCCTAGAGTAACATCACTGTAACTTTTTGTAAGAGTAAATGAGGAGAGAAATACAATTCTCTCTTTCTCTCCCTTTTATTAAAGAAGGAAAATGCATTTTGTCAATTGTGGAAGCATTTAGCTTAATGCAGGCTGCTGAACTGCACAGCAGATACAACTGCACGCAGCTGGTGCACGCGTGTGTGCGCACGCATGCACACATGCGTGCGCACACACACGCACACACGGGCGCACGCACACACACACACTACCAGGCACTACAGGCAGTACCGGAGCAGCGTGCTGAAACAGGACTGTGACCTTCAGGGGGAAAAGTGGCTGGATGAGGAGACTAGGACAGCCAGGACTGGGAAGAGAGGAGCAAAACTGGTGCTGAGAGCAGGGGCGACAGCAAAACCAGAGGTTTGGAGGAATAGTCCAGAAGGAAGGATGGAGCAGTTGCACAAGGCAATGGAGAAGTGCAAGGGGCTGGGGACTGATAGCAGCCAAGAAGGCATCTGGGGCTGCCTCTTGTTGTTCCTAAATTCCTCTGCTTCCATGTTCCCCTGCTTCCACAGAAGGTCTGTGAATGCCTTAGCAAAGTGTTTGTTTTAGTCCTCTCTAAAACAGATAAATGTTGAAGAAAACAACTTACTGTCCCTGCCAGCCACCCTCAGTTCCCGGAGGCAGAGTCTGGACCAAGGACCGCACTGTGGCTCCGGGCGCTCCACACTCAGCGTTTGCTGTTCTGACTCCCCATGCTAGAGCTGATGTATATTTAAAATAGGAGATTACATGTTTCTTGCTCCCCATCCCCCTTTTCCGCCACACAGATTCGCACAAACCTGCTTAAGCAGGATGCTCAGCTTGCGCAGACAGACCTCTCCAAGTCTGGAACTATGAGTACCTGAACTGAGCTGCTGGCCCTGTCACAGGGCAAATCAGCCCCCTTGTCTACCGGAGCGCTTGGCTGTAGCCGTGCCAGTGGGAAGGCCTGAACTGGGCTACACCCGTTTTTACTTCTGTCTGTATTGTGGACAGCGACTACAGAAAAGGACTGCGATGGGTTGTCTCTATGTTCATCCATGATAAAATGAGTAACTTAATAAGAATTTACCATGGATGCGGTAGGTCTTATTCCACACAGGAGAGCTTGCGTTAATTGATTGTGTTAATCACATCCTCCCCTATTCATCTTAATCCCTACATTTAATTTTATTTGGGTTGCGCAGTTCCCTTGAGGAGCTCTGCTTGATCTGAGTGCGGTCAGACTCAGTTAAGTTTCTTGACATGCCAAGGGGAGTGGAAGAATGCACTGAGGATACGGCTCAATCCAAAGCAGAAAGGACAGAAGGGAGAAAAAGGAAAAGAAATCTAGATGCAAAAACTAAAGTATTGTCCTGGGGCTTATAATTATAAAAATACTCAATAGCTATGCCTGTTTTAGGAAGTAAAACAGACAGGAGCAAGCTCTTTCTCACTGAGGGATGTGAGGTAGCACTACGTGCTCCCATACTGCTGCATTTTCTTCTCCCAGGGAGCCGGTGCCCTTGCCCATATAGCCAAACAAGGGCAGCCATGGCTCAGTGCTGCTTCTGGACCATGCATGGACATTGCATGGCAGAGTGCTGATGGGCATGAACCTAAACCATACCAGGGAGTGTGCTAATGTGTAAACACTATGGACATTCATGGGTGGTGTTTGAGCCCAGGCCGTGGCCCTGTTTGTTTTCTAGTAGCTCACAAGTCTCCAGTACACTTTTATTTTGTAAAGTCTGTGTGCTTACAGGATGCAGTAAGGGAGGCTGCTAGACTGTAATTTCAGATCTATCTTTGAAATTCTTCACTTTTGCCACTTCAATTCAAATTCTTAATATTACTCTAATACAGCTTTTTGGGATATAATTTGCCTTAGCTTCAATTTATGGTTGAGGGACATTAGCCCAGTAAAATCCTGGAGGAACAAAGAACCCCACCTAGTCTTTTTCTTCATCATTTTTTGTAAGTGAGGTAATTAGCAAGGATTTAGAGTAGGTAATTTTACCCTTGACAATAAATCGGCAATCATTTGTGATGAGGCAAATAGACATTCAAGCTGGGCAGAGAACAGCTGAAGTAGAACCTCAAAGGATTATAAAAGAAACCTGCTGATGTGCAGGTTTCTGACTTTCCAGTGTCAGCACTAAGTGACACTATTCAGGTTAAACAAACCTTTTTCTGTGTGGAATAAAACTTCGCTTCTGAATGCCTTTTTGTACCTGGTGAGCAAGACATGAGAATTCATGCAGATAGATATAAAGCCATGTGGCTGATCCACATGCTTGAATACTAACCAACCCCAGCCCTCCAAGTGTAGCTGATTGCAGCAATCAATCAATTTATAATATAGTTATAAAAGCACAAAGCACAAGGTATAGTCCACGCACACATAATTGCTGCATATAAAGAGGGGGTAAACAAAGCAACAGCCTAATGAAGCTTTGGTTATGACCATCCCCTTGGCAACTGGAATCCAAACATGGGTGGTCACAGGTGTTAACAGCATGTGCTCTGCAGCATGGTCACAAGAGGCCACATCTTGAGGGTCTGCCTTCATTCTCAGACAACAAAGCAGGGAAGAATTTAAACAATACAGTGTAAATAATTTCTTAAGCCATAGAGATCTTTATATCCACACAACTTAGGTGGAAATCCCCTTGCAGGACCTTCACTGGGCAGCCCCATTTGATTTCTTGCCACCAAACCCCAGGAATGTCCCAGAGGCAAATAGACTCTGACACTGCACACCATCTTGGCCTCTCTGTTGTCCTTGTTAGGCACAGGCTCCCTCTCTGCTACCCTCCCATGGAGAGGGGATGCTCCAGGACAGCTGCCTGTGGGTTCACCAGCAGAATGGGTTTCCTGCAGATGCCCTGTGCTCTCATCCTGTGGCAGAATTTCACTTTGGAAGTCACCATAGAGCGACACTTTCTCTGTTCAGAGGTACACAGTGCTGAGAGCCAATGTACCCAACATACTTTGCAACAGATTTTAGAAACTCAACAATTTTTAACTTTAGCAAGGTTGCCTTTATTGATGGTGCATTTACTCTTGTTCTCTCCAGGCAAGTCTATTAACACACTGATAAAGCTTAATCCTTGACCTGTTCATAGATAGATAAGCAGCCTGGTACCAGGTCTAGTCTCCCTAGCACAGTAGAATAAATTATAGCACAATAGAAGACATTCCTAAGGATCTGAGTGGTTCATATAATCCCAGTGGAATTAATAAATATGCTTCAAGATATTTCTTGTCTTGTAGCAGATTAATTTATTTTTATTAACATATCACATCTTTGAATGCTGTAATCACATCCTAGCTCCAGGAAAAATGCTGTGATCCCTGCTCCAAAGCTCTTAAAATGTTATGCTAGTCACAAGTCTATTACTGAGATTAAAGAACTAAGAGAGTAAGGGGGACAACAGGAGTCTGGTGAAGAGGAAGGTTACAGCTACAAGGCTGCCAGTTTTTCCAGGGGAATCATGGTTGCATCATGAGATTTAGGATCAGTTTTTTTCTCCTGTTAACATTAGATTAGAAGACACTCACATGTTGGCATGCAATGTGTGAACTTCAGAGGGAAAGTGTTTTGGGTAAGAAAGAGCGAAGCAAGTTTTCCAAGAGAAGTGCTCATGAGCACCCTAGGCACATTTTTTGAAGTAGCTGTCTACACGTTCCAGCTATTTTAGGCAACACTGGAGGACTTGCTGGCTTCTCCAGGCCATGAAGTGGCATGAGAGACAGACAGCAGCATTTCTCAACCTGGCACCTTCCCCTGCCTTGCTCCTGCAGGTGCCCTGGGACAGCAGTCCTTGCTGCCTTCCCATCCCGAGGCCACGCTCATGATCAGCCCTTGCACTGGTGGAAAGCAGGTGACAGGGTCTTTCACCCAAAGCTGTTCAGGGCATCTGTGGTAGTGGTGCAGCTTCTTGCGCTGGGCTGGGTCTGTCTCCACCGCACAGTCTTCCTATGCAAGGTGTCTCACTTTTGTGCTACGAATTCTGGTTACTGTTCAGTGCTGACCTACGGTTCATGCCTAAGTTGTGAAGAGGTCTAGAGACAGTAATGGCTCTTCATTCATGACCTTTATAAAAATTCAGACAACTGCTTTGCCAAAATGGCTTTGGAAATAACAGGGTTGGTTTGGGGAAGGCTGGGAAAGGAAGGCTATTACTAAAAGTCTACAAACTGAAAAGAGGATATTTTGGGAAAGTCAGGAGCAAATAGTTATTAAAACAGATACATTTTTCTGGATCTTCTCACTGAGTTTTTGGTTTCTGAAAAACAGTCTGTTAATGACATGAAAAAAATGTAAAAAAAGAAGGAAGTTCTGACTAATCCTAGAACTGATGCGGATATGTTGTCCTTCTATAATAAAAACCCTTGTCTCCTTCCATCCTTGCCTCCCTCCCTCCCTCCCTCCCTCCCTCCTTCCTTCCCCTCTCCTTCTGTCCCTCCATCTTGAGTACCGATACCACCATAGTTCTTGCAACTGTGCAAATTCTTGTCCAGCCACAGTTTCAAACTAGACCCCACCAGACAATGACACAGTAAAGTTAAAACAATGGCCTTTGAATTTTGGCTGAGCTGATTAAAAGAAAATAATTTAAAAAGTACTTTAAAAGCATTAGTGGCTTCAGCCTATCCAACAGCACAAAAAATAGCATTTTTATTTACTTAGTTCCTCTCTTTTTTTTAATTACTTTTGCATCAAAATGGTTGCTAATTTAAAGCAGGAAAATCACCAGCTATGTCAGTATAATTTGCATCAATTAGTCACCCAGAAGTTGGTGGAATTCTATTTTGATCATGCAAAAAAGCAATAGCCTAAGGGTCTCCCTAAAGGGGGACTAACACACAGCCATAATACATTGCTAAAAATGTCTCATAGGTGAGCATATCTGCATAGGCCATAGAGAATTCCGGCTCCCTGAGGAGAAAGGTAAATAAGTTAACTTAATGAGTAAATCTGTGTGGGGTTTTTTTTGAAAGTGTTCCATTGGTTATTTTAGTAGCAACCTAAGAGGCATTTAAATATGAGGATATTCTTGTCTAAAATATAAAAGAGAGAAGGACAAGAAGATATATAATAATCAAGTATAGGCAAACATTATAATTATCAATTTTTTCTGCCTAGCATTTCCCCAGTTACAGCTGAAGATGTTATTCTGATAAAGACACAGTAGTTTCTATTCAAAGCAAATTTCAAGACTGAGAGAGCTAACAGAGTTGGCGCTGGCTTTTTACCCTCCTGGCCGCCTTGTTTCTAGACCATGGCTGACCAAGTGTCATGGAACGGTCAGTCCTGCAAATGCTTGACCCACCCTTGTGCCTCTTTGGCCCAAAGGAGGACTGATGATTTAGGCTGTTTCTACACATTGCTTTAAAAAAACCCAAAACCCAACAACAGCCAGCAAACTACAAGTAGTGACAGATCTGAGGGTAGATGGAGTTCTGTTATTTGGGCTCTTTAGTGTTTATGTGTTTCTCACATATATCATACGGTCAAGTTTACCCATTTTTTACTTACAACCCTACCATAGGTGAAAGTGTACTTACCTTTCCGGTTTGTTGTCTTTTTCTGAACATATGAATTCACAGTTATAGACTGGTACCTACAAGAGCAGTGGTGAAGAACAGAGATGCCATTCTGGGAACATGACTGGTCACTCACTGGCTGTTATCAAGATTTAGCAGGCTATTACATGGCAGCATTAAATCACGGTTATGTAATTTCAAACCCTTGCCTTGTCTGTGTGGTTGCAGCTATGGTGATAGTGGAGTGTGAGTGTCACTACTGCCTGTGACAAAACCATTGGGCCCTAGAGGGGTCAGAGTGTGGTACTTTGTCAGAAATGTTCCTCTTCTTCCAGGATGGGGACTTGCCTGTAGCTTTTGGGAGGAAAGCAAGCAGTGTGCTTCTCCTCATTCTTTGGAACATTTTGCCCTTCTCTTTGTTATTTGCTGTGTGGAGAACTAGCAATTTTTTTGTCTCAGATATAATTGCAATTTCTGTTTTGATTTGTATTACCTGGAAATCAAACCAAGGCCTCCAAAGGGCAGTAGGGCCTATATGGCATCTCTCTGGAGTCTCTGTGGCTACACTGTGTCTGTCTATATGGAAAATATTTTTTTTAAAACATGCTTGCTATAAGGACTAAATGGCAACATGGGCTGTCTGCCAAGAACCTCAAATCTGTAGTGAGAAGTAATTCAGTCTGCTTGCAAGCTGAGCTTTAGTCTTCCTCTCCTGTATAGACTGTCAATTTCTCTGTGATTTACTAAGAGTAGGTACAAAGCATATTTTATTAAGGCAACATCTTCCACTCCAATCATGGTTCTTAAAGTAAAATGCCAACATTTTACTCACTGGCTCCCCAGCACTTTTCAGGCCTACTTTTAAACTTGATATACTGTGGTGAGTACAGGTCTTCATCACTGGTGGTAGCTTTCAACATAAGTCATTGCTAGATTTAGCTGCTGCTCTCCAACTATCATCAAATAGCTTGAAGAGAATTCATTACCAGAAGGCTGGTGTGTGTCCTTGCTGCATTTTTCCAGCTTATCTAAATTGTTGAAATAGTCGAGCAACAAGCACTTAAAAGTGGAAGTCCAAAAGTATCAAGCTGAGTCTCAGCTGGCTGGTAAGTGAAGATGCAAGTGACATTTACCATTTGCTTCTTATCAAATCCTGTAACAGAGATGACAGAACATCTCCTTGAGAAAGCCCTTATTGTCCTCACCAAAAGCAAATGAAGCTACAGAAGTCGGGCACGGGAGACAATGTGTTATGGCCTACTGCAACAGCTGCCATGTGTGAGTTTACAAACCTGAAATGTCTGAAAGACATTTGAGTCATGCTCCTAACTGCGTTTGAGGCAGGCCCTTGGAGGCTGCAGTCCTGATGCGTCTTTCAGACAAACCCTGTGAATGGTGACATGACATCACCTAACGGAGGGCTGCTGCCGAAAGGAGCGGCCCCGCTCCCCTTCCCCCTGTCCCCAGAGCAAGACCACTCGCTCCGGCTGCTTCCTTTGCACCGGCACTGCTGTGCATCCGACTCCATGATGTGCTGGTTCAGGGAGTTCAGCATGAAAAACATACACTGAAGAGCTGTTTGGTTCGACTTGGCTGCTCACATGGTTATATCCCTGCTGGCTGTAGGGAAAGCGGAGGGGAAGTGTTGCTGGGGAGAGGGAGGGTAGACATGCCCTTTCTGGCAGCAGAGATGTTTCATCACAGTAGATTTAGGATTTGATGTCACCCTGCTGGAGTGCAGGGAGCATCTCACCCACAGGCACTATACGGGCTGCTTGCAGAGAAAATGACTGACCTGGCTGTTTTTCTCTGTGTTCATGTTCAGGAAAGCCTGGAGTTCACTGGCCAGACAAATGGTGATACCAGGCTGCGTCTGGCATATGCCCAGGGGATATCCACGTTTCTAAAGACAGGTTGTAAGAGATAACATAAAAATCCCACAGGCTGCATGATAAAAATGCATCTCTTGATTAAGGATTGAGTTTATCAGCTGCAGGTAACACTCCATGTGATGTCTGCGCCTGAACAACCTGCAAGGAGAGAAGTGGTCTGCAGGAATGCGAGCATCCCCAGGGCGGCATCCTGTTTTGTGCCTTGCCTAAGGAGCTGGAAAGCAATGAAGGTGTTTCAGTTCAACATTAACTGCTCAGGCTTTCCAGGCTCTTAAGGCTCTGACTGTGGCTCTTGGAGCTGAGACAGGCCCTGACAGCACTTCAGCTGGATGAAATAAAGAGAGCAGCAACTGGAGCCAAGCCAGGATGCAGTTAGCAGAGAGAGCGCGAGAGCTTCCTTTTCATTTTTATAAATTTCTTACAAGACTCTTTTATTAAGCTTATTCTTTCTTTGAAGATCGCTGGTCTAGTTTTCAGAAGGGTTTCAGGCAAACCATTCCACCCGTGAAGAAACGTTGATCCCAAATGCCTGCCTGCTCCTGTGGAGCCCAGCAGCAGGAGTAAGGCTGGGGCGCTGAGGAGATCTCCCCTTTGAGATGCACGGGGACTAACTTCTGCCTTGGAGACAAGCCCTAGCCACCATACCCTGTGATTCAGTGGGGAACTGGGTGAGCCTTACACAGGGTCTCCTCAAATACGTAACAGTCAGGAACAGGGAAAGACGTGTAGTAAAAGCCAGGCAGACTTACAGCTAGGGTACTATACTTCTGCAGCACTGCTGTGGTTGAGTTCCCCAAAATTTAAATAAAGGTAGACGTCCTAGAAACCCTGTTGTGAAAGTAACCTTTTCTCTGTGCTCTTACAGCTGGTATGGGCTGCAGAAACACCTCCCTGGCAGGTGAGGGGCACGCGTGAATGCTGGGAATCCCCAGGAAATTTGGGCCCACCCATCAGCCCAGACAGGCAGAAACAGGGGAGCTGGAGCACACCTGCAGCCTCCTGACAGCCAGACTGAGGGAGAAAGGAGGATCCTGGTGGAATAGCAGCAGCTGTTCCTGGAGTGTGCCGCACAGAAAATAAAGCTGCTGTGATGAGAGAATTAGAGGTCAGAGTGAGGATGCTAAATAATGCTGATCTCAAACAGCTACAGGCTGAAAAGGAAGAGTTTGAAGAAAAATGTCAGAGGACTAAGTGGAGGGATATATGAAGGAGCACTAACAAGACATTCCCGCATGCTGAAACTCGGCATGCAAGTGAGACCTTGATTTTAGACATAGAGCAAGGGAAGATTATAACTGTAGGGAAGGACTCGTAGGTACACTCTGAAAATATGAACCAGCCAAGCGTGTTCCCTCTGAGGCCGGAAGAAGTACCGGGCAGCATGGGACCATGGTGCTGTTGATGGGGGTGTGGGTCTCTCAGTATTCATGATAATCAGGGCTTTGGAGACTGATCCTGCAAAGCTGTCCAGTGTTCCCACTGATAGCAGATATCACAGCCATGGGAGCAGAGAGAAATCCATGGCAGGTCCACAGGATCAGGCCTAATCAAAGCAGAGGTAGGGATTTCTGGGGGACTCACTGTGGGGCACAGCATATCTATCTTGGTTAACAGGAGGGTATTTAAATCTGCATTGAGATCATGGGCAAAATACCAGGGCTTAGGGTCTGGAGCATGGTAAGAGCGACGGGAATTAAGCAAATTGTATTGATGCATCTTGAATCAATTTGTATTTGATTTGGTCAACAAGTCCCAAAGCCTGTATAGATATTTGTATTTCAGAGGGATAATGGATCATTCTAGGTTAGGTCAGATGAGAAAGGAATTGACTCCAGCCAAGATCAGACAGGTGCTCATATTTGGGCTGGGCTTGTTTGTGAAGCTACGGCCGCTTTGTGCTTCAAGGACTAAATGTGGGCTGAGTTGATTCCTGCATCTCACCTGGTGGACGGTAACCACTAGCTGAGGACACACCTTTTAAACAGGTGTGCAAGCTCTTTGCCTCTTAAGCTAAATCAGTGTGAATCACTCTTAAACCAATCTAAACAGCTTCTTGGAAAGAAGTTTCAAAAAACATCTTATATTTTGCTGTTGCTTGATTACATCAGCTTAAAATTCACCTTTCAATCAAATTGGTGGAAATTCACTTGTAGCCTAGTCTTTAAGCAATATGGTTCCCAAAAATTGATCTGGCCTCAGACTGAAGATGAATGAACAGGAGAGGAAAAAGCTTTATCTTGAGCAGTAATCTTGAGAATGACTCTGATCTTCTCCAAGTTTAACCTAATACAGTGCCACTGATATCAAAGCAGATAGTCTTCCTTAACGTAGAAATAAATTTGATCAGTGGTTAGGCTGTTAATTTGGTATTATTCAACCAGATGTAAGGTTTTTATAACATTACCAGTTTATTAATATTTGAAAAATGAAACATTACATTAGTGTCAGGGATGTGGGGGAGAAGCAGAATGAAGAATGGAAAAAGATGATAATATTTGCCCCGGGCAGACAATTAAAGAGCAATCTACTTTAACAGTGTCACCTATATATAATTTCTCCTGTCTACCATTGCCACAGTTTTTCACACCTCAGGGGCAGAGTTGGCATTCTTAGCAGAGCTCCTAAATGGTTTCTTGTTTCTGTGAGGTGCTCTTATTAATATAGTTTATTATTTTTATTTTTTTCTTTTTCTGGAAAGCAACAAGTAGAGCCACCCCCAGACTCTGCAGAACACCACAATGAAGTTAGTCCTGTTGCTGGCAGCAAGGAGTTGAACATTTTTGCACAGTCACTGCCTTTCTGCTCTTAGGCAGCAGAGTGGGTGCATTGCTTTGGCAAGATGACAATTCTTTGATTTTTCATACATGCTAATGTATTACATGGGTTTTCTTAAAGATACCATCAGCTTCTCTTTCCTGCTTATTTATTCAGCCAACTTTCCTGCATCTGAGAGAAAAAGAATCTTTAATTTTCAGGAATCAGTATTCTTTAAGTTTATGTCTGTCAAAATGCTCGCTTATGTTTAAAAAGCCTAAGATCCTCACAGTAGTTTGTACAAACACTTCCTATAAAAATGTATCTGAAATGATATATACTCTTGGAATAAACTGTGTGCAACTTCTTCTGTCTTTTGGTGTTAGTCATCACTTTCTGAAAATGAAATGTGGTTGTACTATCCTGCCAGCCTCCTAAACTTCATAGCATGGCAAGGTCCCCCCACATTATTAACGCTATGCTACAGCACCAGTGACGTTGCATGTATATCTGATGGTCGCTGTTTCTCGTGCAATCAGTTAAGAAGCCTCGTTTGTGTTTTTCATTCCAGTTTTGCCTTACTGAGGATTCTGGTTCTTGGTGGGGTTCACTTTTCTTAGAGTCTGATCTCAGAGTTCCCATTGACCTTCATGAGAAGGTGAAGTGTTTTTGCAAGAAGCCTCCAGTTAAGAGTGGTTATTCAGAGGAAGTAGGAAACCTTTTGTTATTGCAGTACAACACAGGGATAAGTATGGAAGGATGGACTTTATCTGAGGATGGCATTTCAAGGACGTCATTGGTCTATGACCTTTGCATGTTTTAGAAGTTTTCTGGTTTGGTTTGGCCTTTATTTCTGTTATCACATAGATTACAGTTATGGAAAATATTTGAAATAGTAATCCATGTAACTGGTGATAAAAATTTAGATGCAACAATTTACTTAAGGACTGAATTTCCCTAAGAGTCTGCTTGCTTTGTGTACTTAGTGTTTTATGGCTCCAGCCTGTGACAGATGCCTGTCTATCAAAGGCACTGAGGATCTATGACTGGATTTAGGAGGGAGTTTCAGGTATGCTGTACCCATGAAACAGCATCACCAATGCCTCACTTAAAACATACAAAGGGAGGAACTTCATGAGCATTTTTAAGAAATGTGGCCTTAAAGCTGTTGGATTTCATTCCAAACCTTTGTTTTGCATTTCGTAACCGGTGAACACTAATAAGCTTTTAACTTCTGCTGGTAGCTGTGAATAGGATAAATGATCTCCCAAAGAGGAATGTTGACAGATTCCTATTTTTATCTTCTGCTTCTTTTGTCTGCCCACCTGGAAATTTTACAAGAGTGCCCATTGCCTTAGCATCTAAAAATATTATTCTTTTAACTGTCCTCTTTGACCTCTGGTATTAGCTTTTGGGTTAGTTACCTCCATGGATAAATACAAGGCTAGTTTACAGAAGGAGTATATATGGGTCCATGCCTTCTCATTCTGAGGCCTAGACAGAGGTGTCAGCTATATGAGATGAACCCATCTGGCAATTCTTAATGTTGATTTGACTATTTCTTGCTTTTTTGTTGCACAGAATTTAATTACATAACATGTATTTGTCTCACAGGAAACTACTTTTGAGAATATCTTTAATACTACTCCTGGATCAGTATCTAAATGTATGAAACTTAGACCTGAACTGTAAGGCTAAACATTTGTACTGTAAGCTCTATATAAGAAGTTCTGAGATAGTAATAATAACAACAATAATAATAATACTTTTCATTTCACTTCATTGTTACAAACATATCCTTCTCTGGCATGACATTACAGATCAGGCTAAATGTTCAAAAATGAAAATGCAATGCTAAAATGCTGTTATTAGCCTACCTTTTAGTGCCAATATATTTTCAGACAAGCCTTATGGCTTTGGTAATGGAAAACAGTCTTTCTGTTCTGAAGTCTGCCTTAAGGCCTTAAATTCAGCCCAGGCTGATGTGACCAAAAGTCATCACCCATTTGACTGCTCTGTGATGAGCTACAAAATTTAGAGCTGTAGAGGTCAACTTTTTGGCTGTCTGTCACAATTAGCATCTGTGTTGAAAGTCTTAACAACAACTTTAAAGAGGGAGCTATAAGTACTGAATACAAATGCTCTCTGAGCCCCAGAGTGTCATCACTCATGTTCGTATAGCTGTCAGACTCCGTAACATATATCAGATTTTTTCATACTTGATTTTATGACATCTGGCTGCCTAATCTGGGATAAGGCAGAAGAATTATTCACTTCTAACCCCTGAAGAGGTGCAGGTCAGGGAGCTAGAGGTTTGAGAGGGGCTCTTGTGGAGACCATATCTCCCAAGAGGTCACAACTGGAGGTAAAGCAGAGCCCATGTCTGCAGGGGCACACAAATGGACAGCACATGATAAACAGCTTGGGAGAGACAAACTTCTTGTGGGTCACCCAAAGTAGTAGAACAAATGGCTAAAATATTCTAGCAAGACTTTGAATTTGATTTCTTAAAAGGTCTTAGGGGCTCATTTTACTGTTTTTTTTTTTTTTTAATGGAGTATGGGATAAAGTTAAATACTTCAATGTCTTCCATTGCACTAAAAAAGAGAAGGGCCTCTGAGGAGTTATTCTGCTTTCTCTGTTTGCAGTATTATTGATCATAAGCAAACATTGAAAATCAATATGTTGATAGAATGGTCAGGAGCAGATATTGAACTTGACTATTGGGAATTTTTTTCTTGAATGCTTCTTTTATGGAACAAAGAAAATGATCAAGTGGTATAAAAGTTTTCAGCATCTGAAGGATATGCAAGTTAGAAGATGAATTGTATAAAAAAAATAATTTCATGCTTTTTAGATTAGGGATTTCTCTTTGACAAAAGAATAAATAATACATTTATTTTATATTTTCTTCAAGTTGCTTCAGTATGAGACTGAGAAAAATACGCATAGAAAAACTAGAATATTAGAAAAGTGATACTTGAGGTGTTTAATTAGCTTTCATCCTGGAGTGCTCTTTTTTATGTATAGGAGATCTGAACTGAATTTCTTGTATTAAAACACTCCCGGTATCAAAAAATGCAGCCTGCTGAGTAAAAAGACCCTTCTGACATGTGCAGAACTTCTGAAGATCCTTTTGCATGTAGTTTGGGCATATTTAGACTTTTTCTCTGAACATATTGAACAAATAGGTAACTTTGTCAATGATGGGAGGTGATAATACTTCAAATGAATCGTGTGCAGCTACCACAGCTACTTCTTAGCCAGGTGTGTGGGCAGTTGTCTCTCTGAAGCCAGTATTCACCAAGGGAGAGAAAAGTGGCAAGGCCTGTAATGTTTGATGGCATCACTTAAAAAATGAGACTTGCTTTTTTCATTGCCTTTGAATCCTTTTCCTACCCGCTCTGTCAATTATCACGACTCACATTTTCTTTGTGGACAAAAAGAAAAATCCATCCAAGGAAGGAAGGTTATCCTTTCCCAAAATATTTCAGGTCTTTTTGACACATTTGAGAGCTGGAGAAGAACCAAATTATTTTACTGGGTTGATGGGCTGGGATATAACAGCAGCTAGTTGGAAACAACTGGCTTACTTTTCAGATATCCAAGCATCATCAACTTAAAGATACAACCTGTTGTAGTTGCTTTGCCTGAACAGCCATGTAGGCTGGCCAGAAGAGCTGGCACCCAAAGCCAGAGGACAGGACAACCTTGTCTCTGTTTTCCCAGGTAGGATGTCACAGCTCAGTCACAAAATCATGGCTAATTAAAAAAAAAATTCAGTTCAACAAAAAATTCTCAGCTTTAAGTTTCTAACCCAAAATCAGTACCCAAGGCACCTCAGGAACAAGTACTTGCCCTGACTCTGTTTTTCTTCCCCTGCACCCTCTGTCATTGGTTCCTGGCTTGTGTTAACCTCTGTGTAGCTGAGTTGTTGACAGCTGCTGTTTTCTAAAGACAGACCAGGGACTCTGCAACTTTCTGCTGTCTCAATTTGGTATTTTAAGGGCAGGATTGGCCTAACCCCTGCTTCTGTATGAGGTCAGGCTGGGGAAGATGCTAGCATTTCCTCTCATTTCCCCTGGAGTAGATAAAACCCTTGTTCTGCCCGGGACAAAAAAAGGTCTAGCAATTTCACTGCCTGCCTTCTGCTCACTCACCTGCAGGGAATGCCTTTATGGCTCATCTGGCAGCTGTAGCATACCCTCCTTCACAGCACATGCCCCCACCCAGTGAAAAAGGTGCTGCTCAGCCCTGTGCACATGCATCAAGTCCTTGAAAGAAATGAATTTTGCTTTCTTCAGCTTGCTGAGGGTTTGCCAGCAAGCAAAACCTGGTGAGGTTTCTGCCCATTCGAGTATGAAGTCTGATTTCTCTTAGCAGAAGTAGTTGAAATGATGCAGCTGTTTTTCACAGGAGGAAAGGGAGGGAATAAGATTTTTTTGCTTTTAGAATTGGAGTTTTCATTTTTTTCTAATGACATCATAAACACATAGCTTCTCTTCTAGTGACTGGGGTATTCTCCACACCAAACTAGTAAAACAAAATACATTCATGACCAGGACAGGGCAGCTAGTAGTGTTGGTTCTGCTTCTGAGAGCACACCCCGTGGAGGCCTTACATTCTCTTGAAAATGTGTATACACCACGGGAGAGAGGGGGGCGTGGGCTGCAGCTGAAGCTCACACTGCTTCCTTATTGTTCCTGTGATGGGGTTAAGAAAAGGCTCAGCTGGTAGTTTGCTAAGCTCAGGAGCAGAAGCAATGGACTAAGTGTTTCTGCATTTAATAAAGAGCAGAAGTCAATTACTGCAGCTCCCAGGAGCAAGGGTAATTGGGGCAGGAGATTCAGTGGCAGGTCTTTGCCAATTCTCCCCTTTGTTCAGCACAGTTACATATTCAGTTGTATATATAGTTATATATATATATAATTCAATATCCTGAACGTAGGCCATGCTGTGGAAGAAGTCTACCTTGAGCTTGAGGTTTAAAAGCAAACTCACATTTGAATAATTCAAATACAAAAGACTTCCTAATTTTTATTGGGGATGTATTTTTGTTTCTTCCCATGGTTGTATAACACACATGAATGTGAGGGAGCTCTTTGTTCTTTCTATTGAGGGTGCTGTACATCTGTGCAATGCAGAACTACCTTGGCTCATTGTACTGACATTAAGAAAACCAAGCTTTGACTGCAGACTTCAGTATGAGGAGTGCCATCTGCCAAGATGAGAGTTAAGTCATGAGGGCAGAAAAGTAAAGTTTTAAGGTGGGCTTTTGGTTTGTCTGACTGAATTAGTTATAACTCTTGCTGGCAAAGAAACCAGAGCAGCACACTAGATATCCCAGCCTTATAATGATCAATACTGCAAAGTGACAAAGCAAGTCCTGAAGCTGGGAGCTAGGAGCACTCAGGTCTTTTAGCTCTGCTCCTTACAGGAGGACACTGATTTCTTCACTTTGTTAAAATCTGCTATGTCCCTATGTATCTCCTTTGGAAATATACGAATCCTTATTATTATCATTATTACCATGTTAGGTCCTGCAGAAACCTAGAAGAAAAAGATGCCCACTTTCCCAGGAAAAGTTCAGTATCAGAATGAGAGGCAGCTGTCAGAGGCAGTCAGGAGATAAAGCAACACAAAGAAAGAATGAAAGACTATTTATCAGCAGGAGAAATGGGGGTCTCAGCATACCAGGAGTTTTTGAACTATTGACTTTCATTGCTGGTGATGAAAAAGATTATTTTCCACTGCTAACTTACAAAATCCCATTGACTTCAAAAGGTGATAATTTGTGCCTTTAAGCACAAATGCACAGAGATGACCTGGTGCAATACTACTACAGAGGGCTCCCTAAAGCCTACTTAGGTTGCAACTTGCTTTGGTTACTGCTTATTTATTTGTGTGATGATAACTGAGAGTTTTAAAAGTCTCAGACACAGTCACACATCACTATCATTGGTATGAAAACTTCCTATTGGCACTAGGCTAATAAAGAAAACCAACAGAGAGCATGTATGCATTTACCGGCTGCTGCTGGAACTGCTGAATGTTGTGTCAAGCCAAAAGATGGTTGATCTTTGCAATGTGAATCTGAGGCTCTACTAACCTGTGCTCATGCTAGTTGCTTGCAGAAGTCAGCATTAACATTGCGTACTCCAGACATAAGCCCAGAGTGTGATTTTTTTCCACAGTAATGCCACGTTGTCCATTTGTAGCCAAGCTAATCCATATACTTGTAAGAGCTACCCCAGGGCAGCTGCAAGATGCCAGGCACCTACCTTACAGTGCATTGTCTGGGCAGACATTTGGGTGCCAGCCAAAGGACTTATTTTGGATGCTGGGTTGAGTTTCACATCATCTAACTGTGTCACACTGTAGGCATTGAACCCAGCCCCAATCACCCCAGACTCACTATATGGCAGCCTGAAGAAACAGGCAGTTCTTGGGTACAATATCTCTCAACTGTTTTAGAAGTCACCTTGGAACAAGACAAAGCAGTTATTTATCTCTGTGGACTATGAAGGAACCTCATCAACAAGCTCTGGTGTGGATATCAACAACACAGACATACATATTTGGTTTGATAATTTTCACGTTAGATCTTGCCTGGGTGCTCAGAAGAGCCTTGGTGAGCAGCCTGAGTGAGGACGATGGGCCAAGGGCTGGCCACCCACAGGTGGATGTACAGCACCCTCTCTCACAGAGGAGACTTGGTCTCATGACAGGGACATGGACTATCCAGCTTGTTAGGATGGTGGAGGACAGGAAGGAAGAGTCATCTGAGTCTCCTGTGATGACTTTTGGCATGGGCCCTTCTTAGTTTTCCTGTTCTGATTGTGAGCTGCAACTGACTGAGCTTGAAAAGACACTGGACTTGCTGGGTGACATTTATTTCTACAAATGGAAGAAACTATGTCACATCCAAAGGATGTAATTCGGATGCCCCCCTGGATCCCAGACAGGACTGTTTGCCCTTCAGGCAGTGTCAGTGCTGCATGAAGAGGCATCTCCTGAGGCTGTCTTCTCCAGCCTCCCAGCGGGCTTGGGCCATTTTGCTTTGTCCTGCTCCAACCGGTGAGCAGAGATGTGCCAAGGAGGTGGCCCATGTTGGTGTGTCTGCTGGTGGCGATGTAGCCACAGAGAACCAGAAGGGTGAAGCGAATGCTGTGGGTGGCCCCATGCTCTCCCCAAAACACAGTGTCTGTGAGCACACAGCAGTCCTGCTCTGCCCCAGCCCTGAGGCGGATGCCTGCATTCCCCAAGGGCAGGGCAATTGCCCTTTAGCAAGGTGGTGTGCAAATATATAGTGCATAGTGGAAAAATAGTAGGCTAAATACTTTCTTAATGGGATCTTTGATAGGCGCAGGGGGAAGGAAATGGCAGGCTTGCCCTTTCCCTTTGTCGTGGTGGTTTTATGCCACAAAATAACCCCAAATGTGCCCTCCCCATAACTAGGCCTCACAGGCCAGCTGGCCCCTTGCCCCCCACCAGTGGCAGTCCTGCTACACAGCGAAGCCCTGTGCAAAGGTGCAGCAACACAACTGACTGCTTCTTCACTGGGTGCATAGGGATGCTTGAGGGCAATTGAAGAAAAGAAGCCAGAGCAGGAATAAATAAATCCAGACAGTCCTTAGCAAAAACGATGAAGAGGGGCACGGGGAGCCTCTGCACATCACCTGTGCCATCACTCTCTGCAGCCCTGTCTCCCTGAAGCTGCAGGAGGCTTGGCTGGTTTGTGTGCTGCTCTGCTGCTCTTTGCTGAAGGGTGGGATCCTCCTCCAATGAGCAATCAGTCAATGGTAAATGATAAGGGAAGGCCGCTGATGCTTCACTAACTGCCTTCATTACAAACGTTGTAATTGTAAAGATTTGCTATAATTCAGTTAGCTGCCCTAAAACCCTTGGCAAGCCACATTATTGAAATGATTATTGTTACAAGATTGTTGTAAATTGGAGTCAATCATCCAGACATGAAATTGTCTTTTTTATATCTGTGTGGTAGGCAACAGTCTTCCTCCTTTTATTTCTTTAAATTAAAATCTCCTGGTTATTATACCTGGAGTACCATATTGGACAATGGCATCCCTCCCCAAAAAAGCAATTAAAACTTCTCATCTCCTCAACAGAGGAGCACTGAGTCCTTCTAATCTAAAAGCTCACACTGTTACTCCCAGCGGGTTTTATGGTGCTGTAGAAAAAGAGCTGTCAGGGATCGCATAGGTACAGCTGACTTACCTTTGCAGAGGCAATAGGCAGCTGGACCAGACCAGAGCTTCTCCACTTCTGCCCTGTGGGAATGGCTGCTAAACAAGCAAGCTGGCCAAGGAAAAACATATGCGGACATTTCCAGACATATACCAAATGAACACATCACAGAAAAGTAATTAATAAATGTTCAAAGTTTCAGCTGGTCTTTATTGGTTATAAACTGATGAGCTGCTGTGACGGACGTGTGCAAGACGGCCTGCTAATTATTTTCAGAAGAGGATCCCTGGATTTGAAGTGGCCAAGAAGCACTGGACTAGCCCATCTCTTGAAGCTCTGAAAATCTTGATTCCTGCCTGATGTTCAGGCCTGGTGTTTATGGCAGTCTGAGGAAATATGTGATCCTCGCCACTGCTGCTGGTCCCATTGTGTCCCTCTGACACTTGAACTGCCACGACTGTCATGCAGGTGATCCTTGTGCATATTTAGCACATGCCACCTCTCATGGGTATAGGCAGGCGGATGGCTAGAGATTATCCTGGCCATTACAAACGCCAGTTCAAGGGTGGGACTTGCTGCGCCTCCTAAAGGGATAACATTTTGTGCGCTACATAAAATAGCTAGTAGATACCCCAGTTAGAACTTTTCCTGAGGACTAGGTCAGTAGATGTGGCAGGCTTTGGTATGAATACTCAATGGGAGGGGTTCCTTTTACTTGATCAGAGGTGCAGATATATAAGCATCAGGTAAAATATAGTCCAGCGTAGTTGTTGGCAGTAGCTCTTTTGGTGTTTATGTGCTTTCCCTGAGGTGGGCTGCCAGCTCAGTTAAAAAGAAAAGCTGTCTCTAAGCTCTGGCTGAGCTGTGCTCCCCATAGGAGCAGGAGAGCAGGAAGGAAAGAGAACTTTTTATTAGTGGGTACCTCTTTAGACTGCATGGCCAGTGTCCTGTCTAAACAAGGACAGGTGCCTCTAATCCTGGGTTTGTACCTTAGGAGCCAAAGTATGAGTCCTGATGCTCTTGTTGCTCCCTTGCCAGGTGATGGCACCTGGTGCTGCTATGGAAACTGTGGGAAGAGGCACTTCAGCTCTTCCTTGCAAAACCCTTAACATTGTTGCTCTGATAAGCAAAGGTTCATGGTGTTTTGGAATTGAAAGCATAGCTAGGGCCCAGCAGCCATCAAGAAAACAGTGGGAAAAGGGGCAGAACATGGATACCTTCTGCTCTCAGAAGCAGAGTGATGTTCTTGCTGCTTCCTGTCCCCTGAGGGAGCAAAACTCCTCCAGAGCCTCTCTTTATCTCTGCCTGGTGCAGAGAAACCCTGTGGGGCATGGAAGACTGGAGTGGGAGAAGTGGAAAAACCCAGTGCTTCTGGTCTGGGTTATGTGGTTGTCCTGGGTTAAACCACAACAGCTGTCTGCCATCCTCACCTAGCAGCACAGCAAGGTGCCCCGCCGGGGTCACCTCACTGCTCTTTCCTTCCCCCTCCCTACTGCTGAGGCCCTCCCCATTCTAGGTGGAAAGGCACTGGGGAGATATGCTTTGCCCATTACTCTCCCCTGTGGAGCAAAGGGATCATATTTTGGGGGACACGTCTCCACCTCTTCTATCTCTGGCTGACAAACAGCACAGATTGCCCCTACAACCTGTCTCCACACACCACCAGCTAGAGCATGGGTGGCTGTGACAGGCACTGCAGCGACTCTTTTTGGACTTTTTTTTTTTTTTTTTACATCCCTTTATTGTATCTGGACGCATGCTGTCACCATGCAGTGTGCTATGCTGCATTAGCACCATGCAACCTGCCAGACGAGGGAGAGCGTCAACCTTAATTGTTTGGCTTTGACTCTTCCCTGCTCTCAGGGTCACACAGAGAAGTTTGTTGGTGTGTGACTCTCAAGGGTCCTTCAAACCACTATGGCTTTCATAAGCATCACTCAAGTACTGCCTACCACGCCTCTGCTATCTTACACAGAAAAAGCAGGTGACTTGACTGTGGGGGTAATGAAAGATATTGAGAAGAAATTCATTGCAAAAGAAATTATTTTCTTCCTAAACAGAAAACATGTCATAACTTCAGGGAGAAAATACCAGATCAGGTCTACGGATGCTGCTCCTACCTAGAGCCCAGGAGCCAGTTGTGGAATTTTAATCATATAAGCGCATGCAATAAGAAGTGTATTTTTTTATTTCAGATTTCTTTATTCAGCTGAAACTGATACTATGGTTGTATGAATGAGATCAAATATCCTAAGTCCATCTATTACCTCCTCATCGGGAGAAGGAAACATCAAACATCTTGCAGATGGATTTGGGGTAAAGCTAAAAATGAAAAGTTGCTAATTTCAGAGTGACCAGCGAGACTGCTGGTCAAATTGAGAGCCTGATGCATTACTGAGCTGAATATAAAGATCTTCTTTTGTGTGGCTTTTTTTTTTTCCTTATAAATCAAAGGGTTTCAAAGGCATTTAAATAAAACCGAAGTGATATAATTAGTACAAGCCCATGAGAAGTGATTGAATTAATAAGTAAGGCCAGTGCTGTGGCTATATAATGGAAGCCTTCAGTTTTTATTAATTACATGTTTGAAAATCTGGATTAAACAACCAAACTAATAAGTCAAAACACCGATGTAGGATCCAAAGGACAACGGCATTGTCACTCTGTATAGCAGGGCACCAATTCAGTGCTTAATTGATACAAGAGCTGTAATAACATGGAGCATGTTTAATTAATAAGACTCCTAACTCGTCATGAAACACTTAAGAGCTCTTGGTACTGTGAAATTGTTATAGTTTACATCCAGTGTGCTACAAAGCACCAGATCTCTGCAGGCCACGTGTGATGTTGGGTTAGTAACCGTATGCAGGCAAAGACACTTTGCCATGTTGCCATGCAGTGAGGGGTGAGGCTGGCTTTTGTCTCCGGGGGAGGTGAGCCTTCACAGCTTGCGAAGGGCTGGAGCCCAATGAACCTTGTTTGTGGGGAAAGACTAGTGTGCAACTGGGCCTGCTTATGCGAGACAGAGCAATGGGGTTGGCCCAAAAAAGAGGTGAAGAAATACTTGTGTTAAAGCTAAGGTGTTAGCAACATCTTCTAACATTGATTAGGGTGCACTTCTGAATTTTGGCTGATGGTTTGTGCCCCCCTTTAATGTGAGTGTTGCCCTGGGTCCGAGAGATGCTGCATGATGGGTAATGAGGCATGGGGCTTTCCTCTCCCAGACATCCCACTCTGATGGGGAAGGTTATTGGTTGGAGGGGAACTTCACTGGATACAGGCAGCACATTTTTATCAGCACACTGCAAAAGCAAAACTCATATTTGAAGGAATTTTACCATCCATCTAGTTAAAAAGACTGGAATTTATCTTGGGTTTTGCTTTTCCCTAAGAGGAACAGGGCAAAATGTGGAAAGCCCTGGCAATCAAGGTGAAGCAGATGAAACACTTGGTGATGTGGCCTGTTGTTCATTAGCTCCTGATCTTCCTCTTTACTGCTTACTCCAATAAGCACTCACAGACTGATGGTCTTGAGAAGGGGCTCTTGGCATTTTATAGACTTTCCAGGCAGGAGCTTTCTATATTAAAGGAACAGTGTTCACTTTAATGTTCCAGCCATATGCTGGAATTTATCATCCTTCCGATTTAAAGCAGTTCATCTAAATTTGATCCCATTCTTGTGCAATAAAAAATATAATTAAAGGTGAATGTAAAAGTTATTGAACAAATATAATAAAAGGGCAATTAAAATGATCAGTGAGAGGTTATAAAAATGCAAGAAACTAATGCTGGCAATAGCCTCTTAAACTATTCCTACAGCAAATATATTTAATCATGCAGATGCCATTCTTCTTTTACCTCTTGCACAGACCTACATGAAATACTGTTAATTTGGGGATACATTATGGGTATTTTTTCTCTAATACCTACTAAGATTTGTAGGAAGAATAACTTGCTGTTTGATAGGCTTCTGTTCTTTTTCTTAAAATATATCTCAGGTTAGCAGTGCACTCAAAGAAGGGAACAGCCTGTTTAATATTTCTTCATGGATTTCCTCACCCCCCACCCCCAACCCCCGGCAAATGAATATATCCAATCCCTTTCTGTAAAGCTCATGTAAGTTTTAGATACCCTCAATGTCCCATAAAAAAGGACTCCAAATCTTAATTCTGTGAACTACCAGCTCTGGTTTTCTGTACGAACATGCTACCTGCAAGTTTCACTTGGTGCCCTCTCTGCTGTTAGAGGAGACAGTGGCAATCATTCTCTTCTCCCTTTCTCATTCCTGCTTATTCACAAAAAAACGTTGTTTGCAGAAGAGCAGTCAAGTCAAATTGAGTACTCTGCAGGAAGATCATACTTCATCATAAGATTAATGGGAAAAATGTTCTGGGAAAAGTGTTCTAGGAGAATGTCTGGCCATCTGTAATACTAATACCAGAGAGGTGCTATAGCCAGAGACTGCATTATATGGTGACCAGGGGACTTTGGAGGAGGTGGAGCTGGACAATGGGTTCTTGGAAGAGAGTTAGTTTCAAACAGCAAAGACACTGACTGACAAGAGATGTGAAGAGAATGCCTCCATAATCGTATTAATAAGATTGAAACCATACTGATCAGAAAATAGTTTAACCACCAAGCTTGACAAATAAAAATATTTGTTTTCAATATCTCATGAACCTGAAAATACCAGCTCCAGTATGCTGTGTAACTTGAGAATAGCATTTAATCTGAGGTACATTTTTCTTTGCACCAGATTGTTAATCTGAAATGTAGTGTCATTAGCAGGTGTGTTGTAGTGAATCTTCTGAGTCTTGCAGCTGTGATCAAAGGCGGAGCAGGCTGTGAATGGTGATTAATGAAGATACCGACTATTTTTTCAGTGAGCTAAAGCTGAGAATATGTTTTTAATCCTTTATAAAGACAAAATCAAGCAAAAGCTAAGCCAGGCAACAAATAAGCAGGCACTTCTTTGTGTGTAGGAGATACAGCAAATAGGATAAAAGCTGTTTGTGGACTTAGTGGTGTTTGTTGTTTAACACCTACGTGTCCTCTAGTGGCAGTTGCTGCTGCTCTGTTAATGCACTTGACTGGTTTGGTTCTCTGGCTCATGGCTTTGCTTTGTGGAAACATTCAAAAGCTTGCTGATGAAAGGAGTGCATCAGAGTGAAGCTGAAGATGGGCTGGAAGTTTTGAAGCTAACTCAAAATCTCTTAGTGTAGCAGAGTGGCTAAAGTCTCTGATGTTCCAGAGTTGCTTTCTGGCTTGCTGTGTGGGTGCTTAGTAGTTAAAAGCCCTTGGACTGGTTTGTGCCATTCAGTGGCTATGTCCAAGACGACAACTTCTGCTGTGTAACAAAGGCCTGTGCCTTCATGGTAAGGGCCATCAAGAAGTGGTGCAGTGGTTCCTGGGACCTACAGATGTTCCCTCCCGCTGTGACCCCTCAGAGACGCAGCCACAGGGTCAGGGCTGCCCTGCAAGGAGTGGGGCAGGGGTGGTGTGTGGCATTGGCTGGAGGCTGCCAGGGTGAGGGAGGACTGCAATACTGTGCTTGTCCCAGGCTCTGAAATACCTCTTGGTGGCCCCACCACTGACCACCACTGCTAAATCTGCTTTTCTGAGCTGTGCTTTAGTCAGCTCTGGTGCCAGGGGCCTCTCTTGATAACAACCTTGGACAAACAGGAATTTCTCTCCTGTCATAGCTATGTCTTGGCATAGCAATTGTTTGCTTGAGAAGGGACCACTGCTGAGGGAACAGCATCTCCCTCCTTTTGATCCTTCTCTGTAATGTCCATGTTAAAGACGTGACACAAATGCTGGTTTGCAGGAAAGCTCTGGCTAAAATCTTGGCTGCACTGAGGTCAATGGCAGCATTCCCATGGACTTCAAAGAGGCCAGAGTCTTGTCCTTTATCCTTGTTCCCTCTTCATCCTCGAGAGGATGTTTGCTCAAACCAACAAATGTGATATATGTATGATCCTAATGGGAAAAAAAAGCAATGTTAAGGAAGATTGCAGTGGCTTGAGAGTGCCTGGAGATGTGAGGGATGGGGGATTCTCTCAGGAGTAGGGCCAGCTGGCTTCCAGACACAGACTATTGGGGAGGCTCAGCTAATAGTGTGATGATAAATGCAGAGAAATAGCAAAGAGAAATGTCCCAAAGCTTGGGGGTATTAGAAAATGCAATAATAAACTCAAATTGTGTCTGCCAGAAATCGAACTGACAAATTTAGGAGGAAATATGCTGGCATTTCCCTGCCCCCTCCCCCCGCCTTCCCTTTTTTAACTTCTTTGATTTTTCCAGCTGGCTCATCTAGCTGAAATTTGAACTGAGTCTGACTTCAAGTTCCTTTCAGGATTTTGTGGAATATTTCACATAGTAATCTGTCTGACTGACATCACTGCAAGATTGTGAAATCTCTAAACCACAGCTTGTTCTTGCTGCCACATGAAAACATAAACGATAACAGTGCCCCGTTACCCCTTTAATGGTTGCAGCACAACTCCCACTTGTGGTCTCCATGACTTGGAGAGATAATTGGGAGAGAATTATATGCACTGGCTGAATTTTTTAGCAGATATAATAGCAGACCAAGTTTGGGAAACTTGGGGGAGGGGAGCATAGTATGAAAACAAATACGACTAGCAGCTACAAAATGCAGTGTACTAGCAAACATTAATAACTGCTTACCAGAGACGGACTTAAATAGAAACTTTGACCCTACTACCACACCATGAGGTATGGTGGTAGGTGGGAGTCCAAGCCCAGATCAATCATCACATCAACCCCTCTCTCTCTGTAAAGGGTCAAACCACACCCACAAAGCTCAAGGTCTGTCAGTTAAGAGGCCCATCAGACATGGAGACCAAAATAATGTAACCTGCATGAAAAAAGACTCCTTTGTTTTGAAGCATGTAAACACAAAGACAGTCAAGGAAATGTATTGCAGAGGTGTTTTATTGCCTTTTCAGATAATTTCTGTGGAGTGTATTTTATAAGCTTTGGCCACATTTTTACATTACTGGTGAATAAAACTCTCATTGTTCAAAGGGAGTCATCTGGTGACTCATGAATTTCTTCAAATGCTGCTTAAAAAAACCCTCATGTGATATTGAGAATGCTACTATATATATAGCTATAGGCCTACAGAAAAATGAGCCACTTCAGAGCTTGATCAGTTACTGGACTGGGGAGTCTCAGACAATTCAAAATAGATAGACGCAGGGAAGAAGTGAGAGTATAGCATCATCTCTACTCCTCATAGTAAATAAATCTCCTTGATTTTGTGTCACAAATGCTGATTCTGTATTTCAACCTCAGGACTTCACTCTGGAAGTGCAAGCTGAATTTAAAGTGAGTTTAAGTTATTTTTTAATGAATGTCTGCTTTCTCCCTCCTTGAGTGAATGCAAATGCAGATGTGGCTTGCACAGAGCTAACTGATAACAGGGACGTCAAAAGGTTGCTTAGCTGGGCAAACAACAGGTTTACATGATTTACCTAATTTTCTAGGTCAATCTGGGTGAAGTGAGTCTTTCAAACCAATCTTCTCTAGCAGCTTCACAGTTATGTACCCAGGAGGCTCCTGGGTGTGCTGTCTGCCTGCAGCCCAAGCAGCACGCTGCTTTTGAGGGGAAGTGCCCTTCCCAGCCGGGTGAGGGACTACAGTCCAGAGATGCAGCTGGAGGTATTTTCAAAAGCTTGATCCTAGTGCAGAAGCACACCAAACCACTTTATAAACCAGCTGTGGCTTAACTTCTATTCTTTAACCATTTTCATTGTATTGCTGAACATATGTATTGGCAAAAACATTAAAAAAAAAAGTCTCACCCTTCCCCAGAGGAGTGTCTGGTCATCTTGTGGATCAGCTTTTGCCATATCTAACCAAAACTGTGCCTAGTGCACATGTGGCAGAATTACCTGGATGTCAGCTATTGGATCTCTCTATTTTTCCTCCTCTAGCTTGCTGTTTCATCATCTAGTATGTTATGGGCAATTTAGAAATTCAGTGCATATCCTCTGGTAAAAACTGGTTGAAGTAAGTAGACCATAGATCCATGTCAATGCCTATTAAAAAAGGTTGGTAAAGATACTTTCATCGAATGTTTTCAACTCTTGAGAAATACCTTTACATGCAGTGTTGACAGCTGGGAAATGCACCCTGCCTGGGGAAGCAAAGAATGGACCAGTTTGTGGAAATCTGAACCCAGATTCTAAATAAGAGCTTGAGACTGGGATTTTATACCCATGATAATACAGGGGGGACAAATTGCATTGGCTACAGTGACAGACTGTGCCAAGGGAGAAGGCTTCTTACTATGTCTCCTACCACTACATACCTGTGGAGCATCAAGTTTTCCAGATGCTGTTTTGTTGACCGTGCTAGAATTTGAGAGGTGTGTGAGAACCAAGGGTAGTGCTCCTCTGTACCTTTTGGGAAGTGATCATCCATTTTGCATAACAGGACAGAGGAAACCACGTAAGAGGTACTCACAGCTGGGTTGCATACCTTGGCCTGAAGTGAGGTCTGGACAGAGCAGGTCCCACAAGACCAGGGACTTGAGAGCTGCATCCCACTTTCAAAGAACTTTGACATTACCACACATCCCACAACATCCCTTCCCTGGGAGGCTTTGCTGCATTTCCTATTTGCATTCTATGGTTTTTGCTACTATAGGGCTGCATTCAGGCAGATGGTTAATGCATGCCTGGAAGCACAAGTGAGGAACCAGAGAGGCGAGCTTACCGTATACCAGAGAAAAAAAAATGTATCTTCTCTGGCAGCAGAGCCTTCAGGAAAACTTGGCATTGAGTATCTTTTCCCTTTTCTGCAAAACACTGAAATATTAGGAGGAAAAAGGGAGGGCAGGCAACCTCATTATAATCCTTCCTTGCCTCAGAAATAGGGAGTCAGGAGACATCTGTAGGTGGTCTCCCAGGTTCCTCTGGGAGCTGGATGAGGTGGTGTGTGCACTGACCATGAAGGCCTAAATATCTGATTAAAATGTGGTTACGGACATTCAGGATGGCCAGATTTTCAGAGGTGCTAACAACTCATAAATGCCTTTGAAGCCAATGGGATTTGTGACACCGTGGTACCTTTGGAAGTTAAGCATTATAAAACTGAGCCATGCCTTAATACAGATCCAAAAATATGTAAAAATTCCCACCTCATAACCTCAAGTACTGAGTAAATTTAAATTCAACATACTAAGAAAAGATAAAAATGGATGCAGTGCACAATAACTTAACTTACGATATTTAGTGAAAATATTGATATTTCTGTCCTAAACACTGCCCCTCTAATAAGGACACAAAACTATGAGCAATTTACATCCAAATCAATGCATTGACTAGACAGTGAATCTCCAAATTAACCAACAACTCAAAGTTAGTGCATTTCTCCATGTAACTTTTCATACTATTAGCAGCAAACAGAGTCCTAGTTACTCATGTGAATGTGACAACCAACCAGTCAATAGCTAAATATCCCTATAGGTCTGCCCCTGCTCTGTTACAATATGTCTAAGTGATAATCCTGCAAAGCTTCCTCAGTTTAAAAGGGCAATATTTGATCAAATCCTTCTTTGGTTAATACCTGGTATGTCAGCTTTTCCCACTGCCTGTCTGCTGTCTGTAATCCTGCACCCTCTAACCTGGAGCGCTGGGAGCACCGCTGTGTCCTGTTCTGATGGCTCCCCTGGCTCCAAACCAACACCATATCACCAGACTTTCCCAAAATGAACATGGGTCCTTCTCGTTGGGGTCACTTCCCTCTCCACAGCTGGGAAAGCAGGGCATAAGCAGGAAGGGAGCTATGCTGTTTGTTTGCTGGGTGGATGTTCAGAGGGCCCCGAGGATAGCTGCATGCGGGGCACAGACTGTCATTCATTTCCCATGCATCATTGGCAAGTCCTATTTCCACTTCCTCTGTGTCTACCACATACCTGTTTTAACCTCATGTTATGCCCCTAGTGCTCCACACAGGCATTTCTTCCTTCTTCAGAGTCCCAGTGAACAGGAGGCAGGAGCTCTGCCATTGACTTCAGTAAGCAAAGACTATGTGCCCTGTCCTTTGCCTTTCGGGAAAGCAGCAAGGATGCACCAAGAAGGAAGTCCTCTGAGCTGTACCATCAGTTGTCCAAGCAGCTGAATGGTAAACCATCATGTGAAGTAACTATTTTTGTGCATCCACTTCTTCCACAGTTGCCATTGAATGTGTCAGTCAGTGCCCTTCTGACAGTGAGTTTGGTACAGGATGGGCGCATTTCCAGTATGAGCTGAGTTGACACAACTAGCAGTGAAACAGATGCTTTGTTTTCCCTTCCCCTTCTGCAGGAACAATTCCAAGCCACTGCTGTTGTACTGCGCAGCATGGGCCTGATCACATGGCTGGGTTAGCAAGGTCAATGAATAACTCATCTGGACACAACCCTAGCATGACCCACTTTATTTAGGACATTGGAAGGAAAGGGTCTGAAAGCCTAGCCTCCTGACCATAGGTGCCGGAGGAAAGGGAACCTGTTACTCATTCCCAGAATTACTTTTTTAGGATGTGAAAACTGAGTTTTGTCTTAAAATTTAACTTTTCCCCTGCTATGGACACTAGGGGTGGCTGAAATGCAGACCTAACTATTTTATTTCAGAGATCACAGAAAGCATCAGGTGGCAGTGAGTTTTCATGACTGCTGATCTGAGCTACATTTTTCATTAATGTAACTCCTGGCCCCCAGCCCCAAATGCTGGAGAGGAAACAACAGACCTCAAATCATTCAGCAGAGAGTACAGCAGATTACACAGCAGTAACATGGGAAAACCAAAACAAAATAAATCTTTATCCAGTTAAAATGCTGCTACAGGTCAGCTACAGATTTCATCATTCTGACTAACGGAATTAAGACACGCTCCAAGGGGCTCCCATTCTCTCGTGTTGCTGCCTTATTCATTTAAGTGCTGTCCAGTTTCAGAGCCAGGGAGATCCCTGAAAGGGTGTAAGTACCAAGTGGCAAATATTTTCCATTTTTGATGAATGACTCTGAAGACGTCTGGCTTGGACACTTGTTGTTAAGGGGGTGAAGTCATCTACTATGTCAATGCTCTGGAAAGCTTGTAGATTATCTCCATGGCTGGCAGTGTTCCTCTTTTTAGTTCCAGTTTGTGGCTTTTTTTCACTCTCCTTAGTTAAAGCTTGACCTCATTCAACCCCCAAAACAATTCTGCTTTTTTAACTAGCTAAGGAAATACTGGAGCTCTGCTTCAGAAAGTGGTGATGTTAGTGTGCAGCAAGGGCCAGCAGCTCCTTGGGAGCAGAGAGCCACAGCGGTCTCCACAGGGGCCCGCAGGGTCTCACTAGCCAGGGCCCATCCCACCACCTCCAACAAGGGAGCATAGGAGGCCATCAGATCACAGGTAGGCTCAAACAGGTTTCCAGATCACCATGCAAGCTCATGGTGATGGGGCAGGTCCAAGGTCAAGCCAGGAAGTCAATCCACATGTCAGATCCAGTGAATGCCAGACAGGTCTGCAAAGACAAGGTCAACCTGGAAAGTCAGTTCTTTGGGCAGGGCCTGCCAGGCAAAGACATGGTTGTGGCGCCATATTAGAGTTTTTACAAACTGTAGATTTTAAAATCATAGAAACAAATAGCCAGTACTGTTTGAAAAGTTAATGTTGCATTTCTTCTGCATTGGTGTATCCAGCTTACACCATGACATTATTTGAGAGTCCTGGGTCAAGCTTTGCTGTGCTAGTCACAATGATAACATGGGACAAAGAGATGCTCCTTTGCCCAGAGACCTTATGTAGGGACCAATCATAGAATCATTTAGGTTGGAAAAGACCTTTAAGATCATTGAGTCCAACTGTTAACCTAACACTACCAAGTCCACCACTAAACCATATCCATAAGTGCCATATCTACACATCTTTTAAATACCTCCAGGGATGATGGGGACTCAACCACTTCCTGGAGTATCCTGTTCCAGTGCTTGACAACCCTTTCCATGAAGAAATTTTTCCTAATATCCAATCTAAACATTCCCTGATGCAACTTCAGGCCATTTCTTCTTGTCCTATCACTTGTTACTTGGGAAAAGAGATCAACACCCACCTCACTGCAACCTCCTTTCAGGTAGTTGTAGAGAACGATAAGGTCTCCCCTGAGCCTCCTTTTCTCCAGGCTAAACAACCCCAGTTTCCTCAGCTGCTCATCACAAGTCTTGTGCTCTAGACCCTTCACCAGTTTCATTGCCCTTCTTTGGACACGCTTCAGCACCTCAATCTCTTTCTTGCAGTGAGGGGCCCAGAACTGAACACAGTATTTGAGGTGTGGCCTCTGTAGCCTTATGGGGCAGGCATAAGGGTACTGGTGCTCTGATTTTGCTGAGAGACTCAGCAGTGCATGGTACTACAAAGCAGAAAAACATGAGACAGAAAATTGCCCTATCTAATTTAGCTGGGACATGTACAGTCTCTTCAAAGAAGGGATTTAGTCTATTAGAGTCATCTGTAGTTTTGCTCCAGCCACTCAGCTGTAAGGGGGTTAAGCTGGAGGCAAAACAGTGGTTCAATTTTATGACCAGACTGAAAATACAAATAAGTCTATTGCTCCTGTGTGCTAACTGTAATGCATGCCCAAGTGCAGGATGCTTTAATTGGTATAATAGCTCCAGGTCTGGACTTACATACGTGCACATCAAATCACTCCTTTTAAACCATAAAGTGTTATTCAAATAATTTTTTATTAGCATCATCATCTTTCTATATGTAAATGGGGAGCATATGGCAAGCTCAACAGATGCCTATAGCCACCATCCAGATAACGTTATTAAAAACAAAAAAAGAAAAACCATTAAATTTTTCGCATACTGGCTGAGAACACTCAGGAGGCTGAACTGGAGACTGCTGTCATATTTGTCATCCTGCTGATTGCCTAATGTGAAACACAGAAGGCCAGCGAAGTGTGAGAAAAGCGAGACATTGTGGAGGACTAAAGCCTGAGTACTGGGACTAAGAAATTACAAGCAGTGACCTACACTAAATATGTAATGAAAGTGCAGAAACCCAGCTTCTTTCTGCCAGGGGACAGGCTGGGAACAAAGCTTTAGGTTTCTCTGAGTGATTAGAAACTCACAGTGTTGTGGATGCCACATCCTAAAAGTCCTGGAGGAAGAATATGGGCAATGTGGCTGCCAGCTGATTCATGGGGAGCAGCTGCAGAGAAAATACCTCTTCCTGCCCTCCCAGATGGATGAAAACTTTCATGAAAAAGGCCCTACAAAGGAGGGTTGGGCTTCAGCATAAACAGTTGGGCTTCAGCCTCCAAGCAGGTTTGTGCAGAGATACCGTAAGTCCCCAGATGGAAAAAACCCTCCCAAACTTCCTGAATATCCTGTTCAAAGGAAAGGTTGCTTCTCCTCCCTGTGAGACGTGTTCAGGGCAATGTAGGGCACTGGGGAGTGCTGTAGTAGAGAACTATTATTTGCCTCCTCCGCGACTGCTTTCAGGAGGCATAAGTGGGAGGTAAGGAAACAGAACGATTCAGATAATTGATTTTACTGACCAAGCACTCGGGAACAGGGGCGGTGAGTTTACACAGCTTGTGTGGGGCTGCGGGCAAGTGGGATTGCTGGAGCGTGAAGCAGGGCTGACCAGGAGCACTGTCTCCATCACAGACCCCATCAGGTACACCTGCACTCGCAGATGTGCACTGAAACTCTCTGGGCCATGGTAAGTGACTGGTGAAAGAGATTGATTCATTGTTAATTTGCTTTTCCTCTGTCGAATAGCCCATATAATGTGTGGTTTGAAGATATACACAAGTTAATTAGGAGAGAGATTTGCTAGATGGGAGTCACAGCTGCATGATATGAATTTCCTGCAATCAGTGAAAAAATGTAAAGGGCTTGTTTACACACTTCAGATGTACAGCTTCAGCTACACTGCCATGAATGGCTGAACTTGTGATATTCCTTTCTACCTTCATAGTAAGTATTTCTCCAAGAACTTGTAATGCTGCCTGTAATACTAGTCGTTAGGCTGCTCTTGAAGTATGGTTTGTGTGCACAAAAGCTTGACCATTTTTTCCAACAATAGCTGTTGTTTTAATAAAACATGTTGTTACACATCCCCTGCAAAATTTGTTTCCTGTCCTTAATATTTTCTCCCAGTGATGTTGCTAGAATGATTTCTAGAGCTCCTTCAGGTTTCTATAGGTTTTCTCACCCTTAGATGAGGAATGATTTATTCTCCACTGCCTCAAATCTATCATTGTTTTTTGGTGCATGTTCCCCTCCTCCCTTACAATACTTAAATGATTTGAAGATTGTTTTAAGGAGATCTCTAGCTGTTTATCTCTATGGCACTCATTAGCAGCAATTTATCATCTTACTGTACTTTTTTCCTACTTCTAAAAGTAGGAAATAAACACAAATAACTAATATTATTTTAAGTGTACCATAAATACATATTACAGTTACAAATATAAACTAGAATTACTCATACAGCTTATATTCATTATTGCATGCTATGTTAAGTTAGTATATGCAGTAATATATAGAATATACACTATGCAGTTGACTGTATTCTGTGTGGCATACAGGACTTTTGATGTAACAAAACCAGAAAAGTAGCTTCAATGAGCTATACGAAAACCCTACTTTCAACTTAATTTTTCCTTTTTCATGGTTACATTTTCAAAGCTGAGATACTAGAAAGCCATGAAGAAGTCTTCATCATGAAAGATGACCTTTTTCAAGATGCCGGATCCTGTGTGGTATATAATTTATCCATGGCTAAAAGGCTTATGCATCTATTAGCACCTTTAGATTCAGAGCCTGCCCACTTGGTGCTAGCGGGGGAATATTTTGCCTTGCCTGATGTCAGTGTGTGCTATAGCACATTCCACAAAATTCTAGAAAACCTGTGAAGAAAATGTATCATAGGTTTAACACTCATGAACCTTAAATGGTTTGGAAAACCTTTAGATAAAGTTTGAGAAAGACACAGGCTTACTCATTACAAATATTGACTAGCTAAAGGACAAGGCTCAGCAAATAAGACTTGATAAAGCCAGCTGAACTCTTCCTATTATGTGTAGATTAAGTGCTGCCTTCCCACTTTAAAGGGTTTTATTTTGCACCCACTGACTTCTTAAAGAAGGTTCCTGTGGTCCTCTGGGATACTGAAAAAGGAGTTCAGTTTGCAGCAGGGTGACAATAATTTTCAGGCTGTCACAGAAAAGCAAACTCTGGTGGGGTAGAGATTAGGACTAAAGAATACAATAAATCTCCACAGAGCCAAAGCTGGCCTGGAAATTTGATGGGCCCTATCAAACATCTTTACTTGAATTATCAAGTTTATCAGGAATTAATTACAGGTGTGAGGATGGAGACTCCACTAAGGCTGGTACAAACTAAGCTCTGAAACAGAAAAGTTGGAGAACTGTGTGAGTTATTAAAGCTATTTAAGAAACAGAATGTGGATCTTAATATCCATATTTAAGGATTAATCATCTGCAGTTGGTGCGAAACATTCACAAATGAGAATAAAAGGAAGCCTTCGGTTCTCCTGGTAAGGAGATAATCAGATGGTTATAACATTGCAGTGACAGCAATAAAGTTTCATGCTCTTCAGGGCCTCGATAGATGGCATGGCCATGCCAGCAGGACAGTCCTGTGCACGTTCTGTAGGTGGTTATGCCATTTCCAGGATATGCAGCGTAACTGTTTTTTCACAGGCATGTTTTCACTGAGACAGTTTCCAAGTTAGTAGCTTATTTTTTACCTAACAACAGGAGTCAGAAGACAATTTGTACTTGGTAAATAGCAGAATATAATTTAGCTGATTGTCTAAAAAAAAAAAAAGGCAAACAAAGTTCAGTAGACTAATGATTCCACAAAACATGAATGTGGGCAGGAAAGTATGTGTTGATACCACTGTGATCACATGGAAGAAGCCATGGTTAGTACAGAAAGAGGTGAACAGCATTTATAAACTTTCTCAGCCCTGGGGCTAGTTAGTGGATCTACCCTGATTTACACTGTCTGAGAACCTGACTCATGCTAGGTAACTGTAGTGGTTGCTGCTAGTTCTGTGAGTGAAGCTGTGAAGCTGAAATTCAGTTCAAGGTGACCAGGAAAAACTTGTCCATGTCAGTAAAACAAATTGTCATAGGAATCAATGTAATTTTAGAAATAACTGAACTATTGTGCAGATCTAACAATATTCTTCATCTCTTTCCATTACCTTTGTGCTGTGAGGAAATCAGCTCTGGGAATTCTATTTTGGTTCATCATGACTTTTTCAGCCTGACCATTTAGTTATTTTATACCCTGCACCAGAAGTACATAGCATTCATGGACACATTTGTTCTTCCCAGAGTTATTATATGGTATGTGTAAAGGAATATAAGCATAGAGGTTGTGGTGGCACAGTGATGCACAGTGATTCACCTCTTTCCTTCTCCTCACAGCAAATGCAAGAAGTAGGGGAGAACCAGGGGTCCCACACCATGGGTCTGAACCAAGCTCTGTTGCAGAGCCTAGGGAGTGGGGAAAGGGCTACATTATTTTCTACCTTCTCACTCTGCAAGTTCCCAAAGGCTGGATCCCAACATAAGCAGATGCACTTCCTGGTAGTTCACCTATGTCAGCCACTTATATCGGCTGAGAGTAGTGGAAGAAGAGCAGTCTGGCACTGATACCCATTTAGCCTGGGTATCAGAGATACCCAAGAACATTAAAGGAGATGTCAGGCTATTCCAGTTCTGTGACTGCCCTGTTTGCACAACTGTGTAATAGGATATACCTAAATGCTGTGAACTTTGTTTTTGTTCCAAGATGCAGATGGCCTAAGCAAAGAGTGAAGAATCAGATCTTTGTTACTAAGAAATAACTCTGCTACCCTTTTCTCAGTCTGGCAGCCAAGAGGATATGCTCTCTCCTTTGTTGGTATTTGCTCTCAGGAGTGTCACTGGAATAAAGGAGATGATGTAAAACAAAGGATGATCCAGAATAGTAATATAAGAATGTATATATGCAGGACATTGTCAGGTTATATGATAAAAAAAGCTCATCTCGGCACACACAAAAGAGCACAGAGGAACAATACCAGGCAGGGGAACCTGAATTATACCCTGAGCTCAGCAGTCCCATGCCCATCACAGGGGAGCCATCAGCCCAGAAAAAAATCTCATCTCAATACACACAAACGGCACACACCCCTGTGCACATGGACGAAGAATCACAGTAAGTCAATGGTGGGCAGGGGAACCGCAGTCTTCCAGAGGAAGGGAGCTCCTACCACCATCATCACCCCAACCCAGCTGTGCCAGGAGAGCCTCAGCCCCATGGGCTGGGGGCCATCGACCCACTGTGTCAATGGACAGGCTTTCTGGAGTGCCTTGCAGACTGAAGGGATTGCTGCCTGCATGGATATGGGATGTGTCATGGGATACAGCAGTAGAACATTTTGGGATTGCATGAGACAGTATGAGATGTGTGGGGAGAAACCAAATGTGGGGAAAGGGAGGGATCAAGGTGGTTTGGGGAGGAACAAGTGTGGGAGAATAGAGGGTTAAGGGGACAAAAAGGGTCAGCTGTGTGTGAACAGTGGCTGGTCAGGATGTCTGTCCTTGCCATGCACCTGGTCAGCAAAGTCTGCCCTGTCTCCTTATTAAACTCCTTTTTAACTCTTGGGTAAGGGGTTCTCTGTTCCCTGTACATGTGTGTGTGTGTATGGGGGTCTGGATGCCAGCAGCTGGGCTGGAACCGCAGGTCGGAAGGTCTGTGTGTCTATGGTGCCAGTGACTGGCACGAGTGTGGGTGCTTACGTCAGGGTGTTATTGCGAGTTTTGTGTGCCTGTGCTGTCCTGTGTATGTGTACATGTAGCGTAGATGTGCCTTTGGGTGTGCACTTGCTGAGAAAACATGCCCAGCTTCGCTACAGGTTGGACCTGGGGGTATGGAATTGTAGCAGCCTCGCCTCCATTGTTCTACTGGGCTTGCTAACTTCCTAGCAAACAGGGGTTTGAATTAACAGGTTATTTATAAATTGCAGTGGAGTGGAGGGATGAACCAGGAAAATGATCTACATACTATGTATTTCTCCTGTGAAGAAGGCTGAGAGACTTGGGGTTGTTCAGCCTGGAGAAGAGAAGGCTGCAGGGAGACCTTATTGCCACCTTTCAATACTTAAGGGGGGCTTATAAGAAAGATGAGGACAAACTTTTTAGTAGGGCCTGTTGCATTAGGACAAGTGGTAATGGTTTTAAACTAAAGGAGGGTAGGTTTAGACTAGATATAAGGAAGAAATTTTTTACAATGAGGGTGGTGAAACACTGGAACAGATTGCCCAGAGAAGTGGTAGATGCCCCATCCCTGGAAACATTCAAGGTCAGGTTGGACGGGGCTCTGAGCAACCTGATCTAGTTGAAGATGTCCCTGCTCATTGCAGGGGGGGTTGGACTAGATGAACTTTGCAGGTCCCTTCCAATCCAAATTATTCTATGATTGTATGATTCTATGATACTCTCATCCTAACAAGTGACACTGGAGAGAGATCTGCCGTTTGCTTTTCTTCATTCCCAAGGGAGTCATAGACATGGCACCTCTGGGGCTGGGCAAGACCTGAGCAGTCAGGCTCCTCTCTCTGCCCCCTTTCCATGCCCTGACAGTGGGCTGGCCTTTCTGTTAGTGACCTAAAGCTGTGACTAGACCAGAGTGCCTTGAACTACTACTGGCAGCCTCTGGCTTGTCTTTGCTATTGGCTTGGCATTTTTGAAAGCCTGGGACCACCAGCAGGTAACACAAGCAGAGAGAGCTAGGTGGAATATAAGCTTCCTGAATCTGAGCCAGAGACAATGCTAATGACTTAAATATTATTTTTCTTGTAAGGCAGTCATCACAAAGACAAGTTTATCCTCCTAAATATTGAAGAATCATGTATTTTTTATTATGCATTTTCTGAACATGTATTTCCTGACTGTGTATGTTTACCCATTTGTAAAATAATGTTTATCAGGAATGCCAATGGTGGTTGAGTTGACCTTTCTATATAGCTGTCCATGAGGTGGAAGAGTAAAGACATGAGTGCATTGGTGAGCAAGCATGTGAATCTGCATCTAAAGAAAGGAAGGTATAATGCATGTCTATGGGATTTCCTCTAATTTACTAAAGGTCAAGTGATGAAGAATATGATGTCAGAGAAAATCATGTCAACACCACAGAGAGCAGGACCATTCTCTCACTCTACATGCCAATGTCCTGAAGGTTTAGCCACTCGGAAGAGTGCCTATGTTGAAGCATGTTGGGTGTGGTAAGAAAGCAGGCTTGTCATTGTCACCTGCAACATACTTCTTTCTGCTTATTTCTACAGGATAGATAATGTGTCCTAAGAGACCACAGAGACATGGGGACTTTTAATTTTTAAAATAAAGATCAGTGAAGTAGTGTCAGAAATCATTAAAGTTGCGGAACTCTGAATGGTCCCAGCAAAACGGGCATCCCTTTATGCATGGAAGAATCACTCTGAATGGTCCCAGCAAAACGGGCATCCCTTTATGCATGGAAGAATCACCTTCACCTATGTACATTGATTGAGCAACCACAGGGTCCCAGGCCCTCACCTATGACCTTGCTGCAAAGTCAGCTCCTGAATTTGTAATGTTCCGTTGCACCTATGGATGCAGTTCTCTGCAATAGAGTGGAAGACCCTATGTGCCCATTCCCTGTGCGTTGGTGGCCATGGAGGACTTGCAGGAGGTGAGATGAGAGCAGCCGTATGGCATGGCGGGTCCTCTGTAACTGTAGCTGTTCTCTAAACACCACAAGAATCTGTACTCTAAACACCACAAGAATCCCCTTGTAGCTTTCCTAATGTTGCTTTTCACACTCAGCTTGTTGAAATAAGCTTGATATCTTAGTGTGCAGCAAGTGATGGAAGAATAAATAAAGACATTTTTACTGTCAAATAGCAACATAATCTTCACCAGAAAAAGAAGGTAACTGTAATGCATCTAAAATCTGCCTCTCCTTGTTAACATGTATAGGTGCGTGTAAGTAAGTAAGGCTCAGACCTAAGCTCACTATGGATTCTCTGATGCCTAATAAAGGTTGAGTTCATCTTGTCTTCTCCCTTGGCCCACCTGTTTTCACAAAGCTTGTGGGAACTTTGTGTCAGTGAGATCTGTCCAGTTCTGTCAAATGTGGTGGTGACTATGAAACAAGGGATTCGAAAGTAATTGGGGACAGAGGGGGCAGACACACAGGCAGCAAGCATGGTTACACAAGCTTAAAAATGAGGCTGAAAATAATTTACTGCTACAACAGTATACGACTCCTCAACATCACATAGCCACATCCTATGAAGTGAAGAGATCCTAGAGAAAGACAAGAATGCGATCCAAAAGCAGTTACAAAACCTCTCTAAAGTACTAATGAGCTAAGGCAGAAATTATCTAATGCCCAGAGAGCTTCTCTCTTCCTCCCCCTTCCCATCTTGTTTTGGTTTTGCTCTTTTATCTGAGCAGCAGTCTTGAGACAAATGAGTATTTAACAAATCATGTTATTTGGAAAAACAATGAATATTGCAGGAACACAGTACATACAGACAGTAGGCTCTAAACCTCAAATGAATAAATTATCATCTAGTAAAAGTAGAGTTTTGTTGAAAAGACAAGACCTGGGTACCTGATATGTAGGTGCCATACTAAAATATGATATTTTGTTGGCTCTCCCTGCTCACAAACGATTTGTTCTAAGTACAGAAAATTGAATTATTTACTCCTGGATGACTTTTGACAGTTGTTCTGACAATAGAGTACTCCGATGACTTGTACCAACCAACTTTGGTGAAAAAATACACAGAATACACCAGGGAATAGAATTTTCTGTGTTACTTGCACACAGTATCGGTAGAAAAACCATACAGGAATCTTACCCTCCAACCACGCTTAGTGTCAGGGCCCTGAGAGCACTAACAGGTCTTAATTGTGTGACCAGCTTCATCTGTCGCATCCACCCACATCACCTGCCCATAAGCCCAGAAGCCTGTTTAAGACCAGTCCTGGGCCTTTATTACCTACTTGAGTGATGCTGTAGGAGTGCTGGTTTGCAGCTCAGTTACAGCTATGCCTCTACATAGTTGTGAACCCTGTTGATCCAAACCAGGACCTACAAGCTGATTTCCTGGCTTGACCTCAGACCTACCTGGCAATCACAAGACCTGGCCTGTGGATTGACTTCCTATGTTGCCCTTGAACCTTTCTCATTGCCATGAACTTGCCTGATGATCTAGACTCTTGGTTGGGCCTGGCCACCATCTCTGGTCTGCTTTGTGTTGTTGCTGGAGGCAGTGGGCTGGTAAGGCCCTGTGGGGATCTCCTGTGGCTCCCTGCTTCCTGTCTTGTAGGCTGTAGATAGTAGGTTGGCAGGAGACTAGCCCACTACTTGCTTCAGTGGTGAACCAGTTGGACTGTAGGAAGGGTGGTCTCTTTCCCAGGAACACATCTAGACCTTGCTTTCCTTACACAGGCTGCCAGCAGCTGCAGATACACATTCTGTGCAGCCCAGGCAATTCTTTCTCAAGAAGCGAAGAAAGAGGGTGCAGACTATGCAACTTTTCTGTTACCCTTGTGCCAGTGCATCACTAGGTTTTCTCTGTGGAACACTTCCATTCCTCTTCTCTTCCCTTTGTCTTCCATAGTGCAGGGTAGTGCACTATGGGATGCACTTTGACCTTGACCATGTGAGCCAATAGCTTTGGTTGCTGCAGTTATAAACTTTGAATGAAGCTTTTGCATCTTGGTTAGAGATTTAATTCTAGCTTGGACTGGATCATGGATGTTAGACCAACAAAAAACAATTAAGCTATTTTTTAATTGGCTTCTTGCATTCCATTTAGGTTGATTCAAAATGAGCATCCTATTTGGCAACAGCTTTTTTTAGTGTAATGTGAGCAATATATGGAATGGTAGGTATTTTAGTTTGGCCCTTGGGCTAAGGCTGAGGACAATACCGTATAGGTCAAAAGTATGAGCTCTGGGGCTGATCAGCTGCTGATCTACTCCCTAGACAAAGCTAGAAAAGCCACTAGACGCTGTCTGTCTCCGTCTTTTATCTGATGGTGGTGTGCAATTGTTGCTAATCTTCATCTGCATATTCAGGGAAGGACTCCTTTTCCTCTTTGAAATGTCCAGGGCTCCCACATGCCATGGAGAGACAGAGACACAGGCTTTCTTTCCAGAATTTAGCAGCCACATAGAATATCTTGATAAGCTGTCAATGTTTGCAGCTTCTTTTTCTAGACAGAAATTACAGTAGGGGTGTTGTTAAAGGAGGAATGTTATGGGTAGGTCTGGCTTTAACACCTGGCGATGACAGAGCTGTTTCAAAGCTGCTGCTCAGGCTGCCTGCAGACTCTGGAAGGCATCGTGGCATCTATTACTTTTGTTCCCATTGTTATGCTCTACTTAAATATATATAAAAGAGCAACCAAGCTGTGAATGACTCCTGCAATCCCTGAAGCAGGGCATTGTAATGGTTGGGTTGACAATGCCTATGGTTATATAGCCTGTCGAGGAGCTGGTCCCTTTCCCCTTGTAGTTCACCCCAGGTTTTCAATTTCACACTGAATTTAATTGGCTCAATTTCTTAGAATTTATAAGATCTGGCCTTAAAATGGCTTATGTTATTACTACAGTTCGCTGACTTGAAAGTTGTTGTGGTTGCTATGGTTTTACGTGAAGGGCAAGGTGATCTCATTGCTATCTCTTGTACTTGACTGCTACTGTACTTACAGCATGAATATTTAGGAATGGCTGGAAAGAGACACAAAGTATAAGCATGCAGAACAAACTGAGGACCTTTTACTGACAAAGCAGTCCCACCATGTCCTTCAATATAACTAAGCAGTCTGCGAACAATTCAAGCCTTTACAAACTAGTCTTCTGCCTTGGATAACGTGATTGCAAGGGGTCATGACGCACAGCAAAACCAAAAGCAGCTGCAAACCGCAATGGCACATCAAATATCTCCATGATCTTAAGAGTTTCTTCATCAGATCATCATGTTAAAGAGGCAGGAGAACCAGTACCATCTGTAGCTTTCAGAAGGATGGAGAAAAAGAATATTAATGTCACTGTTTTGCACTAGAAAGGCACAGATGGACAATCATCATGACAGGCTAGGGCAACATTGCCAAAGCAAATGAATGTACTGGCTCTCTTAACATTGCTGACAACTGCATGGAGTCCCTTCAAATCTGTACAAGGGACTGACACACACCGAAGGCTCACTGCAATTATAAGTCATTAGTAGGTGAGCTGATGGGTGGGTTACACATTACAATTGTAAGCAGTATGTGACTTCTCATGCCTTTTTGGGCTAAAAAAGAAACATGCATTGTATGGGGTTAAAGTTTTAAGAATATCAGATTTTAAATTAAGAAGTTCACTGTCAGTGGGCACTGTTATCTGGAGACTGAATTAGGCAGTAAAATATCTCTTCTTGTTGACCAGTTCTGAATACCAGAGACTCTTGTATGTCCTACTCCTGGATCCAGCTCTGAACAGTGGCTGCAGAGGTGCAGGGGGCTTACTCTGTACTATATGCTGTGGTAGATTCTTTCCATTCCCTACCTCTCACACGGTTCTTTCACTAAGATGTTATGTGGTCTGTATATTGAGAGAAGCACTGTATTGCACACCCAGCACCCAAGTTAGTCTTCTTCTGGTGGGCTAAGTACAGACCTTTATTTCAAAATAGACAGGAGTGTTTCAGGGCAGAAGACCATATGGTCCACCAAAGCCTATCCCTGTAAGGCTTTAAAAACGATCAGCCACTTTTCTATTGTTCAAATCTAATTAGTGACAGCACCTTTCCAACACCTTCCCTTGGAAAAGTGTGTCCAGTCATCTTGCAGGCACTCTTTTGACACATCCAGTGGTGACTTTGAATATTTGTTTTGCTCTACAATCACTTTTTTTAGACAGACAGTCTGTCTACACATTGTAATGTGTTTGCTACTAGGACAGGGAGTGTCAGGCTATGACCCCTTTTTCACAAATTAGATACTATCTTAAACAGCTTACTGCATCAATCTGTTGCCCTTTTTCTCCTAGGGCTTCTTTACCTCTTGCAGTCTCTTTATTCACTAAGCCAGAGGCCACCTTAGGCAAATCTTTTTCCTTGAGTCATGCTCTCTGAATCCAACATTAGCTGTGGTTTCCACCCTACCAATCCTTCCTAATGAGTAAAGGTGGGGAGCTAAACACCACTTAACTAATATGCTTTGTGATCTTATCAAACCTTGTGACAAGATAACTAACACTGTGTTATTTTGCACATCTATATTATATATTACATGTCAAAAATAAAGTTGAAGTCGCTTGAAAAGTCTAATTTGAATGTCCCAGCATCAGAAAATTCAGCATGAGGACCAAATGCTCTCCTTTCAAGAGTATACTAAATTCTACTTATGCATCCATAGGTTTCAAAGTATGTGTAATAACATCCAATAGACCTTATCACATTGGCAATGAAGACAGGTGAAATTTTGCCCCATCTAAAGGTTCTAAAGGCAGGCTTGCTGGATATAAAATCATACAGTTTTGGCAAGACTGCCTGCTAATAATTCCTAGGAATCAGGGAATGAGAACTTATTAGTAAAGTGGGGTTTTTTGGTTTTGTTTTTGTTTTAACTTATTTAAATTCACTGTATTATACAAAAGAGATTTGAGTGTCTTCATGGCATTAATTAAAAGGTTAGTAACTTCACAGAGACTGAACTTCAGAAAGCTTACTGCTTTGAAAAATGCTATCAGTGTAAAAATAAATTCTTTATACTTAAAATGGAGAGCATAATAAAATCCATAAGGATATTGCCTTGCCTAAGGCAATTGTGAGTGGTAATCTTCTGTTGATTCTGTTGGTGCCAGTATTTCACTTGGGGACTCAATGATAGGGAGTGAGATGGAAATTATTTGTTTTATCCCAGAGGAGGTTTTGAGATTTTTTTTTTTTTTTTCCTTGTGCAGAGTAGGGAAATAAAACTGATATCCTGAAAGTTTTCAAGGACTTGAAAATCATGGATCATTTAATTTTCAAGTATCTTTTTAGAGGAAATTGGTAGGAATTATTGAACAGAAGTGTTGTAAACTGCAAAAACTCCCAAAGTTCACATTTTAAATTTTTGTGCTCTAAAACCTATGAAAGGGAAATCACCTATTGAAAAAGGTAATTTATCAAAAATTCTCAATCAAAATCCAGGCTCAAATAATTTTTCACAGAATCACAGAATGATTGAAGTTGGAGGGGACCTCTGGAGGTCATCTGGTCCAATCTAAAGTGTGTTGCCCAGGACCATGTCCAGGTCACTTTTGATTACTTCCAAGGATGGAGACTCCACAACCTCTCTGGGCAACCTATGCCAGGGCTCAGTAATCCTCACAGTAAAAAAATGTTTCCTGGTGTTCAGATGGAGCCTCCTGTGTTTCAGTTTGTGCCCACTGCCTCTGGCCCTGCCACTGGGCACCACTGAAAAGAGCCTGGCTCCATTTTCTTTGCACCCTCCCTTCAGGTATTTGTATACATTGATGAGATCCCTCCTGAGCCTTCACCTCTCTGGCAGCTCTCTCAGCTTTTTCTCACATGAGAGATGCTCCAGCCCCCTCATCATCTTAGTGGTGGCCCTTTGCTGGACTCTCTCCAGTATGTCCACGTCTCTCTTGTACTGGGGAGCCCAGAACTGGACACAGCACTCTGGGTGTGGCCTCACTAGTGCTGAGTAAAGTGGAAGGATCACCTCACTCCACCTGCTGGCAACATTCCTCCGAAGGCAGCCCAGGATACTGTTAGACCTTCTCTGTGTTAAGGGTACATTGCTGGCTCATGTTCAACTTGGTGTCTACCAGGACCCCCACAGAGCTTTTTCTGCAAAGATGCTTTCCAGCTGGTCAGCCCCCAGCATGTACTGTTGCTTGAGGTTGTTCCTCCCCAGGTGCAGGACTTGGCACTTTCCACTGTTGAGCTTCATGAGGTTCCTGCCAGCCCATTTCTCCAGCCTGTTGAGGTTCTTCTGGATGGCGGCATGACCCTCTGGTGTATCAGTCACTCAGCCCAGTTTGGTGTCATCAGCAAACTTGCTGAGAGGTACACTCTGCCCCATCATCCAGATGGTTAATGAAGATGTTGAAGAGGACTGGATCCAGTACTGACCCCTGTGGTACACTGCTAGTTACTGACCTCCACCTAGACTTAGTGTCACTGATCACCACTCTCTGGCCATTCAGCCAGTTTTCAATCCACCTCTCTGTCTCCTCATCTGTCCCATACTTCATCAGCTTCTCTTTGAGAATCTTATGGGAGACAGTGTCAAAAGCTATTGAAGTCTAGGCAGACAATATCCACCGCTTTCCCCTCATCTATCAAGCCAGCCATTTTTGCTTTCTAAAAGTGGAGAAGTGCCAACTGTGAAAGGATAACAAAGATTGACATTGCGTGATGAAAATGGAGAGATATGTAGAGGGTATTTCTGAAGTCCCACAGTAGCCTTTAATACGCTTCTATATAGATAAGATATATTGTGTAAATATATACATGAAGTTTATATGCTACCTTAGCAGTCTTGTCTGAATTGAAAAAAAGAACAAATAAACAACATAAATGAAATAGATTTCAGGCTGGCTGGCATAACCCGTTTTTGAGCTGTTCTTCACTGGATTCCTATTCCCTGTATAAGCCTTCATGCAGATGAGTCAGTCCAGTTATGCTGGAGCTGGCCATCTGTAAAGCAGAGGTGATGCTTCGTCCTTTGCCTGTCCCTGCTATCCATATTGCAAGCTGTGTGCCAGCCTGCTGCTTCAGGTGGAATCCAGGTCCTCCTGCTTCATCTTTCTGCAAGCTCAGTGTTTAGTCCAAATGCATCTCCATCAAATGCCTGAGATCTCTCCTCCACACCCAGAGATAGGTAACTCCAGGCTTTAGAGGGATGGTTGAGGTAGATAGCTGGACCACCCCTTGCTCTTCATGGGCAGTAGTGCTAGGTCATAAGCCTAATTTATCATGTTGAGTGGCATGAAGAGAGGCAAAAAGAAACAGCAGCTTCTGGGTTTGCTTTGAGATCTTCTAGATCCTCAAGAAGCTGCTTCTGGGATTGTGAGGGGCCCCCAGAAAACCTCTGAGGGAAGTCAGTGTGACATCTGCTTCTGGGTAGGGAGAGCTAGAGGAGTCATGGGCTCCTGGCAAGCCCTGGCAGCCTCTCATGAGCTCTGTCAGCTGTTCCTGATAAAGGGATGCATTAAGGTTTTGGATTGATCTGACTCCTGATGAAACAGAGGAAAGAACCCTCTGAGCAGCTATGAAGGGGAAAGCCTATGTAAAGGCCCACCTCAGGGCACATAACTGTTGTCCATCATTGTCCTTCACAGAGGCAGTAATGGCCATTGTTCATTATGTAGGCTGAATTCTTTTTCTCAATTTTTGGTCTTCACAATGACATATGAAAACTGCTTACAAAACATGCCTCTTAGTTAACATTGCAAACAGATAACTTTGTTCTTCTTTTTGTTAGTAAATATGCTTCGTAGTTGTATTTGATATTAGTAATTCCAAACTCTTCCATGTAACAGTTCAACAGATTTAGTATATCTGTCACAAAAATACTTCTTTCACTGCTGTGCTGCACAACCCCACTCTCAAGAATTTGAGATGTTTAAAGGTGAGTGTGCTTCCTCCCATAGGGAAAGCAAGATTATTTCTTGCCTACACCTTCCTAACAGATCACCTTCCTCCACTTCCTGGAGATTGGAAAGAGCCAACTGCAGAGTGAAAAATAATGCTGTCAATGACAGCATGATTTGTTTGCCTAAATATAAGCCTCTAAGGTCATTTCAGATACCCTCATGTATGGTTTGCACATGATTGCAGAGGACTGGGAGATATGACACAGGTCTTTGTCCAAGCCATAACTTCTGGAGAGACAGCTAGTGGCTGGTCGGGGTATCCAACAGCAAATAAAATCACAAACACATTTACGCAGCTGAATCCTCCCCTCAGAAGCATAGAGGAACAAGAATAGGAAAAAACCTCAACCCTGGCCTGCCAAGTAGCAGCAGCAAATCATTCCAGAGTATAGCAGAGGACGGCTGCATCTGACCTGCTGGCACACGAAAAGGCTGTGGTGTTGCATTTTCCCTGACCTTCCTCATTTCCAGCAGAGCAATAAAGTCTAATGTTCGCTCCCATTGTCAGTCTGACCAATAGGCCTCACTGTCGCAGAAATAATAGCAATGAAAAAAAAGTGCTCGTTTAGGTATATCTGTTGTTTTTAATAGGTTTTGTCACCCAAGTACTTACCAATGAGAACAGAGAGTGGATTATATGTTCCTACATTTGTTCTTGCGCCCAGGTACTGAAATGACTGTGTAAAAAAGATCGCATTGGAAATAGCTTCTTGTTTGGGTTTCAGCAACGTGAACCCCATTTTTTCTCATCAAAGTGAGATGCACAGAGATGCAAAACTCCCAGATGCTCTAATAAAAACAGTAACAGACCCCTGGACTTTGCTATGAGTATCAAATAAAGTGAAAACAGAGGGGCAGACGTCTGAGCAGACTTCACGCTGGAAATCACCAGACATGCTGAAAAATGTTAAAGCTACTGTGGGACTGCATGAAAGATGTATAGGTTTTTATATAATTACAGATTTTTGCATAAATTTTCTATGTATTTGCTCAACTTTCTGTTTACACAGTGTTCCTACTTCAAACCCTAGGTGAAAAAGGATGATTTTTTTAAAGTCCACAAGCTTACTAACTTGACAAAAAGTCAACCCAAAAGAGAAAAAGTAGACTTCCAAACCTTATTTAATAAGCAATGCAAATTTTTGTTTGTATTTTTTCCTTTTTATGTTTTTGCTGAATTAGAGATGGATTTGGAGAATGTTGACAGTTCTTCCAGAAAGAAGCTTTTATGTTTCATTCTCTTTTAATGTCATTTGATACTCTGTTGTGTTTTTAACAATGCAAGAAGAACCACTAATTCATCCATTATTTATTTCCTTTTTTGCTTTGCTATGTTTTGTTTTGTTCTTTTCAGTCACTTTGTTTTAACACATTTTTGCCAGGTGTTTCAATTTTTATTTCTCATATGTCTTTGACACTGTAGTAAAAGAGATTCTTATTAGTATTTAAACTTCCTTTTTTGTTTGTTTGTTTTATGTAATACTCAAAGCTCTCAGCATCTGTAATAATACCATACGTTCTCTGTAACGTATAAAGTCTTGCTGAAGTGACTTGGGAGCTTGGGACCGTACCTCACAAATGTCTAATTTTAAGGAGCATTACTCACTGTAGTCTTATTGTCAGTTCCATTGCACATGTGTTTGCTCTTTCTGGCATATGTTGATCAAAATAATACACATTAGAAATGCCAGATCGTGGAACTGAGGTTGCATAAAGAATCATTGTTATTAAAGAAATGGCATTTTCAGTTATTGAAATGATTTTCTATGCCTTTCAATCAGGACCTTTGTTATAAACTGCTCTATTTCAGTCTTTGCAAGCAGAGGATCATGCTTGCAGTGCTTATCCCGGGAATCATAACATATATTTCTAGTACTTCCTCCTGAATTTTCTGATGCTTCTCCAAAGCTCTAGCCAGATCCTAGAATTATTAACAAGACAGAACCAAAACCAACCCCAAAAAAGGATGCTAAGAAACAGGAAAAAAAAGTTTGTATGTATTCAAATCAGTCTTTGGTTTGAATAGATATGATCTCCATCTTTTGACCTAATCCTGTTCTGAGTCTGGCTGTAACATATCAAAGTGTTTAATATCTAAGTTTCATCTTCAAAAAGTATTTAGAAACTTCATTTTCATCAGAGACCTAGGAGCCAAAGCTATAAAGTTGTGTGTAAGAGAGATATTTTTTTATATGTACCTTGATAACAAGGTTTTAATTTACAAATACAATTCAGTACCTTAATAGCGAAAGATGAAATTACTGTTGTGATTATTCCCAAAATGAATATTCTGATTTGTAAATGAAGAATTTAGAAAACCCTAAAGAAAATTAAACATATTCAGATATGTCTGGCCAGTGTGTTAAATAACCTTAACTCTACCCTGCAGTTTTGCTGTAAAAACAACTTTGCTTTTAACTTTGTATTTACTCCAATTTTTAACTACAAACACCAGTTGTGTGTACATCACACAACTGGAGCACTATATATTTAAAAGAAGGCAATCCAGAAAGCAGATCAGGAAAATGACTACATGTTGCTTTCAGTTAATAAACGTAAGCCATCTGCTCAGTGCCCATGAACAGCAACAGGGCAAACAAGTTTTTGGAAAGAACTTTATTCCAGCAGTTACTGCAAGCTCAATTCTAGTTTACAGCGCACCTATTTCAAAGCATTAAAAGCTTACACTTTCTGAAATGTATTTTGACAAAAATGCATATTTGTAGTTATGACCAGTATAAAACAGGTACTTTAAATGAGCTAATGAGCACCCATACCTCACATTTTAGATCTTTTAAAAATATAAAATAAGAGAATAACTCCTGTGGTGCTACAGGAACATGAATTCAGTGATGCGTGTCTGTCCAGCTAACTGGAGAAATCCATTTACCACCACACTGACACAGAACTCCATGTACACAGTGAATAATATATATTAAGAAAATGTTTTATCATTGCAAAATACATATACTTGTCTGTTCTTGGTTTTACTAGAATGCCAAGTTCTTTCTGTGACATGAGCTAAGATGACTAAGAAAGCAATTTGGACATTTTAATGTTAAATCAGTGCAGAAATTATGCTTTTGAGACTCCAGAAGTGTCTGCCTTCCCCCTAACCCAAGACCAGGCTCACCTGCTGTACAGATACATAGTGAGATTCCTCTTGCTTAACTGGAACTCTGCAATCACAGGGCTGCTGAGGTGGGAAGGCACCTCTGGAGATCACCTAGTCCAACCCCTTGCTCAGAGCAGGGTCAACTAGAGCAGGTTGCTTGGAACTGTGTCCAGTCAGATTTTTAGTATCTCCAAGGATGAAGACTCCACAACCTGTCTGGGCAATCTTCTCCAGTGTTTGACCACACTCCCAGTAAAAAAGTATTTTCTTATGTTTAAATGGAATTTCCCCTATTCTAATTTGTACTTGCTGCCTCTTGTCCTGTATCACTGGGCACCACTAAAAAGAGCCTGTCTCCATCCTCTCTGCACTCTCCCTTCTGGTATTTGTACACACTGATAAGATCCTCTCTGAGCCTTCTCTTCTCCAAGCTGAACAGTCCCAGCGCTCTCAGTGTCTCCTCATGGTGTAAGGCGCTCCAAGCCCCTAATCATCTCTGTGACCTTGTGCTGGGGTTGCTCCAGTATGTCCCTGTCTCTCTTCTACTGGGAAGGTCAGCACTGGACACAGGACTCCAGATGTTTCTCACCAGAGCTGAGTAGAGAGGAAGGATCACCTCCCTCAACCCGCTGACAATGCTCTGCCTAATGCAGCCCAGGATGCTGTTTGCTTTCTTTGCTGCAAGGGCACTTTGCTGGCTTGTGTGTCACTTGGTGTTCACCAGGACCCACAGGGCCTTTTCTGCAAAGCTGCTTTCCAGCCGGTTGGCTCCTGCCAGTGCTGGTACATGGAGTTATTTTGCCCCAGGTGCAGGGCTTGGCATTTCCCTTTGTTGAAATCTTTGAGGCTTCTGTCAGCCCACTTCTCCAGTTTGTTGGGGTCCCTCTGAATGGCAGCAAAACCATCTGTTATGTCAATCACTCCTCAGTTTTGTGTTGCTTGCAAACTTGCTGAGGGTACACTCTGTCCCATCATCTAGATCATTAATGCAGATGACAAACAGTATTGGCCCTACTATAGAGCCCTGGGGTACACCAGTAGTGACTCGCCTCCAGCTGACTTCATGCTGCTGATTACAACCCTTTGAACCTGGCAGTTTGGCCAGTTTTCAGTCCATCTCTTTGTCCACTTCCCTAGTCCATACTTAATCAATTTGGAAATGGGGATGTTATGGGAGTCAGTGTTGAAAGCCTTCCTAAACTCAAGATAAACAATATTCAGTGCTCTCCCCTTGTTCACCAAGCCAGTCAAGGCTATCAGGTTGGTCAGTCATGATTTTCTCTTCAGAAATCCGTGCTGAGTACTTCCAAACACCTTATTTTCCATAACATTTGGAAACAGTTACCAGGATTATTTGTTCCATCACATTCCCAGGGACTGATTTGAGCCCAACCAGCCTGTCATTCCTCAGGTCCTCCTCTTTCACAGTAGCAGTGACATTCACTTTCTTCAGGTCCTTGAGGAACTTCCCCCAGTTGCCCCAACCTTTCAAAGATAATTGTGATGACATGGGCCAGCTCTTCCAGCAGGGTTTCTTCCAGCTGTATAAAGAAAGCCTCATCTACTAATTCTTCCTGATCAGGCAGTTTGATTATAGTGACAATGTGAAGGTGTGGATGTTGTCTTTCAAGATGAGCTGAGAAACTACTCGGGGCCCCTGTCTGATGTGGGACATCATTCCACCTTCCTCTAAAACCCTATAGTGCAAGTGCAGATGCAGCTCACAGCTGCAGCTGTTAAACATCCTATTTATTTTCATCAAGTCCCTCTCCTAAGTCATTCAGTAGAGGAATTGTCTGCATTTTTCCCCTGCTCTCATGACTTATTATACCTCTCACACAGGTAGAGCACTTAGAAAGACCTGCTGTTAAGCACTTCAACAGTAACAGTACTACCCTTGTATTAGAGATGTGGTGTCACTTCTTCCCTTCTGTTTCTCCAGCTGTTTGTATTTTATATCTGGGAGATATACATGGAGGCTCCCCTGGGGGAGGGACAGCACCACCCTACATGTCATAAAGCTCAGGTAAGATGCTTCTATAGGAAATTAATATCATAAACACAATGCCTGAGCCTTTGTGCAAGTAACGGAAAGAGTGGAAGTAAACAGCTCCCAGCAAAACGGTATTTCCACAGCAGCCAAGCCAGTCACCAATTGCTCTGTTTCAGCTTCCTGTGGGCTAGGACCATTAAAATGTCTCTACAGCATCTGGAAAAACTATTTTCTGTAAGAATCAATATATATAGTTTTTGGCTATTTAAAAGTATCTTAACTTTAGCAACAATGTCATCAGCTAGCAGTCCTTCACCTAGGGACAAAAAGGAGGCTTTATCCTTAATAACTTCATAGGTTGTGATTTTTGCCAGTCAGCTGACAAACCCTTTGGATGTTGTTTGTTTGTTTGAGATACAGATGAACCCCTTAGATGTCTGCCACCAGTTACTAAATGCTATACATTGTTCAGATAGCAACCCACATCAATAAGATGCTGTATGGCATTTAAAAATAAATTTAGCATTGCCAATTAGCCAGTCATGCCTCTGGTAACCTTATTCAATGTTATGGTACTAATCACTTCTGGAAGGCCTTGACATATTTTATAATTGAATTGCCAGGTCTGCATTTTGCTGCAATTCATTCATATCTAAGTGTGACTTGTTAACCACATTAAGTTGATTTCTTTTGAAGGCTGGTGGGAAGCATGGAGTCCTGATTCCTGTGTTTGTATGCGATGACAGTATTCCAGCAGAATACTGGGAGGGTGAAGGATTTTGCTATCATTTTGTGAGCCAAATGAAAGGCTGAGCATGGCTTATCTGTGGATGCACTGCTTACTGACTGGCTGGTATTTGCTGCCTGTTTCCTTTTGCTTTCATAGAATCACAGAATGGTTTGGGTTGGAAGGGACCTTTAAAGGTCATCTAGTCCACCCCCTCTGCAATGAGCAGGGATGTCTTCAACCAGATCAGATTGCTCAGAGCTCCGTCCAACCTGACTTTGAATGTTTCCAGGGGTGGGGCATCTACCACTTCTCTGGGCAACCTGTTCCAGTATTTCAGTATTTCACCAGCCTCATTGTAAAAAATTTCTTCCTGCCTGTCTATCATCATGTGTGTCTTCCTTCTTGTCTAAAACTCTGGTCTTAGCTTTTGGGGGCAGGGCTCCTATTCAATTTTATTTACACAGCCCTTAACGGAGTGCCATGACTTTGAGTTCTAAGTCACACAGTGAATAAACTAATGCCTTAGTATCTTTCTCTTAATTTTCCTTCCCTATTCATTAGCTTAAACGACTTGGCAGCTACAAGAAAGGGACATAATTCCTAGTGTGGATTACTGAGTAGCATTAAGCCTGCTTCAACAAACCTTCTTTGCATCAGTAGCATCGTAGTACATATCCTTGTGAAGCACAATCTTCATGTGAAATGGCGTGTCATAGGGATAGGCTTATATTAAAACACAAAGACAAGTATCTACACTTTCGGCAGCTCTCTGCCATGCCTGCCTGGACTTACTTTCTAAAAAGAGATTAAGCTGCTTGCATTGAAATCTGTACGTCATGCATGACACTGAATGGGGTTACAAAGACAGTCTATGTGCAGCTGAGACAAAACAGTTTGAAGAGATACTGTTTTCACGGGGCTTTATGTGCATAACTCTTAGGTACCTAAAGCAGCAATGTCCAGAAGCTTTGCAGGGGATTCAGAGAGGGAAAAAAACCCACTTCAATTATATGACCCTTTAAATACTACCATCAGCCTGGGAGGTAGCTGTTCCTCATATATTGCTCGGTATGGTTCCAGCTCTCAGTAGAAACAATCTGTTGTTTATTCTTGCTGGACACATTTGAAATCTGGTGCATTTGGAGTTTTAATGCTTTGAATTTCAAGGAACCAGGTAGCATTAACTAATTCCATTTCTCTGTGCAGGGCATGTGAGCCATGAATAAACAGTAACCCTTGCAACCAGTCTGCAGCTGATTCCCTTCACTTTCAATACCTCAAACCAAATTCATACTGATCTATGGGCTTCAGAGGAGTGGGACTTAGGTTGAATTTGACCTGCTGCACCTTTGTACCATATAGTATTGGACACTCTGCTTTCTCCTCCAGGCCTATTTAAATTTAAACTCCTGATGCTTAGCAGTTACTTTAAATGAAGATGGTAAGCAGTTCTCTGCTACAAACAGAGTAAGTCTGTTCTTATTCCAGTTCACTGGAATAAGTGTCCACTTTATGAAGAGAAAATTGACTACCTTTTTTGGGGCATTAGAACATAATACCATAATTAAATCTGAGATAGCTGTTTCTTGAAAAAGGTGAGAAATTTATTGTCAAAAATTAATTCTCAGATTTGATCTTTGGTAGAACAAAATTAATCTGTGAGTGTCAGTTGATAAACTCTTGTTCTGCTGGAGAAGATCTCTGTTTATCACTGGTCAGTGGTCTGCCTTTCAAAAGCACAATGACAACAGTAGGGCTGATAATACTTTCAACTTGCTTAAACCCTGTTCAGCAAAAGCCACCTAGAAATAGGATTTTTTTCAGCAGAGTTCCCAGACAGGTAGCTCTTTGTTAAAACTATAGTGTTCTTTTTCGGCTTTCAGAACATCTGTCCTGTATTTCATTTGCCACTTTTGCAGGGTGCAAATAACAGCAGGCACACAGACAGAGCTATTAAAAATGTAAGAGCTATTCCAGTAAATCAGTTAGTTTGCAGTAAATCAGTTAGTTTACCATTACTGAAGTTCTGTATGAAGTGAGTCTTGCTGTTGGCAGAACAGGAGTTTGTAATAAATAATACAAAATATTCTCTGTTTTTTAAAAAGGGATTTTGTGGAGAGACTTCAACAATAAATGATTTAATGGGATACTTCATGATCAATGGAGCTGCCTCGCTGGATCTCAGAACATTGAAAATTGTGGTATACGCAGAATCCTTGGAGGACCTTTGCCTTTTAAAAGATTGTTATTAGCAGCTGACACTTACTCTTTTCTATTTTTGAAAAGGTGAAAACCTGAACTTCTAAAGCTTTTGAAGAGTTCAGGATAGTGAATTATCTCTCCCTACTGGAGGCTGCAGTAACATCAAGTGAGATACATTATGGTCAGCAGAGGCATCTACTTAGATGGGCAGAGATCCTTTGGAGATTAGAGTGTGTGGAGGAAATGATTCTCCACTGGAAAGGGAGACCACTGCAGAGAATTAGATGGGCACGCAGGAGAGAACGTCTCAGAAATAGATGGGCTCCATCAAACAGATTTCCTGCTTTGCAGAAAAGGACAGAGGTAAAAGTGTATTAAGACTTGGGGAAGCTGGACAAGGTAGAAAGAAGAAAGATGTAAGGTGTTATCCCATGTCCAGCCCACCCCTCTGTCAGAGCCTGTTGCTGTCAGCAGGCACATTGATATGCCAAAATCTCATACGTGTGGCTCTGCACTCCTCTCAGATACTGAAACTATGTGTGTCCCACAGGTTGGCTCTACCCTAAATCAGTCACAATAAAGAAAAACTTCCAGTCCTGTATCATTCTTGAAGTTCTCAGATTCTCCCGCATTCATTTACTTCCATTATATTCTCTAACACAATTGGATTCAACAGCAGTTTCATCAATGCCAAATATAAATTTAATATAAAATATCTACATATATTCTGCTTATACTTCTAAGGATCACACTAATTCTACCAGGTTCTTTCCTTTTCCTTGTTTACTATTTCTTTAGTTTCCTGTCATCTATACTTTTTAAAGATAAAGGTGTTCTTTAATTCCAGACTGAAAAAACTACTGAAAAGCATAAGGCCAGGGACCAGTCCCTGCAGAACCTCATTAGAAATACCTCTGTTCAACTGTAGTCTTCTGTTTAGAGAAGTGAAAAAAAAAAAATATTGGAACTCATATGTAAAGCAAGGCCAAAAGAAGAGTACGTATTGGAAGCTCATGGGTGGATAATCACGGCAGAAAGATCTGTAGGAAAAAGCCTGTAGGAATAGAGAAAAGGAGTCATCAACAAAGAAAACTACATCTCAATGATCATCAGGTATCGGGATAGCCAAACAGCATCTGGGATTATGAAAGCCAATTCAGGGAAAAAGGAATGGGGCCATTTTCCCAGCAGGATGTTATGGTCCTACACCTAAATGAATACTTCATCTTTCAGAAAGAAAATGGTTTCCATTTGAGTAAGTCAGGGCACAGACGCTGGTTAGTGAAATGAGTGTAAGGACATACAACTTACTGTTCCCAAGGTGGAATTAAAACCCATGGAGGTCAATGCAGCTGGATCAGATGGATTGGACAGTATTCATCCTATACACTGAATGAACTAGCATTGAAATTGCAAAATATTTTAATGAAACTAGCAAATTGAGAGCTTTTGCCATATGAGTAGCAAACAGTAAATGTACTGTCTATGCTACCAGAAGGGGAAAAAGGGACATAAGCAACAACAGGCCCATTAGTCTGAATTCAGTGGCATACAAGATTAGGGAACAAATTTTAAAAGAAAGAGTACTGAAATACATGAAGACAAACTGATAAAATGCAACATGGTTTCACCAAAAACAGTTTGGGTCTGACTTGCCTCATGTTTTTCTTTGATGAAATAACTCATTTTTTAGACAAGAAAAAAGTAGATCTTATTTATCTGGATTTTTTTTTTTTTAATGGTACCACACAAGAAGTTATTAGTTATGCTGAAGAAGAAATACAATGTTTATAAGGGATAAGGCACAGACTGGAAGACAGATAACAGATGAAAGAGGAATCATCCAGATTGAATGGGATTACTAGTGCATTCTTCAAAGTCTGCTCTTGTGACTGATACTAAATATTTCATTAATAATAGTCAGAATAATTAATCCCATATCCCTTGCATTTTGATGCAGTATTATAGTCCCAGTGGGAATTTGCCTTAGCTGATCAAATAAAATCTTGCAAAATTTTGGGCTGGGGGGAGGTCAGTCCTCAAGGACTGTTTTGGAAAGCAATGTTCAATATCTTTTATAGATTACCCTGGCACAAAAAAATGGGTGTTTGTTAAGGAAATCAGGAGGTTTTGTCAATGCAGAGATAGGTAAGGATATTTTGTAGAAGAATAAGGCAACCTGGAAGACTAGAATGATGGAAATACTGTAAAATGTTATAATACACAATGAAAAGCTATGACTTTAGGGATTCATATACAGTCTGCTTCCTGTACAAAGGGTTCTCATCAGTAGGAAACAGATGATGAGGAGAAAACCCCAGGTGACAACCTCAAAATAAATCTTATTGCCTATGTATGACCCAGAGTGATTTGAGAAAAAAATGTAAGTCTTTAAACCTGAGTTCACTGTTTTTTTCAGATTATCCGCTTAGGTTGACTCCTTTGAATTATAGCCTACCCTTTCACAGAGACATTAATCTCTTATCTTACTGAGATCCTTCCACTCCGACCTGAGGTTCTGTCATGACAAGGTCAGCAAACCAGCTGCTCTGAGTTGGAGGGAAGATCCCACACCTGACAACCCTGTGGCAGAAGATTGCAGTATATGCCACTGTGGATTACTCAAAGGCGTGATAAACTGCCATCAAATTATAAAACACAGGAGACTGCAAAACAGCATCTCTGAGGAGTTTACTTAGACAGCAGGAAACTGTGCTGGAGGCAAAAAGAAAAATATGAGTATCCAGGAAATATTAGTAAAATTCCCAGGTGCACAGCATGCTTCTGAATGTTCAGAGTACTGGCAAATATTGACTCCAGCTCTAGCTGCTTATTACGACTGCTTTGCCAAGTCATAATGATGGAGAGTGATTATTTGCTTTTCCTTTTTTTTTTTTTTAACATCTTTCCTTGTTACAGATGGTTAATTTTACCATGGGAAAAAAAAAACTCTAGAAATACAGCTCAACTATTCAGTAGGTTACAGGGAGCAAAGAATAATCTGGGGGTAAGTTCTCTCTAGCAAGACACCAACAAAGGACCCATCGGTTAGACATGAGCATTATATCATACTTTCAGACTATTCACAGGATTAAACCAGCTGTGCATACAGTAAGCTCTTTACAAATCTGAGAGCAACACAGGCACTGAGACCCATTTGTTTTGGATGGTTTTCTAGGCACAGCTATTGTTTATATTGTGCAGTGGCCCAGGGCTGCAGAAGAGGAAATTGTAAGATATAACGAGCAAGCCGGAGTGTGCACGGCACTGAGCTCTAGGAAACATCAGCTCTCCAGCTGGAGATGGAGGCATTTGGAGCAACTGCAATGATGGGAATGTTGATGTAGGAAGTGGGCTTTTATGTTATAAGGAAAAGAACCAAAAAAGAAAGAAAATTCTTCAAGGTGATACGGTCAGCTAAGCCTGGCACTGACTCTGCTTCCAGGTGTGTTATTCAGCCCAGTTCTGTTGACAATAGTGGTGAATACCTTGTGAAAACAAGATAATCAGAAGCAGGTTTTGGCAGTAAACTATCTAAGTAACTTTTTGGGTTTATAAAATTTTTTTGAGGGATGAATTTTTGTTCAGAAAATTACATTCTGGGGGCTTGGTAAAATTCAGCGTGTTGCAGGATCAGTATGTATTAGGCAGGCCTGTCCAGAGATTGTCTGCTGGCTGTGGGTAGGTTGTTGGGGAGGGAACCATGAGATTACAAAAGCCGTGACAAATGCTTGCTCTTGCACCCTGCCAGCTAAATGCAGGACAGACATACTGGTTGCTTCCCACATGAATATCTTAACTCTCTCTTGTCCTGAGGTAGCCTAATAATCAAGTGGGGAGCAGGAAAGAGGAGAAGATTGCAGGAAATAGTACTTCTCTGCAACACTTGAGAAAGGTCAGTAGTGAGGAGGAATGACTGCTGGAGATGATCTGACATATGGCTGGTGTTAGTAGAAGGCACCTGTTCAGCCTCAGCTTAAAAAAATCTATGATAAATCTGAAAGTGGAGTTACAAAGCAGAGAAACACAATATATGGCCAGATGAGTAAAATCCTTAGGAAATGTGTAATGCAAAAGAAAAGAAAAGCAGTGAATAAAACACAAAAGAAAGCAGTGAATAAAACACATGTGCCACATCAACTGTGGCCTGGCATGATGGTGAAGTTGGAGGCAGGAGGCAGAGATGAAGGCTGGCAGAGCAGGCTGAGCCCTGGCCATGGCTGCAGCCCCCTCCCCAAGGCGGGCACGGAGGGTGGGTGCCAGCAGAAGGCAGATGCAAGTTGGGTCTGAGCTTTGCTTGCTCTTCCTACAGGAGATAATATCCTTTTCCAAAATGTTTTTATTTTCCATTATTAAAAAAGACAAACAAAAAAGTAATCAAGTTTCCATGCGTGTATTTTGCTGGTCTGGGGTGCCTTTCTCAATGCAGGCATAAGGGCGGGCAATGGTGTGGTCAGTCTGCCCAGCTGGCTCAGTCCCTAGCCCTCTGACCTGGCCCCCTGAAGCCCCAGCTCTCCCCTCTGCAGGTGCTACCACTCTGTCAAAATGTGCCAAGCAGTGGGATGGTTTCCTACTAGGAACCATTTTAAACTGAAACTGGTTGTAGGACAATATGATGAGACAGTTGAGCTCTGTTTTGCATCCTTGCTGGCAGGCAGAGTTGTGCTAAATCTCCCCTCCTCCCTGTTGAACAGGAGTCATATCTGAACATTGCCATGCAGTACTTCAACGGGAAGAAGTATGAAGAAACCTAAAGTGGGAAACCAGCGGGGAAGTGAGTGTCACAAGCAGTCACTTAGCTGAGGTGCTTGGGAACAGAGAAGGTTTAGAGACTGTCACCTGACGTTGCTAACTCTACCAACACCCAGAAGGTTCAGTGATTTCAGTTTAGATGATTGAGAAAGTGGAAACAGAATCATAGAATCATAGAATCGTTTAGGTTGGAAAAGAACTTTAAGATCATCCAGTCCAACCATTAACCTAACATTACCAAGTCCACCACTAAACCAGTTAAGGGTAGAGTAGCAACCCCACACCTCCTGGCTTGGTGGCTGGATCATTTATAATGAAGTAAAAACTAGGAATCATTAAGATTGGAAAGGATCTCTAAGATCATCATTCCAATCATCAACCCAACACCAGAAAAATTAAAGTAAAGCAATATGAAGGAGCAATGACATGACTGGACCCAGACAGGCAGCTGGAGGGATGCTCAGTCTCTCTGCAGCAGAATTGAAGTGGTGAGATTTCAGGTCTGCCTGAATACTGCTCCTTTCCCCATGCAAAATTCATCACTGGTTTTAGTGAGCTTAGGAGATGGGCTTAGCAGATATTGTGTTTCATCTGGCTGTTTGGAAAGACATTTAACAGCACTTCTGATCAAGCTTAAATGAGAGTTAACGGGGCTGTCCTTACTGCCCTGTGAACAAAGTGTACATTTCGCTCCCCTCAACCTGTGGGGAATAAGACTACATATTCTCCTGCAAGAAATTAGTGTTCAGGAAATCAAGCGGTGTGAATCAGTGCATCTTTGTGGGCTGTAATGGAACAACTTTGTTCACAGGACTGATGTGTCTGGCCCCTTACCCTCTGAGACTTGGAAGGCAGGGATTGTTTATACCTAAGTGCTGACCTTCACCTCTGCTTATGTTCTCAGTCACCTCTAAGGAAAACGAATGTAAGTACTGGAGTGATTGGTTATTGCACAGGTCTGGCAAGTCTGAGGTTTGAGCATGAGAGTTGCTCTTTTGTACTCCTATTTCATGCTCTGCTGCCTTTTCCTTGCTCTGAGATCCCACGTCCCCCCCAAGCCCTTTCTCTGGGTCTTCTCCTATATGGAGACACCCCCGCTGCATGCCCTCGACCCACGTGGACCACCGCCTCCGCCACACAGCTTGGTGTGAGAATTGCATGTGCTGGGAGCTGGAGGAGCCTGAATGGCTCCCATATGCATTTTCCTAATAGCAAACATGGAGCATATCATTACCGAATTCACAAATAGACTGCTAATAAACACCCACGCTCATCTCCTCAAAGAAAAGATGTCATAACTCATATCGTCGTTTTCACTGTTGTCAGTGAATGTTATCTATTCATGGGGAGTAGCTCAGGTTGGCACAGTGAAGGCACCAGTCTGAAGGCTGATTACATTAAGCACACTGAAATTATTGTCATATCAAAACAGGACTGGTTGAACATCTTCATTTTATTGAATTTTCTGACTGTAAATAGACAAAACTGGTCTTCTTGCTAAGAGCATTCCTTTGTAGAGAATTAAGAGAAAAATATGCTTGCTCATGTTTCAAACTGAGAATTTCTACCTGAAAGCAGAAACCAAATTGCCATAATGAATTTGCAAATTATAGGGTGCTCATTGTACCCTCGGAGCTGTGCCGCCATGGACAGTTTGTCTCTGGTCATGTCATTCTAGAATTAGTAATTCTCAATTCACTTTGTCTCATCTCCAAACAGTGGGGATCTGGTACGTTGAGGGAAACCCAGCCTGGCTCAAGACCCTGACCCACAGAGGTGAATGAGGGCAAAGTCATGGCTGTACAGCTCCCATGAGACATTGTGACAACCCTTCTCATCTCAGGTTTGGAGTGCTTGAAAAGAAATATATGGGGTTTTATTTGATGTTTTTTGAAACAACTCTAAAATTTCCATAAAACTTCAATAGGATTTTGTAATCTTCAGTTGCTTTTGAGTTTTTTATAAAAATCAATGTTTCTTGTTAGAGCGGAAATCTTCCTGGTTTTGAGCTAGCTCCGTAGTACACGTATAGGTCAAATCCACAGCTCTTTTAAAGAAAAGGCAACTTCAAGTCTGCAGCTTTTGCTGTTTCCTGTACAGCAGAGATTCTGCACAGTTTCACTTTTCAGCACTCAGCTGTGCCAGAAATAATGTATGCCTATGAAAACAGAGTTTTTTTCCTAAACAATAGCTTTCAGTTAAAAACACTGTAGAGAATAAGATTAAGGGTTAGAGGCTAAAATTCTTGAATGCTGCTGGGAGAGCCTCCTGTGTAGCTCTGTGCTGGCAGTCACTGAGACTTTTTGTTAGATTGATTGGGAATTTTCCATTAAATGTTTGTCCTTTTGCTGTCAGAAAAAAGATTTTCCAGAAATGTGAAAGTATCCAAAGGGAATTTTCTACTTAGACCAAAACATTTGCTTTTTCCTTAAGCCATCAAAGTGAAATATTGCATTGCTGTTCAAACCAAATCAATGTTTCACTTTTTTAAAAAAAAGGGAGCCATTTTGTTTTGTGCTCAGCACTGAAGTGCAGGTGCCTCAAAGGAGGTGTAATTCATGTTCCCAGCTTTCCTTATGGGTGTACTACAGCTTCCCTGAGACCCCTGGCTCTCTCCTAATATTACACTGCCTGATATTTCCCAGGAACTGAATGATTCGGCTGAGCTCTCTGAAATCATGTTAGAATTTAGAAGCATTTTTGTCCCACAGAAAGTTCTGTTAATTACCCTTTCCTCTGATCTGGGATTAAAAAATTTTTTTGGATTTCCCAAAGGACAGAAATTGTGATTTTCTGCTCAGCTCAGTGGCTTTTCTGGCTGCGGCTCAGTCACTCACTCTTGTGAAAAGGGAAGAGAAATTGCTCCAAACAAAAGTGCTTTAGTGTGGTCACTGCTTCAATTTGAATTCAGTTGCACTTAGAATAAGCCTGAGAGAGAGTTTGGCAGATACATAATGTGTTAAATGACACGAAAATGTAATTATTATGATATGGCATGCATTAACTGAGAATTTCTGATGTAGGTAAAAAAAGCAGCAATCTTTAGAAAAGGATATTCCTGAAGAATAAATGGTAGGCAAGTGCCAGGAAAGTGAGATGTATCTTTTAAATTTCTTTTAATGGTTCACTTTGGCTCTAAAAATAAAAATGCTGATTAATTACTTTTTTAAAGCACTTTAATAATGCCTCTATTTAACCTTTAAAGCAACCTGGTGGAGCAGCTGAATTTTAGTACTGCCAATTTAGACATAATTAAGGAGCAGATCTGTTAAAACATCTTCATTTTGGATAACTTCTATGTTTTTAATGCCCACCTTGAGACACCCAGTGGCTGAAGAGCCTCTGCACCTTCTATTGGTCTCAGGCCAAGTTGTGGCACCTCAAAACATTTTGCCCCTGAGGCCCCATTGTAAGAATCTGCATCTGTGGGCATCCACAGTGATAAAATGCTCCTGAAAACGCACCCTTGTGACTGCGTTGCTCCATGCAGAGTCAGGCGGACAGTTGTCAGATCATTGAACAGATGTAGAGTTCAGGCATTTATCTTGGCTTTCCACCCCAAGTGTTGCTCAAGCATTTCCAGAGACCTGTTAAAATTAGTCCCATAGTAAGACAGATTGAGAGTCAAGGTTTGATTTTTAGAGAAGGAATCATTTTGATGTGTACCTGCAGAAGAGCAGAGAAGGTCAAAGACACGTCCCCAACCCCACCTGCCTTTGGCAAGTGTCACAGAGGGGTTTGCAACCCCTTGGGCATCGCATAACACTTGGCCTTAGGTAGCACCCCTGTGGTCCTAAGCTGTAACTGTTAGGTTATATTTTATCAGCTTGAGATGTCTGAAATAACATCAGGGCTGTCTTACAACCCACTGAGTTGGGGAGAGGTTTTTTGCAGGCACCTAGAGGCATGTGTTGCATATACTGGAGTGTGGCATAAGGGTTTTTGAGATTGAAAACCTTCTGGGATAGTGTTGGACAGTCGTATAGGGTGGAGATAGTCAGCTGCATCTGCATTGCCTTCCAGGAGCTGCTCCTGCAGTGAGCGCAGCCAGGTCGCTCCCTGCTAGGCACTGAGAAATCAGCAGTGAGGGTGGTCGGAGGTCCAGTGCTCACGGTCACTCCATGACTACCTCCTGTTCAGTGGGGTGGGTGCATCCAGCAAAGCTGGCCCATTTGGTTGCCACAGGTGCAATCACAACAATACCTCTTAGGACGGATGAGAACAGTTTCACTACCTGCAGCGGTTGACGCTCCTAGAAATACTGTAGCGTGTGCTTTACTCCTGCAGCCCTCCAACAGCTTTCCCATAGCCTAAGGGTTGCTTGCCAGAAGGGAGGTCTGAGGTCTTGCTTAGACTTGTCCTGGTGTTTTCACAGCCAAGATAGACTTTTGACTGAGGTCTTGTGTTAGGACATTCCTCAGCTTGCTTTCAAGAGGTGTAAATGTTACAGCTATTGTCAGTAGGAATCTGTGTTCTTTCCTCCTGCAGGTTCTGGGACAGTTGCTGGTTCCAAAGCAGCAAAAAAGAGAAGGCGGGGGGGGGGGGGGGGGGGGAGGTGCAGAAGGGCCAAAGAGGATACTAGTGTTTAAAAATGCTTCATCAGGGCTTCTGTTCTTACAGAAAAACCAGCAGGGATGGAGAAAGCTTGAAAGCAGCATACAGACAAAGGAGCAAGTATGGGAAAAGATGTGCACTTCCCTGCCACAGATTAATAAAAGAAGGAACATATTTTAAGTCAATGGATAAAGCACTTGCTTGTCTGAATGGCAGGAGTTTAGTTCTGGAAGGAAACCAACCATTTGTCAAATCTGCCTATTTCTTTGGTTAATTAATAAATAAAGTGAACTGTTGGAACAGAAACACAGAAACTTTCCTGTTTAAAGTCTGTGTAATCTAGCCGCCTGCCTCTGATGGTGACCAGCACCAAATGCCTATAAGAAAACTGCAAGAAGAAGGTCAGTACTGGGTTATGAAATAAATTGCAAGACCAGTTTCTTCCTGAACTTCACTGGTCAGAAGTTGGCTTATGCCTTGATGTAAAAGGTTTGTTGCCTATTTCTAGCGTTTCCAGCTCTCACAGCATATAGAGTGCTTGAAGTCCTGACCATGAACTTCTGTTATTAAATCTCAACTTTCTTTAAAACAACTGAACACACAAACAAAACAAAAAGAAGAAAAAAAGAAGAAAAAGAAAGAAACTGACAGCTTTCCCAGTTGTGGGGAGACTTGACAAGAGATTTCAAAGGCTGACATGGGTTCAAGGCAAGACTGGACAAATACATAAGAAATAAATGCAGTGTGTGTTACTAATTACACAGGAACCACTTCTAGCACAGCAACTGTCTCTACTTGAAAACAGTTGGAGACTAGAAGAATATGAGAGGAGAGTACCACATGTTCTTGTCCTGCTCTTACTCTTCCTTTGGGAAGAGCAGCTATTGGTGACAGGACTAAACAGACTTGTGGTTGGATGCAGAATGGTCTTTCATACAGTAGATATCATGTACATTTTGAAAAATCCTACCCAAATTCATAAGGCTAAAGCAAGAATCTCAAATTATTTATGTTTCATCCACAAGCTAGGTTTGGTATATTACCTGGAAAAGCTGTGGATTTTTCCCCAACATTTAGAACTGAGCACATATCTTAGAGTTTTCAGGTATCATAATAGTCAGTGTTGAAACACCAGGCATTGTAGTTTTAGAATGGTAGTGTATTATATTATTTATTTTATTTTATTTAATAATAGTAAGAATGTGCTGCACTTTCATAGAAACTACCAGTGAGAGTTCCTTTTAAAAATAAGAACTTATGAGGACAGATTTATTTTAGCAACAATTCAAAATAACTATTTTTTTTTTTTAAAATAGAGAAAAAAACCCACCGACTATTGTCAAGTGATTGCTTCTACTGCAAGATTGACACAACAGCACAAAGTTGCATTCTCCCCCAGGAAACCACTTTCCCATGTGGCTTCACTGAAACAAGAACTTGCTAGAGTTAAGTGGGTGCTCAGTGCCCTGCCACAACAAGGTTCTGGCTAAGGAGAACCATGGTGTGTTAAATATGCGGCACCAAGCAAGAGCCCCTGGGCTCCTGCGGAGACACAAATTTGGAGGGAGGTGAAAACTGTGAGAGAGGAAGTGAGCCCGTTGGCTACTCATGATACAAAAAGACATGCAGAATTTGTGCAAGCCAGCACAAATAGTGTTTTTAAGGGCATAGATAGCATCTTCAGGGATGTTTTATTTTTAGCTTGAAAACTTTAATGCGGCTAATTAACTTCAATTGGGATGTACAGCATAAACAAGCAGAAGCCTGCTGGCGAAATTAATTATTCACCATAGGAAGGGCCAAGGTGTATATGAGGATGCTCGAAATGGGAAAGGGGAATTTTCTGTCTGGAAATGGCCAAAAGCAAGGCATAACCTGAGTTCTGCATGGAGTGCGAGAGGTTTATATTTGTGTGATGATCACATGGGACTAAAGTTAAGAAGGCAGCAAACTGCAACTTGTGAGGGTTTCTTTGCACAGTATTTCTGTGTGAGGGTACAGAAGCTACAGCACCTGAGCAGGTATCAGTTCACTGAGTCTGCACTGGATGAAGAAGCTTGTGTGTGGTGTCATCTAGTGTAGCACATTACAGCAGGGACAGAGCCCCGCCTGCGTCACGGTAGAAACAATGATAAAAAATGCTAAATAGAAAGGAGAAGGCGAACTCTCTAAAAACCTCTGTAGGATCATCTCATCAGTCTGAACTCCGTAACCCACTGACATGAGGGAGGTGTAAGAACAAACTGAGTCTGGGTGACAGAGAGGTAGTTCTCCTTGGCTGGAAGTTAAACAAAAAAACCCCAACCTCTTCAGTGATGAAGACTACAGTCTCTTCCCGGCCACACTTTGTTTAAGTACCATGCAGGTGAAGCAACAGGAAATTACAAAGATGTTAAATTTTACAGCTTGGTGCACTCCCATTTTTACAAGTCTGTCTAATGCAGTCCTGTGGAAAACAGCCCTTGCAGTCTTGCTGGTGCAGTCCTGCTGCCACGCAGCTCCAGGAACCCTACAGACTGCAGCAGGGAGAAAGCTGGAGGTGGCCCATGTGTACATTCTCCCTCTCTGGAGCTAGCATATCCTTCAGGTCAGGAGCAATGCTGCACCATTCATTTCTGGGTTTTCGCTGTGTTTGTGTATGTGTGCATAAGAAAGAGGGAGAGGGAGGGGGAGACTGCTCATTTTTTGTTCCCTTAATTAGGAGCATTGTTACCATGGCTCTGAGAAGAATTCAACCATCATGGAGACGGCTGTCATCACTCCCCCATGATACAGCTTGCAGGAGGCCAATATAGTCAGCTTTCTGACTGAGTTAGAGGTCAGAGTGGGAGGCAGAGGACCTACATAACAGCTCTGCCTGTTAACAGAAGACAAAACAAAGTGCTCGTGAGTCATTGCTCAGCATGTGCCTGTGTATACTTTTCTGGGCTCTCCACCCTGGAACCCTCCAAGCCAGGATTCAAGGCCACTGCTGCTGGCTATGCTGGACTCCCAGGGCTGCATCCTTCTCCTGGGTGATCAGGCATGCAACCCTTCATTTCATCATAATTTCTTGACTGAGAAAAGAGAGAGGGAGATAGTCTTCTCCCAGCTACACCCGCCTTCTGCATCAGCATGGTGTGGTGATCACACTGGCTGAGCAGTGGAGGCATTATCGGTGATGAGCCGCTTCCACAGCTTTCTGACACAAACAGGGCAGCTCAAGCTTCACAGGTCTGTTTGTATCTGCACTGCCTACACAGGTACCCATCCCTGCACCCTGTGACCCACCGATACCCTCTACCAGGTTTCCTTTGCTTACATCTCAGGATTCAAATTGTAAGAGATGCAGAGAGGTGGGCAGAAGGCAAGCTAAGTTGCCATGAAGGCATGATCTCTATGAAACTTATTCAGGTGTTATCTCTGAAGACACAAAGGGAAGGAAGAAAGGACAGCAGGAACTTACCAACTCTTCTACTAGCCAACATCCTTCCCTAGTAAATAGTGTGTGTGAGCAACTGTGATGGAAATTTATAAACACCAATAATTAATCCTGAGCCAGACCAGCTAGCAGCCTTCCCTTCCCTGTAGGTGACTCAGTTCAGCAGGGGCTGCTTGTAATTCTGGCTGGGTACCTCGTCTTAGCAAACACACAGCCGTTCCATGTGCTGCTGCTTTGCTTACCATCTGTGAGGATGTTGTTGTGCACAGGCTGATCCCATTGTAGACTGGATATGACCAAAGGACCCCCATTGCCACTGATGTTAGGGAAGAAAAAGGCACATAATCGACTTTGTTTTGCACCGTTTTGTTAATAAGCCAGCTGTACGTTGAAATGTCATTTAGGCCTTTCTTTTGAGACAAAAGATTTTTTCCTGTCTAATTTAAAGCATTAAAATCTGCCAAATCTAGCCATTAGAACTCTACATGTAAATTCAAGTCATAAAGTTACCCAAACACTTAAAGCTTAAGTAAATTTGCAGTAAGATGTGCATAGATTTATTCTGCATATGGCTCCCCACGGGAGCTTCACAGCTAAATCCCTGTGCATCTTATATCTTATTGTAAATACGTACGCTAATGATGCATAGAAATAGCTTTCACAACCGTGACTTGCCAGTAATTTTTGTTTGCATTACTTTTTATATTGTATTATAAAAAAAACTCAGTGATGATTTAATATTGAGGAATTCCTACCACTTTGTTATGGCCCTCTACTGAGGAGAAACTAGCACAGAAATCTGCAAACAACGGTTTAATTTGCCTAGCCACTGTACCTCACCTACTTGCATATCAGTAATAGTCCATCTGCTGCTGACAGTCTGTTCCAAACATAGGAATATAACAAGTAATAGTATTATAGTAATGTAACACATCACAGCAAACCATCTCATAAAGAACACAAAGTGTTTGCCAGGGTAGGTTTGAAAATACGTGGTTTGTGTGTTACCTTTTTTTGCCAGTGTCATTATGTTAGGAATGGGGCTTATGTGAATAATTGTTTGATGTTTGAGAAGAAAAGTTAATATTTATTCAGAGGAATGGTCTGTATGGAGAAAGATTGATGCAACTGGACACAAGTCTGTCATCAAAAGAGGTTTCTAATATTTTGATGGTGGTAAATTTTTCCTGAGTGTTAGGACTGATTTTGGTCCCTTTTTTCTTCTGAAACCAAGGGTGAAAATCAGTATTATACACCTGGACTTAGCAGTGGGATACCTATTGGTTTGATGAGAAGGGGAGTGACTGTGTCTTCCTGCTCCACACTACTGAACTTTTCATTCCAAGATGCACTCAGAAACTTTTGTTCTCAGTCGTGTTTGACACATACCTTTCCTTTAATGGGGAGAGAGCCAGAAAGAGCAGTGGCAGCTGGCAGAGAGAAAAGTACCAGTGCCACCTAAGAGGGAAGGACTGCAGGACCCCTAAAGAAGATGAGGAGATCTGCTGAACCCTGTTCAGACCTGTATCCTCTCTGCAGTTAAATAATTCATCAGGAACATGCAGCCTTCAGGCCTAGAGTTATGTGTCCGTATTAGTGCTCAAGTTTTTTTTTATTGTACAAAGGTTTGCATCTGCTGAAGTATGCATGTGATTTGTTTAGGGTTTGGGGTTTTTTTTTTGGATTTGTGCTAGTGGGTTTATTCCTCCAAGAAATGATGCTAATGACATTCTGGATATAACACAGTTTTGTTACTAAAATGAAAGCACTGAACTATGTGCTTGATGGATATTCTTGTTTATGTGTAGCAGTCAAAACTTCTGTGTAAGTGATAAATCTTTAAATATTCGTAAATGCCCTCCAGTTACTATACCATTCCAGTGATCAGTATTACACTATCCCTTGGGAAGGGAAGGGAAGGGAAGGGAAGGGAAGGGAAGGGAAGGGAAGGGAAGGGAAGGGAAGGGAAGGGAAGGGAAGGGAAGGGAAGGGAAGGGAAGGGAAGGGAAGGGAAGGGAAGGGAAGGGAAGGGAAGGGAAGGGAAGGGAAGGGAAGGGAAGGGAAGGGAAGGGAAACAAGCACTGCAGATATCTGTCCCTTCTGATCAGGGTCGTGGGACAGAGGAGGAATGAGGCTGAACACCCATGATCTGTAATGCTGGATGAGACCCTGCTGAATCGTGCAGTAGTACGAATTCGATGTGGGTTAGGCACAGGCGCATGACTGTATTTCTGTCCAGATAGTCCATGCAAGTGACACAGAGTCTATGCTGGCTTCCTGCCAGCTCTGGCAGGACTGACAATACCTGCTCAGGAGCACAGCATGGTATGAATACATGATACGGTATGAAGCCTGCCTGTACGAACATAACCTCTTGATATTGTTTCAGCAGATTTGAGCTGGCAGAGTGAATTTATTTTGGATCAACGCTTTGCATTATGTGGCCACAGCGTTTCTGCTCCTATGTTAGCAGCCCTGAAGTCAGATTTGCTGTATAGTCAAACCACGGCTTGAATTGGCATAGAAAGAAGAGCTATTTAAGGTCATGGCTGTGGCAGACTGCTGGATCAGTCTCGAACAGCTTGTGTAACTGCTCCACAAGCTCTGCTGGCTCCGAGCATTGCGGTGTCTGAGTCTGTCACTGTATTTATTTCTGAAAAGGGGAAAATAGCTAGAGAGGTACAAAGGGAACATGTTTCCACAGGTTGCCCCTGTTATACCAAAACTTCATCCAGCTATAGCATGTGGTGAAGTTGCAGTTCAAGTGGGTTCTGCTCTCCAAGACCACGTTTTATAAAGCCAAAACCTCTATTGCAGACACACTTCTGTCTTTAAAGAGAAAGCATTAATCATTAAAATCAAACCCTCTGATGTTGAGATGGAGCTTTCCTGGGACTTAATTATATCAGGTTTAAAAGGACAACAGCCAAGGATGTTAGGCTTTCCCTCCCATGAGGATAAGTTCCATTTCCATAATTTTAAACTCCCTTTAAAAATAAGGGCTGGGAGAAAGACTTTGGAATAATTCTTTCTCTGGTTGGGAATTAGAAATTAATAGATCTAAATTCTTGCATGAATACGGGTGAAAAATGGGTTGCAAAGTTTATTAACTGCTCTACTGTCTAGTAAGGGCAGAGGACACCAGCTCCCTAGATTTCATCTAAATGCTTCAGGGCAAGAGGTCTTCCAGTCTAGACTGTCCTTCTTTGCAGAATGGAAAACTTTAGGGTGACTAGGGAGAATAATTACTGAAAGATTTGAAGTTAGACTAATACATTGGACATGCCATCATAAGTATGTTTCTAATAACATCTTTTCCACACAGAAATTTTTTTTTCCAATTAATATCAGTGGCTTCATTTTGCCACCGCTGTCTGTATGTAACATCTACCAAATATCCAAGGCTCAGATAGAGTTGCCTAACATCCTTTCTCCGCCAGACACAGCGTAAAAGCAGGCCCGTATTTTGAAAAGCGGCTTGCATGTATACAACTGTAGAATAGTTGCAATATTTAATGTAAAAATATCCTGAAGTGTCTAAAAAGTACATATTCTTTATTATTATGGCAGAAAAACAGTAAAATGATTTTTCAGAAGCCTAGTGGGACCAGTCTAGCAGACGTCTTCAAAGCATGCACCAGCTTTTAAGTTCAGACATTTGTACCACATGGAAAGAGTGGGTGGGAGGTGCTGGTGGCAGAAAGCAAAGGCTGGGACAGGGCAATAAGACAGAACTTCTCTAGGTTTGTGCTGTAGCTGTAATTCAGGCTGGAGATCCTTGATCAGACTGGATATGTATTACCTGCAGGAGAATCAAACACCAATTGGGACATGGTTTAGTAGGCATGGTGGTGTTGGGTTGACGGTTGGCCTGATGATCGTAGAGGTCCATTCCAACCTTAATTGTACTATTCTAGTTTTACTTTCATTAAAAAATAATCCAGCCACCAAGCCAGGAAACATGATATTAATTATTACTCTACCCTTAATTGGTTTAGTGGTGGACTTGGTAGTGTTAGGTTAATGGTTGGACTTGATGACCTTAAAGGTCTTTTCCAACCTAACGATTCTATGATTCTATAAGTCCTGCAAGGAGCCGTTCTCTTACTTTGTTGAAAAGACCATATGTATTGGGAAACCTTCCAGGATGGCATAAATCTCCTAATCTTATAGCTAAAAATCAATCAGTCCTATGCCATTTTAAAATGCAACAAGGTCTTAGGACTAAGGAATTTTAGTATAAGACTCATGAATTAAACCAGCTTCCGTTAATGTAGGCAGGGCCACTTTTAGTATCTTTCTCTGAAAGTCCATTTTGAAATGAACTGACTTAGGAAAAAAATCTGTACAGAAGAAAGTCTGTACAGAAATGTACAGCTCTCCTTTGTCACTTTGTGGAATAAAATGACAGCAAAGGCTGAGACTGTTGATTTAAAATGCAAATAAGAAATGTGCTCTGCAGGACTTATGACCTCCTCTGTGTAGACACAGGTGGAACTTACGGAGAGATTTCTTCCTCTTTTAAAGTTGACACTTACAGAAAAGTACCTTAATTGGTCACTTTATTAAGTGCTTTGTCTTGATGATTGTTTTTTTCCTCAAAGAGGCAGGGAAATGAGAAAAAAAAAAACAAACCATCAAACGCATCTTAAACATTTGCCATTCCATAATATCTGGAAATACACATGTATTTCAGTCCAGAATTTAGCACAGTAATAACATTCTGGAGTGAGAAAAAAACAATTGTTCTTATGTAGTGTGTCATATGACATGATCATATTTAAAAAAATATTTCAGTTTGGCTGTGGACAAACACTGTCTTCCATGTTGAACTTTGCTGGTGAAAAACAATGTTTATCCCAGCCTGTCCTCAGTTTCTTGACACTACCTTGCAGCTAGAGGCTATTGCTCTGTATCTGTCAGCACAGGCACTCATGTGAACACTCCCTAGCTTGCTTCAGTCCAAAAGGGACCGGCTAGCTTAAAGAAATGAAGTGGCAGGTATTTGTTCATAGAGGTCATTTTAACTAAATTGCTTAGGGAGCAATTAGACAAGTAGCTCTGCTAACAGGTAACAAAAAGCCGGACATGAGCAGGGGTGATAACCTTACCACCAGCACAGCTGCTTGAAAATGAATGTTTGTCTGTCCTGTGTGGGGCAGATGTCAAGTTACCTTTCCTGACTGTGATATAAATTGGATGTGAAATTGTGTAAATGGGAAGAGGAGAAAAGCTTGTTGTTACAGACTAAGTAATATAAATCATCTACAAGTATTCACTCAGGTATTTGTTTTGAGAACCTTTACAGATTCATCTTCTTTTTAGAGAATACATTTGATTAAGTAATCGATCATGACAAAACATGTTTCAGTGGTTTCATGTAGGTACTGTTAAGCGCATCTTCCCATGCTTTAATGGCAAATGCCTTCCTGATAAAGAGTATTCATTATTAGATGTAGTGTGGTAACTTCCCATTGACCAAAATCCCCTTCAAGGAAACTTAGCTGAAGTCAGAGGAGATAAGGTAACAAAAAATATGACATTTGCTGCATTTTACAGCAAATGCAAGCAATCCCAATGATGAAACCAGAAGCATGTCAGTAGGTACATTTGACTAGTTCAGAGAATGGTGCAGGAGAAACATAAAGGTGCGTGGAGAATTCAAACATTTGCTTCAACTTTTGGATCTCAGATTGCCTCTATGGCTGCATCTCTGTCTAGGAAGTTGTATGTGCCTGGAACTGTTGGTACTGAGACCAACCAGTACAGCACGGCCCACGTCCATGACGTTGTATGTTCTCTTATCCTCTAAAACTGCTTGTTTGGAGTGGTCCCTGGCTCTTGCCTGGGGACTGCTTGGGTGAGTGCTGGCTGGTCCAAGCTTGAACTGTACCAGGGGCTGCTCTGCCCCAGCCTCGTAGAGGTGCTTGAGTCTCAGGGTCCAGGGACAGTCTTGCACTGTTCAATAAACTAGCGCAGATTTAGGTGTTTCACTGAGCCAGCCAATGTTTATAGCAGTGGTTCATTGCAGGTTATTCTATATCACACAACACATGATGCTTGAGACCTTGACAGTTTGTGTGATACAATTACAGAAACGAAACCTAGAATTTATGGATATAATGTCACCTGGAAGTGAGGCAGGGCTGGTTTTCAGAGCTATAGCTACAAATTATATTTATGCCTACCTTGTTATTTGCTGTATGGAATCTCAGCAGTCCACAAACACCTTAAGGGAAAGATTTTTCCTTTTCTCCAGAGGAAGGGTCAGAAAGCCCCTATGACTGTTACTGTGATACTGACAGTACTTTGTATTGTCCTTTTGTTGTTGGTACTTTGAAGGAATTAGGAACTGTAGCCCAATATTGACCTCCTTTTGAAGTAAATAGTAATGAGGCATTTTAGTTATTACTAGCCCTAAGAACCTCACTGACCCCTGCCAAACTTGTTCTATGCCACCTCCTGTGCCACACCACTTCACAATAATTTTGATTTACCAGAACAGATAGGTAACTAGTAAATGGGAGGGGTGAAGAAGCCTCAGAGAGTGATAACTGCTGGCAGAGGAGCCACCCAGGGTGGGCATAGATTGTTGTCAGGGTTTCCCCTCCTGATAATCCAGAAACACTTAAGGAACTGGCATGGATCAATTCTGCCATCATTTGTCTTATTTTTTGAAGCTGTGATTTCTGTTATCTCAAACATGCTGAAGGAGATAGCAAATGCTCAGTTCCATTTTATCCCTCAGCTTGGAAAATCAAAAGATAAAGAAGATGTAGATCTGATGCTTAAATAGGATCAGGTACTTCAAAGACAAGACTATTTTTCTCCTCAGGTGTTCAAGAAATTTCTTCTCAAAAAAACCCCTTTCTTTGTTCCTGTATTTTAGAATATAGAAAAAATGCGGTGCTAAGGCTTGCCCCCACCTTATTCACAAAATTTCCATTTTGCTAGAAATCAAAGTACCACAGAGGAGGTGGAAGTTTACAACTATCTATTCTTCTACCTTTAAAAGATGTCTTTTGTATTCAGTTTCAACAGCTTTGAATGTGAAAAACAAAAGAATCTATTTCTAAAAAATTATTCCCTATCAAATGTAATTATAAACCAATTAAACTCTCGAGAAGCTTGCTTTTTGCCTGTAAGAAGTAACAACCCACAAAGATCTTCCACAAAGAAAAACTTTAAAAGCCTTTATATATATTTATTTATATACATGCACGTATACTTCAAACTTGAAATGATATTGCCCAGTTAACTAATCTGCTAGATGCATTGAGTGTAATTTTGATTGCAGTCACAACTTTAGCAAGACAATAAAAGTGAACCAGTTCACTGAACTGAACAACAGAATCCTAAAACATGCTTGGGGCAAAGGTAATTTATTTTATAACAATTTTTAAGTGTATGTGTTAGTGGCAAAATTACCCATCTGTATTTTTCTATCAGTGTCTTCCTCTTCCTGGGTCCATTTTGAAAACTATTCCTAAGCGAAATACGAATGTATTTTTTTAATGAAAATAAACAAAATATCAGTTCTGTTTATTTAGGAAAAAGTACTTTGGTCAGTAATACCAAAGTGTTTGGTCAATAATGCCAAAGGAATTTAACACAAAGCATATCAAACACATTGTGGGTATAATCTTGATTAAGCCTCAGGTAGCTTTTCTGAACAGCTCCATGGATAAATAGGATCTAAACTAAGGAGATGAAGCCCAGAAAGATCTCAGGAATCATGAGCATACACAGCACTTCATGGTCATGTCCCCTTTTGACTCAGAAAACTTCTCCAATGGCTTTTCTACAATTAAATGAAACCTGTTTTTCTCTATGTGTGTGTGTCTTGTCACTCAACATACTTATTTACCTGTTTATTTGTGTCTTGCCTCTGCCAAAAAGTTTGAGGGGAATTCCCAAGTTCTCTGGATGTTTCCACTGTGCCAATATCAAGTAACTGTCATCATCAGCTGTTCCCAGCCTTCAAACTACTGCTCAAAAAATGGAGCAGTAAAGCCTTTCTCATGGGCACACACAGAGTTTTCCAGCTGATTTTGGTGGCACTTGCATAGGTGCATACTGATGGCATTTGGACAGCACCTCAGAGATCCACATCTTCAGTTTCTGTCTGAACTTGTAGAGGGGTAAGCACCTTCCTGCTATCGCTCTGCAAGAGTAACAGGTTATAAAGGAGACACTGAAAATGAGTAAAGGATTTCCATGCAGTGGTTAATACCTCCCTGTATTTGCATAACACATCAGACGATAGGCAATCAAATTAAAGGAGGGCTGTATTAAAGGTGCCAGACGCCCCCAGGTACCATGTGTATTACACAGTTGTGCTACACATGCACATAAAAGGCAGTTTTGCTGTGCTTGCTGCACATGCACCATGAACCTGACTCAGCTGACACTGAATTTATGGGACTTCTGCCTTAAAACAGTGCTGAATTAGAGCAAGGTACAAAGCTATCAGATGAACAGATTCTCATTAATGACATAAACCATCTGTATCATGGCATCAAAGACACTGACCCGAGGAAAGGATCGTGCTGCAAGCCTGGACCTGACTCTAGATCCATGCTGTTGCCTGAATGTCAGGTATCCCACAAGGCTGATGGAGAAGAGGGAGGGGAAGCTCAGAAATTTGGCACACCAAGAGCTCTTTGTGTTATTCTGATCCTGACTTTTTTAAAGTAGAGAATGTTCATGTTTGAGGGTAAGTATGGTTCAGCAGGGTCCCCCCAAAACTGCTCTGTAGATCTACAACAGGATATTTACATGCAGGTGAAGCATTTGAAGAGGTTTTATCTCAGCTTGAGGTAATACTATCAGCACACACACTTAATTGTACATCAGAGTGTCTTCCAGTCATCCCTTCACACTGATATGCTCTCTACACTTTCCATCCAGGGAGGAGATCTGTTGAGAGAACGATTGGTGGGACACTTTGCATCCTCTCCCCTCTTCTCCTTCTCCTTCTTTGCTGCTCTATAATACCAGCAGTCTGCTGCATTTCTCTAAGTTACTTTCTACGGGGCTGTCTACAGCAGATGTTACAAGCATTTCCCTTTCACTGACGTTTTTCTCTAGAGGCCAAGCTGTGCTGTTGAGGACTGTCTCTTTGTGAAGGGGAGGGAAACCCTCACACCAAAACCATCACTTGGTCACCCCCAAATATAGTGTTTTATGTAATGAGAGAGCTGGTGGATTTAGACTGTCCCATTTTTATCCTTGTACTGCCTATGTAGCAATAGTTAATAGTTACTGCCTCTGTGTTTGTTATTTTTGTTGTTTGCAAATGTTGTCTTGCCCTGTATGGCTGCATGTGAGCCTTATATCCACCACAATCAACATCAAATCCAGCTGATTATTCATTTTGCCAAATAGGTCTGAGGTTTTCACCAACTGCTGGCTTTGTCCAGGAGATAATATGGTAAAAAGACCTGGAGGATTTTTAAATAGAATTTATCTTCTGGGAATTATTATTATTCACATTTGTCCCTTTTCTGCCTCTGTGGATTATCTACATTACTGTGGATATAATCAGAGGGGCAGTTCAAGACATAATAAAGTCTGTAGAACCATACCTGCTTATTGCCCCTGGTTCTTCTTAGGTAATGAAAGACTGTATGGGAAGTTGTTTGTTACTAACAGATTTCTTCCTTGTTCTGTGAGTTGCTGCTTTTTCTTCCTCTTGGCTTTTTTCTTTTTGCTGAATATTTTTTGCTTTTTGCAGTAGCCTGGATGCGTTTTCAGCAACAGCTTCTCTTTTATAAGAACCCCAACCAATCCTGCTCCTCCACACCCTCCTCTCCCCTCAGAGAGACACCAGGTGAGATCACAATTCCACAGACTCATATTAGGCGCAAACATTTTCCCAAAGATTACACACCAGATAAATCTCTTTATTTCAGCACATGGTTTATTACCAAATATATTGTCTGCCTACACATGTAGGAACAGATATCCAGTGATTTATATTTTCATAGTGACTACTGCAGTGATTCATTTACTCTGTGGTATATTGGTGTCAGGGCAAATCGTTTATGTAAAAGGGGAGAGAGGTCAAGGAATGGATGGAAATATAAAGTGACACAAAAAGGAAAAGAGGGTAAAAAAAAGGCTGGACAGACAAGAATACTTTCAGTGACCTGCAGAAAGTTGTGGCAAAAGAGTTTTGTTGTTCCTGCTGCTCTTTGTTGCCTTCTCCCTCTTCTGCTTTCTGGATATGCTGCTCTACAAAAGTATGCTGCTCATGCCCAGAAGAGCCAAACCTTCCTCCTTCAGGAGGGAGTGCCAACATGGCATGGAGTTTGGAGTCATGTAACATGCTCACTAATGTTCCTGCTTCAAACCTCACACTGCTCAGGGCAACTCCTGACCCTTGAGCAGAAAGCTAGAGGGACTTAGGGGAGCAGCTAACTGCAGGTGTGTGGCTTGTCAAATAGGTTTAGCTCAGAGCTGTGTTACAGGTCTCTCCAGAATAAATTGTCGGTAATGTTTCCATGCATGTGAGCAACATGCTTTAAACTTGAACTTTCCATAAGAATTCTTCCTTGGTGTTGAAAATTTGCTATATTTTTTACAAGTGCATTTTGCATGGCAACAGGTGCTTCTTACTCTTGTGCTAGGTTGAGTGGTTGCTTTTCAGGTTGGACATACATTTAGTGTTATTTGGGATTTCTTTCCATTCCTGAAGAAACCATGACAAGTTTAGTCTTTTCACATGCCTTACTTAGGGGTAATCCTGTAGCTAGTTATTTTGAAAGACCTTTAAAAAAATCTGCCCCAGAAAGGCACTATTAATGTGCTTAGGACATTACACAAAAGAGGCAGTTCACAATCACCTCTACCATGAAAATCTTGACTGAAGTTGGTAAGAACTGCTATAGGTAAATCTTTCATAAGCGCTGTTTACAAGAGTGCCTGATTTGGTGCTGATCGGCTGTTGGCTGATAATTACATCGATGCAAATCTTTGTTCACAAATTTATTCATGCAAAGAAATGGTGTTGTGAACTCTTGCGCAAGGGTGTGCACAAGTGTGTGCATCAGGTATGGAAGTCCTGCATGGGTTAGAGAGTCAGAATATAGTGACTCACCCAAATGAAGAAAAACACATGGCAAATGCTCAAAATTAAAATCCTATGAATACTTGCTATGCATACTGAATGATTAATTGGAAAACTCTTGGCAATAAACACATTTGTGAACACTAAATGTATTCACCAGTACTTTGCAAATAAAAAAGGAGGCTAAGGTGATGAATAAATTGTTCAGTGTTTCTACTTTTAACCCTGGAATATTTGTTAACAACATTGTTGAAATCAGAGAGGGAATTTATTTGATAATACTGAATAGGTTAAAGAAGAGATAACATCAAGACACAGTATATTCTGAAAGAACCTCCTTCATTAGGACAAATAGTAACTTTCTCCCTATAACTTTGTACATAACTGCCTTTCAGCAGTGCCAAGCAAATCAGCTTTTTTTGTTGGTTACATGGGAGCTGAGACCTGCTGTATCTACTGATTCAGAAATATTTAGTGGCAGAAAACATGTCACAGCCAGACTTCAGCAATTTTTATTTCAAAGAAAAATGCAGCTTTTAGTTAATATAAAACTATTCATAAATTAATGGAAAAACTTGGTGAGTGATTTCTGGTCAAAGTGAAATATTTCACTTAAACATTTTTGTTTTCTTGGGTTTTCTCATTTAACATGGCTGTTTGAAATGGGTTTTACCTACATCTGATTAAGCTTTTTAAAAAGTAAAATCAAAGAAATAAACCAGGGGGAGTGTGTGTGTAAGAAAAAAATTATAAAGCATAATTCCCACTCAGTTGCCTGGTCTCCCATCATGTTGACCAAAGCCAGCTAAATTGTTTTTTGGCTAGCAAACCATCTTATCTGTTATTTGCCTGTCTTTAGTTACCTCAGTCATACAGTGAGGAGGCTGCTGTTTGCCTTTCAAATTACTGGGCTTGTTTTACACCCACTGCCAGTGTGGTGGGGGACAGGTTTTACGTTTTGCAACTTGCTGTGTTGCACAATGACAGAGGCATTCTGCATGGTAGGCTAGGGAAGGCTTTTCACAGGAAGCCAGGCAGGTTTTGCACAGTCTCATCCTGGAGGAATTTCTTGAGGAAGCGATGTGTTTCACTGTCATCAAAGCTTCTCCTAACGAAGTCAGCATACTCCCCTGGCTTGCATCAGAAATGCCTTGGGGCAGGGCTGCTCCAGGTCTCTGGCAGGGGAGAGTTTGCTCTTGCTTGCATCCAGCTCTTTTCAGACTTCCCATTGCTGGTCTCTGAATCTTGTTGCCTACCCAGAGGACAAACCAGATGTATTACATGTGTTCAGGCAATTATATATTAAAGTGAATGCAGACAATGACAGAGACAGCAACCATGAGCTTCTTGCTGCTGCACTTGGCCAACCATTCTTATTTCCTGCACTTAAAACTGAAAGCTTTCCTTGTCTTTATCCCATCAGATCAGCTATAGGATACAGGCAAGAGGTTGGAGGGGTTCCAGCGAAACAGTACGTTATGTATCATTTGTCAGTGAGCTGTCAGAGCTGGAAAGCACAAGAAAGAAGATAGCATTGGGAAGAGCTGAGCAGTAACTTTCAGCCTTCCAGAAAACAAAGCGACAATTGCTCAGCTCAAACTGAAACACTGGAGATAGTATGGATATTTTTAAAACCTGCAGATTGTCTTCACAGATCGCAAGTACACTTTCACTTGAGCAGTAAGAATTAAGCATAGTATTGTTTCTGTCAGAAAATGGGTTAAATATGGTTTAAACGGCTAACAGACAAATGCAAATAAAGTAAAGGGCCTCCTAAGGAACCAACAATGCATGGAATTGGAATCCTTTAAATCACCCTTTGTTCACAGTTCTCACTGTGTTGCCTCCTTCGGTAATGGGAGTACATGGAGAGGCAGGCAAAGATGAATATGATTCAGTACTGAACCTACATGTGCAAGAAGAAATGAATTTGTGGAACTGGATAGTACTGCAAGCAAATCCAAATCCCAAAGCACAAAATGGAACCCCTCTAATATGCTTGTTTCCTGAGCATTATCTCCCTCCCCCTCCAATCAGCAGCTGACGAGGACCAATAAATGCCAGCATAACAGCTCTTTGGAGAGATGTATTGGCATCATTTTGCCTGTGGGAAATAGATGGAATTGCAGCATATCTGGACTGTTTATTTTCCCTACTTCTAAATATTCATATGAATACTTCTGAAGTTTTCTTTTGCCCATTGCCTTGAATGAAGGATAGCAAAAGTCATTGGCGTTAATCTTTCTGCCAAGAAAAAACAGTTTTATTTTAGCCAGGGTTCTGTTGTTTATAAACTGGCTGATGGAGAAGCACAACTGTCTGTGAAATGTAGACAATGGCCATCTCCATTCTAAAGGGAATTTCCCCCTCACTGAAATAAGCATTGTACTGCATGCAAAAAAATGGCAGCTGCAGGGAAAACAAGAGAGATCTAAGTCAAAACAGTGCTATCCCCTTCACCTCCCCTGAAACAAAGAGAAGACGCTGTTTGTAGGCACTGGGGATTTTTAATTTTAGTTGTTTGTAATGTTTTCCAACCCCAGCTTTTACTACTCCCTGCTTTGTTTCACTGAATTCTTCTTCCTCCTGCTTCCTCTCCCTTTTCTCTCTCCACTGCCTCCAGTTGCTGCCCCTTCATTCCCTTACAATTCACACACCTGGAGAGTTTCTTATGAGATCTCTCTGTTCCTTTATCCTCCCAATCTCTTCCCTTCTCCCACCAGACAAGCCATGATCCACATCCACACCCTTTTTAGTGTGTGCCTGTTTTTGTCTTTGACAACATTTCTCCCACCTTTGTCCTCCCTCCAACCCATCCTCTACATGTCTCCTCTCCATGTCTTCCTACTACTGCATGCCACTGCATCCCTCCTTTGAGTGCCATTCCTTGCTTCATGTTGCTTCTTCTCCTTACCTCTCCTTTGTCATCCATGCCATGTCTGAAAAGAGTACAGCCAACAAAAAAAATTGAGTGGTTTGTTTGACTTTTGATGCTTACAGACCTGGATCCCTTTGCCTAACATTTTCTCTGAAAAAATCCTCTACTTCCTTCACAGTCCCCATCTTGGTGCTAATTGTGGTGGCCTGATGTTCCCCCCTCTTGGGAGGGAGTCCACTGACTCCTCTTCTTCTCTCCTGCCGTAGTGATGTTATTTATCACTGCCCTTTTACCTGTCTCCTCCAATTTAGCCTTATTGCCAAAGTGTAACTCCTGGCTCTGTCCCTTCCCCTTGTTATCTACTTTCATGCTCATCTTACGTAACTTCAGTGGAGAGCTTGCAGACTCTTCTGACCCTTTACCTGTGCTGAGATGACTTCTACTTGGGGTTTAAATCTCTTTTCAAAGAAAGGATAAATCTCTTTTTCGAAGAAAGGACTTCACCCACTGCTATCTATTTCTGATCACACTGACCGCAACTTCTTTTCTCTAATCATGAAAGAAAGTTCATGCCAGATTAATTTTGTTACCTTAAGCTTACTGCAGTTGTCATAACTTTTACAGTCATGCCTCCAACCAGCCAGCTCTCATTTGGAATCACACAGTCAAGTTTGCATGCCAGCCACCCTGGCATGCCAGATTTTGTTGTCCTCCTAACAACTTGCTTCTATCTTGTCCATTTTACCTAGGAGGAGTTCCCAGAAATTTCAGAGAGCTTGTTGAAATGCTCCTTGTCTGTGGGTGTCTGTAAGACAGAACACCATTTAGGCTGCACTGTTTATTAGTGTTTCATTACTATTTGATGTTCACCCATCTGTCTGCTTCTAACCAGTGTCACTCCTATTAAAGCAGGGTCTCTTCTTTTGTTCAGACTCTATACTGTACCTAGGTCCATAAGGTCTTGGTTCATGACAGGTGATACTTGCCAGTGCAAACACTGAGGGGTACGACTAAAAATATTGATAGCAATTGTATGAATCTTTCCTCCTGTATCACTCAATATTGCATATCTTGAAATCACTTTAAGACATTTGGGAACATATCAGGAACAGGATCCATTATGCTGCTTTTTTTATTTGAAGGGTGTGTTAATTTCTGCTGTATTTCTTGTTGAGAAACAAATTTCATCTGAAGCTTTTAGGTCATTATTATTACTCAGCCTCCTTACTGTCCAACTCCAAATGTTCATGAGCAGAAGTCATAAATCCTAAAGCAACAGTTATTTTAAACATGTTTGAAGCATCAGGAATGATCAACAGGCATTTCTGCTATCAGTACTGCTAAAATCAGATTAAATTCAAGCATGACAAGTCAGAAAAAAACTGATTTTAATTGTTTGCTTGAATTAAAAATAATCTAAATAATTAAACTTTAGTCAACACTGGATAAATTTGCTAAGTTTTCTCTTCAGTGATGCATCTGATAAAATGCGTAGTCGCTCTGTTAGTTATTTGAAAACAAACACCACCACCCCATCCTAAAAGTGAAAACTCTTTGTATTTTTTCTGAAGAGTTTACCTACCTCATATTTTTGTTTTCTATCAGAAGTGTTTTCAGCCATTTCTAGACTGATTTTAAAATGGCTGAAAATTAAGAAGAAATTCTAATTTTGAGAGAAAAATCTTAAAATCTAATTACTATCACACCTCTCCTATCACTTACTTCCTGTGCAGAGAGATCGTGGCTTTAAGTGTGGTATTAGCAGAAGGACTGGAAGGACAGTTAAAGGAAACAACTTGTCTAAATGGCTCCACAGTAGAGAACATAATACAGAACAATAGAAATTATGGAAATGCGTCATTGTGCCTCTCTAATGCTTCCTTTTAGTTATAAGGAACCCAGCAGGTTTGGTAGCCTTTGGAAGCCTTTTAACTGAGTCCCATCTGCCTGCCAATTGTGAATGCTACATGCCTCGCATGGAAAGCTGCTCTCAGAAGATGGTTCTTGACGCATGTGGAACAAGCACCCCTCAGATTTCACTTCTGTGCAAGAGCCTCAAATGATGAAAAAACTGCTATGGCGACAAGTATTTCCTAAAGTACGATCAGTGAGCAGCACTGGGACTGGTTTTTCTGTTGCTTTCTTCACCTTGCAAGGACTTAATCCCTACCTTGTCTAAAGTTTAAGGGAGGTGATGTAGCATAATGATTATTTAGCCAGTGTTAAGGTATTTATAGAAGGAATCTAAAGGCAGGCAGCAATATGCCCTCTCTTTCTTTGTTAATCCATATGGTTAACTATGCTTATTTTCCAAATCTGTGTTACCCTCCAAGGAAATGTCTAGATAATCCATTCAAAATTGAATGTTGATGGATGTTTCTTCCGTTTGCCAAGCACACTCCCATACACTGGAAAATGTCTCCCCTTCTCCTGTTCAGTGCTGTTTTTCCCTAGAGCTAAGAGTGAGCTCAGAAACCTGCCTGCTTACTTTCATGTACTGCTGCCATGTTGTGTAAGACAATCACAACTGGATGGTGTGAAAGTTTAAAGGATACCCAGGGCTCAGACACAGACCTCAGACCGTCAGCACTCCCTAGCCAGATCTCCACCTCCGCAGGGGAAGAGGAGGTCATGTCTCCTGACCATCACAGGGTATAACAGTTGAAGGGAGGACCTGAAACAACTCAGTGGGCTTACAAAATGAGGTAGATGCGGGGACTTGGTGATCACCAGTCAGGCTGTGGGTCACATCATCAGTATCTGTAGGGAAAGACAGAAGAAAGGCTTGGGGAGATCCCATAAAGGCCTCCAGCTGCCTCAGCTCAGTGCTCTTTTGTGCATCAGCGTCATTTTTTATTTCAGGTTTTGGGCACAAATAGCTTAGTTGGACATTGTCTTGAAAGCAGGATGCCGTGATTTGCCAGACACCCCATAGTCATCCATGAAGCTAGCTAGACCTTACAGTAAACACAAAATAATTCAGCGTAGCATATTTAAGAGAGCAAGTAAGGTTTATTAGGGACAGCTGTAAAGAAAAAAGTGAAAAGAGAAAAACCATTTTTTTATAGGTATCTATACTTTTTCTAGCTTGAGATAGTCTATATCAATATCATTCAACTGAAAAGCTATCTGGCAGTTTCCACATCTGTCAGATGGGAACAGATTCTCTGACAAGGTCTGTCTGCAGAATTGCTTTTCCTGAAAACGATACTGAGCTGGAAACAAATGTCTTCTCCCATACTCTTTTTTTTCCCCTCAGCTTCCGTTCAGACTCAGATGTCCCCTTGAGGGTTTATTACAATTCATACACTTGATACTTAATGAAGATATCAGGTTTTAATTCTTCCCACAAGGGATCATTGATTTCTAAAGATGCTCTGGAAATGCTTGTGTCCCTTGGGCATAGTGATATGGGTTACTATCTGGGTAGACAGTAAACAAACCTTTTACCAAGGTGAAAGCAACATCTAGTGAAAGACCTGATACCTGATGGCAGTATAAATACATCCCTTACCCATTATGAAAGAAATTCTCCCTGCAGCCAAATAAGGAAGATTTTAGACTTCCATAGTAATTTATGCACCTTTATAACTTATACAATAAAAACCACACTTTATATAGACATGCAGAAGAGAACTAGAAATGTGGCTCCTTGCTAAGTCATGGGGGAGACTAGACATGACATTAAAGAAGTAAAATCTTCTGCAAAAGCCTGCCTGAGTCAAGTGACTTCTAAAATGGCTTTCCAGACAGAAGACAACCAAGCTGAAGTGCATTAATATACCCTGAAGATTTCCACACAAAGGCAACAATCTCAAATGATTAAAATTGATTTGAAATGGCAGAATTAGGTGGCTTTTAAAAATAATAGTTTCGTTTCAGTTGTTTAGTAGATCTTCAGAACATGCGTAATTTTTTTTAATGGCCAGCAGTAGTAACTGTATTGCTTAGAAGTTGCTGAGATCATGAGATCAATCAATAAAACCTGTCTGCAACCTTAGTGCTTATTGATTCAGTTGCTTTTCCCCAGCAAAAACAATTATTGCTGTGTTACAAAAGCCAACTATTCACTGTTTAGTATGTGCACCATTTTTTACCATTCACAAAATAATTGATTCAATCTAGAACTTAAATCTCATTTCATCACTTTGAGTATCACTTTTTAAGCTAATATATGTAGCTATGGTTTCTTATCACTTTTGCACAAACAGTTAGGGATGGTGTTCCTGGCACTAAGTTATGAATGCAAAGATCGCCTTGGAAGAAAGGCATGGGGAAGATTAAATGGATGTTGATATTACATGGCCATGGAAAAATCTGGAAAATTTAGAGTACAGTAGTGGTGTAACATACTGTCAAATGGTCAGAAAGCTCTCTTTGTTAACAACTCAGATGAAATAAGAGATTACAATACTTTCTTATATTGGTGTGGCTGCTTTATAACTTCTAAGAAGTAGGAAAGAAGTGGTAAGGAGATGAGCAGGACAACATATTCTGCATAAACAGAAAACAAGAAACAGCAGCAGCCCATATACAGCAGCGCCTAGGTTTCACAGTCTGAAACAAATCATTTAAACTTAGTCAGTTTGCTGTGTTGCTAGAAAAGACAACTCCAAGGACAAAACCCTTATTGGTTTAGACAGTGCAACTTTCTGTTGTGCATCAGTTGCTGCTCCTCGCGTGAGTGTTCCTGACTTCTGCTATGCCATTCAGCAACATTCAACTTTATGAAAATCCCTAAAGGGTTATTATTTCCAAAAATTATCAATGGACAAGCAGACCTCCCAGAGCTAGAGTATATAAGACTTTTTTGCACAGAGAGCAGCTGGCCGCAGCAAAATGAGACCTACTGTCAGAGGTCACAGTGCCCACCTGTGCTGGTGGACCACACAGCGCATTGAAGTCACATCACTTTGAAGTTGTTCACCTATATGGCAGTGTGCATACCAGCCTGGGAAACCCCAGGGTAAACACCTAGAAATTTCTGCTTAAAGAGACTTCTTCCATCCTACCTGACCTGACCTGCAGAGGATATTTCTTGCAGTGTATGCTCATGTTTAAGTTAGGTTTCAGGTACTGCATGTTCAAGGCCTAAAACCCTTGGCCTGTCTCTTGGATGACAAATTAAAGCCAGCCATACTCCAAAACCCAGACAAAATTGGGACAATACATTTTTTATATAATTTTTTTTCTTCAAAATTACATGTTTGTAAATATATATTAAAATAAAATTACTGCAGTGTTCCCCAATGACAGAGAAGAGAGCCCAACCCTGTCTGGATGCAACTTGCCAGAACCCTAAATGAATCAATCAGTGCATTGACCTAGATGAATTAAAGTTTTTAAAAAATAAAAGTCAGGCTAAGTCAGCCCTTTGGGATACTAGATGAGGAAAGATTTTCATGGTCTCTCTACCATGTTTTATAGCTCTTCATATCACTTTTACACATCTCTGCTGTTTGGCGCCAGAATAAACAAGATAAAAGTTAAAACAATGTTGCAAGCATGGCAGTAGGTTTTTTTCCAGCTCATCTGCTAGATACAGAGGTAATTTTTTTACTCCTTTCCAGCTAGTTTGCATGTAGAAGTAATATGAGAATACTAAGCCTTTGTTTGGAACATGTGGACAACAGAAACCCATCTACATTCCTGCAGAATTGCATCATTCACATATCAAAATCAGTGATAAAGTATGATAGTAAGCAGGTATTTACAGTGTAGAAATTACAGAACAAATAGGTCTGTTGAGCTTTTGAGGCCTGATTAATATATTATGTCAAAAATAAATCTGTGCAAATATCCATTTTTTCAAGAACTGAAAAAATGGGGAAGGAAATAGAATTTAAATTTACCCAATGGTTTTCAGGTTTTGTGCTTCAGAAAAAAAATGTGGGTTTTTTATTCTGAGTCCAACAAAGTATTTTCTTTTGAATCAGACAAGTTGACTTTGTTTCTTTGCCCTACATTTTTTCACCTTTTGAATGTTATTTGAGGGTAAATTTCAAAATGAAATGTCATTGCAAAATGCTGGATCAATGTGTAACCAAATATCTCAACACTTTCCATAAAAATAAAAAAAAAACCCAAACCACAGTGGTTTTAGCCAAAGCAGTTGGAGGAATTTGACAACTTACATCTGTGTATTTTGGGTAAAGTAAGTTGCAGCATCCTGTTGTTGTCTTTAAGAGGTTGATGGAAGCGTGTGGTAATAAAATTTGTACCCTTTCCCTGTTTCGTATTCTTTAAGCTTTGTATTTTTTTACTGCTGTTGTGTTTCAAACTTAGAGCTAGGTGTTTTGTGAATCAATACCCTTCCTTAGTGAAGTCTTCATGGTTTGCTCTTTGCCACTCCTCTTTTCTTCATTTGTCTTCACCCAGAAAATTACTGCTTGAACATTTCAAGGGAGAAACAAATGACCACTAGGACTATGAATAGGACTACCTCTGCTAAACAAGCAGTATGATCGCTGGAGAAAAAATAATGCAGACTCAGCTGATGACATTGTAATTTATACAAATAAGTGTGTCCCTGCAACAGCCTTCCAACTTTTTTGATATCGTATCTATAAATCAGTCTAAGAATCATTTGAACTTGACTATGTAGATAGACATGAAGATGGAGAGGATTGGTTGTTCTTCAGCTATTAATACAAAAGGATACAATTTCTGTAATAGCTAACCCTGTATTTTTATTTAATGTACAGCTTTTTAATATATTATACTTCCAAGAGGCTGCCTGGCAAGTGGTAAATGTGATTGTCTTGCACATGAGACTAATAAAAAGAGATTTTTGGGCCTCTTATTTTATTTCTCTCACTCCTAAGAAAAATCTTTTCATAAGACGGTAGGTACATCAGCAGTCAGTTCTTTTCTAAGAATGCTAATTATATTCTCACTGTATGAATTAATTATAATTCCTTTTGACTATGGTGATATTGTTTAGAGAAATTATCTCTCAGGTCAGATGAAAAGGTTTGACTTTGTGTGACACACCGGAGTGATTTGTTCTCCACTGTGACATTAGTATTCCTTAGCGGGAACTTCATGAAGAATTAAAACCAAATTAAACTGAGAAAGGGGCCCCTCTCCACTGGCTTCTTCATTTAAAATATTATATAGGGAAGCTCCTCCATGGTCTGTCATGTACAACTGAACAATGAAACAGACATTTTCTTCTTCACAGAGCACCTTCCAAGCAGCATCACAGCATGTGTTCCCTGTGCGTACTTTGCCATGATATGGTTACACTGGCAACAAATTGAGATTCGGGTGCAGATGGGAGTTATCAGTAGAGTTGCACCTGCTTAGCCTGGTTCTGAAATTCCCTCTGGTGTGTTCGAGTCTGAAATGCAGCCTTCATATCCACCAGTATTTGCGGAGACTGTGGAAGCTGCAGGAAAAATCATGGGGCGCCCACCTCTGCTGAGTTCTTCATTGCTGCCTTGGAGGTAAGATTTTTAGGAGCTAAGGCACAAGATTTCAGATGGTCTCTGCTTTCTCAGAGAGCAACAGAAAAGCAGCAGGATTTCCTGGGTTACACCTGCCTTGCTCCCAAGCTTCCCAGGAGGTGGTCCACTTTGAAGCTGAAGGAGCACCTTTAATATGGCTCCTAAGGGCTGGGCCTAGATTTAGGCTGCTTGTAAATGCTCTGTGGCTCTATAACAGGTGACTTCAGAGCCTTGTAAGAAAGACCTGAGCCACCTTGTATGTGTGATGTTGATTATGTGGCCTCATGAAAAAGCAGATGGGCTACATGGAGGAGACTGGGCAAGACCTCTGTCTTGCCCTAGCATCCACCCACAGCAAGTTCATCCACAACAGCTTTCTAAGAATTTGGGGGAGCCGGAGCTACATACTTTGGCCACCGGGGAGGCCCAAAGGGGTGCTCTGGCAGGACATTAGTATGACAGGTTGGTGAATTTGGCCCTGAAACTGCTTTTGCTTACATGTCTTACTGCTGCTTACCTTGCAACTCACATGAAAGGGCAATAAACAGTCCAGTCTTAGTTATTTTTATTCTCCCACCCCTACTTCAGGAATTACTAAAATACCAAGAAAACATAAGAACTGTTAGTGGGACTCTGAATCAGCTGAACAGAGTCTATGAATTGGACCCTTTTGGGGCACAGCACCACACTGGTCCTCATGGCACTGGCTCTGGCCATCAAGTGTCCCAACCTCCTTCGCAGGCTGTTTTCAACAACTTAGTCATTGTGCCCATTTTTTAAAAGGGAAGAAAGGAGGACCCTGGGAACTACCGACCTGACAGCCTCACCTCTGTGCCTGGGAAGATCATGGAACAGATCCTCCTAGAAGCTATGCTCAAGCACATGGAGGACAGGGAGGTGATTCGAGACAGCCAGCATGGATTCACCAAGGGCAAGTCCTGCCTGACCAACCTGGTGGCCTTCTATGATGGAGTGACTGCATCAGTGGACAAGGGAAAAACAACGCATGTTGTCTGTCTGGACTTCTGTAAAGCCTTCAACACAGTCCTGGTGAGCTCTGGTGAGACCCCACCTGGAGCACTGCGTCCAGCTCTGGAGTCCTCAGCACAAGAAGGACATGGACTTGTTGGAGGGGGTCCAGAGGAGGGCCACAAAAATGATCCGAGGGCTGGAGCACCTCTCCTATGAGGCTAGGCTGAGAGAGTTGGGGTTGTTCAGCCTGGAGAAGAGAAGGCTGCAGGGAGACCTTATTGCAGCCTTTCAGTACTTAAAGGGGGCCTATAGGAAAGACGGGGACAATCTTTTTAGCAAGGCCTGTTGTGACAGGACAAGGAGTAACTGTTTTGAACTAAAGGAGGGTAGATTTAGACTGGATATAAGGAAGAAATTTTTTACAATGAGGGTGGTGAAGCACTGGAAGGGGTTGCCCAGAGAGGTAGTGGAGGCCCCATCCCTAGAAACATTCAAGGTCAGGTTGGATGGGGCTCTGAGCAACCTGATCTAGTTGAAGATGTCCCTGCTCACTGCAGGAGAGTTGGGCTAGATGACCTCTAAAGGTCCCTTCCAACCCAAAGCATTCTATGATTCTATGATAACCTGGCAAGGAGTGCAAGACTTATGGAGCTAGGGGTATGTAAAGGAAATAGTTTTTCTGCACATATCCCAAATTTAGGAGTCCTGGGAAGGCCTCAGGATGATAATGAACTCAGCAACTTCAGAACAAAATGCAAAGCTCATTTGATCTGATTCAACTTCTCTGTGAAAGAGTATTCAAAGCAAATTTAGATGGAAGATAGAAGGAAAATTGAGACCAAAAATGCCAGTGGAAAATAATTGCTTTTCAAGTTGGAATGAATTAAGTGTGAACTGGGAAATCTGGGTGTGTGCATCCCTGCCAAGAGACAAGTAAGCAGAAACAGGGCCCTAAAGCTGTAAGCAAAGTGACCACGGCTGGGAGATACTGTACATAAAATGCAGGCGTGCGTGACTGCAGTACTCGGAGGAATCAGCATATTTTGTTCATCCTTCAGCTATGACATTGTTTAAAACAAAAGATAAGAGGAAGAAAAAAAATCCACTGTTGTGGAATCCTTTCGCTGTCAGATGTAGGAAGCAATATGCCTGGGGCAGCGATAAATGGCTCCAGTGTTCCTCTTTCAGGTGCAACAACCCAGCAAATGGCAGCACAACCCTTCCTCAATGACACCCAGGGATATTTGGTATGTATATTTTCCTCCTTCAGCAGGAGGTGGAGGTGAAGAAGAATGGTCCACAACACAGCAGTTATTGTACTCTTCCTCTTCTCTGCCAAGCAGTGAGCTGAGTGTTGATCAGAACCAAAGGAAGAAGGGCTAAGAGCACCCATTGTGCCGTTGCAACCATCCTCACAGTTGCACACTGTAGAGCTGCCAGTCTCTTGAAAGGAAAGCAAACAAATGTGCTTATTAAACTCATGTCCTGGCCCTGTCTTTTTTGTTTCTTGCCATGTTAAAAGCAGTCTACGTTCTTCTCACCCTGAAACCTAAGGTCTTTTGTTTTGAAGATTTCCAGTTTCAATAGTTCAGTTTTAGTTCTACCTTCTAATTCATATTCCTGGTATCAGCTGCTAAGAAGCAAGTTAAATGGTTTGAATTCACGCTGATTTAACATTACTAATTGCACTGCCAATTGCTTCCCAACCTTGTATTTTTTTAAAAGACATCAAACCTGTGATAGATTCAAGATCCTCAATACTTAAAAGTAGGGAAAGAAGGAAAGAGCAAATAAGCCATTAGACCCGAGTGGAACAAATTATCTATTACAATCAGTTACCTGTGTTATCTAACACTGTGACTGCCAAAAAGAAGAAAATCAGCCTTTTCATTCTCTGTAGGTGGCTATACATGTATTGCAATAAAAGTATATGATGCTGTCTCAGCCAGCTCAAAGGCTGATGTGGACCAGCATCGCACTGAACACAGTTAAAGGCAAAACCCTGGGGGAGAGGGGAAAGCCCTTGTTCCCATAGTAACCAGCGAGCCATTAAGAAGATACACACCTCCAAAACCTGAATTTAAAAAGTGCTTTTAACTCAACACATTTTACTTAATTTCAGTAATTTTTTCCTAAGTATTATAACACTGGGTGGGTTGCATTGACTGCTGCTAGAGCTCTATAGTACTCACCTTCAACAGCTGCCACAAAGAAGCCAGGAAGCCACTTTTGCATTAAACCACAAATAAACAGCTTATCACTTAAACAAAATCTCTCTCCAGTGGGTGGCTTGACCACTCTCCAGCCTTATGATAATGTAAAAGAGCTCAGAAGAGAAAGAACTTTAAAATAAGAGAGGGAAAAAAGGTAGCATTGTTTTACACCCAGTTTTTGTACCAGATTGACTACATGTACGAGGCATGCAAATATTTAAGCCAAAATAATAGTAAGAGTGTCATGGATGCAAGGTACATGCAGGTCTAGTACCATCACAGAATTTTCCTCTTTCTGTAATAAAATAAGCTATGCTCATATAAGCATTGATGTAATTGTATTTACTTTGTGCATTGGTATGTGTGTGTGGGATTTATACTTCTGTAATTATATTAGTGTGTGTAGCAATCTGTGTAAAGATAAATTCTTAAAATTATTTTCAGGAGTCACATTTTCCCCTTGAAACCTCCTGCTTTTGTTTGCTGTTATATAACCACATTTTGCTTTGCTTTGAAATATTTTCTCTTCTCTGTTGCTGTTGGAAATACCCACGCAAACCAAGAGGGGAAATGGGCTATAAAGGGAACAAATGAAACTGAGTATTGACTTAAATTGGTTTTGGTCTGGTTCCAAATGTTGCCAAACACACAAGATAAATACACAGAGAGTGGAGAAAAACTGTCCCACTCTCTCAGTTGTTTATGATGCTAGTGAGTATAGATGCCAGATACAAGTACTGTAAGTAAAAAAAAAAGGTTAGCACTCTCCTCATAATACTAACACATGCAGACTGTTTATGGTTATGACCTGGCTTCCCAAAAATATTTAATACAAATATCTTTGAGGACCTGGTGAGAGGCAAAAGTACATGTAGGTAAAGAGAAAACAATACTCTGTCTTACTATATTTTTCTCAAAGATATCCTCTGGTTTTTTATCATCTATTTTTTCATTTCTTACCATTGACAATCTTGTAATTTTCATGTAATTCAGGCCTACAATTTTACAATCATGCTTTATTGATAAACTCAAGCTTGTTTTCCCACACATGTATATACACGTGTATAAAAAGGCTATCCCTTCCCCAGCAAATTTACTGCCAGGTACTTAAGAACAAGACAAGTGTTAGAAATGAAATATGATTAGCACTTCATAAATGGGGAACTGGGAGAGAGATGTAAGGGGACGTCCAAAATCACATGGGAGACCTGTGGCGGAGCTTGAAAACAAACTGTTTGACTGAGGCCTTATCCTGCGCCTAAATAACAAGATCCTCTGCCCTTAAGTTGGGCCGTGCCTTCTCCATGGCACCAAAGCTACACGACAGCTTTCTGATTTTCTTTTAGGGTGTTTTCTTTTAGGGTAATATCTTTTGTGGTGTTTTAGGCATCTCACCTTTGAATTCTACCCCAAACTCTCATCTGAGCCTTTCTCACCTCAGTCCTCAAGTAACACAAATCTCCTTGGCTGTGCCTCTCCTCACCCCAAGTTATCTCTTGCAGAAAGTGGCTGCCAACAGCAGCTTTCCTGCTCCTCCCTTTCACAGCGACATTCCCTGCCCACAGGAACCCCGAACCGCTGTTTGTAGCTTAAAGTCACCACCTTCAACATTAACACTCTTAAAACTAAAATGTCTTATTATCTCCTGTGTCACCACATTGTGTCCTGCCTCCTCTGCCTTGCTACCAACACTAGATTTGGCTGCATGTGTGTTTCCTTTATCCAACACTGTCTGTAGTGTATAAGTAGGCACAAAGCTTGAGGTGCATAAATCAGGTGTTGCTGCTGTGAAGACATTTGAGTTTAAGAGAGAAAGGAGCAAATCATGGTGCCAGCATTGCTGCCAGACTTTATAATCACTGGAGAGAAGGGGCTTCAATGAGTAAATTACAAATTTATAGCAGACAATCTGAATACAGCCTTTTATACTTCCTTCAGCCTGGACTTTATGGATGGATTGGCTGATAAAACCTGAATCACAAGGTCATTTCCTCCTTCACGATCCTTCTCAAGAACCATTTTTACTGATGTACCTGGAGGAAATTAGCCATTATATGATGGAAAGGGCAGAAGGGTCACTGGGGCAGGCTTTGTCTGAAGGGAGAATTTTCATGTACACTCCCTATATTGTCTCTAAAAACTGTGAGATCTCAAGGCAGGGTATGTCCATAACTCTACTGAAGAACATGCCTCATGAGTGCTACTGGAATACTATCATTACTAAAAAAGAACAGTGGTAATATTTAGGACTACATTTAAAAGATCCATATGAGTGACATTTGCTAAATAGGCTATTGATACAATCCTATGCCATGAGGGTCAGACTCATAAAGCACTTAGGAGCCTAAGAATGCCTGAGAATACCTAAATGCATTGGTGAATTTGGACCCCAATCTACATTTTTGCACTTAATGTGCATTCTAGAAATATTTCCCTTCTATGTTTAATGGATCTGGGAGCAAATGAATTTAGAAAAATAAATTCAAATAGACTTTTCTGAATCAATATTGCAGCATTTCACGTTCTTGATAACTGGAATCATAGTGCTGGAGCAATATTCAGCTGCTGTAAATTACCATAGCTCCACTGAAACCAATAATGTTACAGTAATTTATTTCATCTGAGGATGTGATTTTTTACAGAATTGCCTTGACCTTATTTAAATGTGGGTTTTGTTTGTTTGTTTGTTTTAATAAATGGGGGAAAAAGACAGACTCATGTATTTGTGGACAGAATGAGGAGATTACTTCTACAAATAAACTGGGGGTACCAGTAACAAAACTAGGAATGTCAACAACCAGTATTTTGTGAGGAAGAAAGCTCAGTCACAAAATGGAAACAGGGAAGCTGTGCATCTTCTTTTCTCTTTCCCTCTCTAAGAGACAACACTGAGTTATGGAAACACATTGGAGACTTTTCAAAAATTTGCATGATGTAACCTCATTCAAGTGTACTAAATCTGCAAATACATAAATGTCCCAGTGAGGTTTTCTTGTGGCATCTAAAACTTGGCTCTAATGCTGATTAGAAAGAGAAATTCAGAGAAGGAACAAATACATGGGGACTTTTGTTCCAGCACAAACTGGCAACTTTGGGAACTGCTCACTGAGTCATTTTTTCTAACCTTGGTTGGATGTTTCTAGGCCAGAGGTGCCAGTAGCCCTGCATTCAGCAACTCTCACTAACACTTGGGAGCAAATTTATGCTGTGGCTTCCAGAGCATCCTATGTGAATTAATTCCCCGGCCTTGTATGAAAAGATTTTTTTTCCCTCTGCTTTCAAACTGCTGGTTGATAATTTCATTATCAGTCTACCTGCTGTTGTATTGTGAGAAACACTGAATAAATAATTTCCTATTCATCGTATCCACCTCAGCCATATTCCATCTTTGTCAATTATTATCTAGTCTATTATTATGTGTTATCTGTCATCTAGTCTATCCACTCTCCTTGTAACAAAACTGTTCTATAAGTTTGGTCTTCCCTTCTCTGTCTTAGCTCCAGTACATCCCTTTGAGATGGGGTGAAGTGAATAATAAGTACATAATGTGCAGTAATAATATACAGTGGCATAATGTTATTTGATTTTTTCTCTTCTTCTTTCCTAATAATTGTTCATATCCTTTGATTCTTAGATAGTTCCTGTGCACTGGACTCATGTATTCAAGGTATTCAAAGAATCTTGAAGGACTGCAACTATTTGTCTTAAATTACATTAGGTAATTTACCATCTAACTACCTACATTTAATAGCCTGTACCTAGGTGTATACATATACATACACATGTATATCTGCATTGCCTGTCTATATGTAAGCAGAATGTTACCCTTCTGCATCACACTGCAGTTACTAACATGGAATTAAATACAAAAACTTATGATCTTTTGACATACTTCATGGTAAACCTTAGATTAGTCTTTTCTGAACAATTTTGCATCAGCTAATGTTACCAGTGCCCTTATCTGCTTCCTGCAACATTTACGAATGTGTGGAGGATCACTGGGCCCAGCTCCAATCCTTTAGTAGCACCATGAGTAGCAGCATTATACTGTGAAGACTCAAATTATTCTCATCTTTTGTTTCTTTTTTTTTTTTTAAAAAAAAACCCAGTTACTAATTGATCATTGCCATTTATACTGTGAATATTTAGTTTTCATAAGGCCCTCTGATAGATGCTTTCATTGCCATTTTTTTGGCAATCCAAGCAGACTGTATCAGCAGAAATGTTTCTTGCTCCTTGCCTCTTCTGACAACTGTGTGGTATGTGAGGCATGACTGTCCTTTGCAAAAGCCATGCTGGCTTTTCCCTGGTATTTCTTACACGTACTTTTTTTTTTCATTATTATAGTTTCTAATCATTTTTATGGTCCAGAAACCAAGCTTATTGGTCGCTAGTACTCAAGATAACTCTTCAGGCCTTTAGTATAATTTTTGCTACCAGGTACCAAAACTAATTTAGCCATCAGTCGTTCAGTAATTTTGTACAGAATTTATTTTAGGACTGTCTGATGCATTGAATTTGATCTTCTTGGTTTTTTACATATGCCCAGATTTATTTTACTTAATTTTAATGGCATAAAAAGTGTGTTTCATCTAGCACCATAGTCAAGAGCAACTGATAGGTACTTCCAGTGGAAAGTTCTCCTTACCTAGTTTAGATATCTGTCTCTCCATATGGTCTTTCTCTCTTTTTTAGATGCTTAGATGACAAGCACAGTCCAGTTTCCTAACTTTTAGATGGCAACAGCCAAATAAAACCCATCCTAACAATTCAGTTCATTGGGTTGTTCTAAAACCTCACTTATGGAATCTTTAATTTGAAGCAGTGCCTCCTTCCTACAATGCCTCCATGCAGAAGGTAGTGAACCATGCTGGTGATAAGCTTAGTGTACATAAAAGATCCTTGCTTTTCTGAGACCCCAAGTTTTTCACCATATTTTTCTTCCATTGAAGATCTTATTGCCCTTGCAATGCAGTTCTCTGGAAAAAGCACCTTTTCCAAAATGTTTATTTCTTACCTGCTCATTCATCATTCCCTCTCTTGCTTTGTCTATAGGCTACTAACGTCCTTTGGTAACAGTAACACTGCCATGCACTGCTGCAGTTAGCCTGTACTGAAGTCATATTACTTTTCTACCTTGCCCTGACTGCAGTAGCATGGTTAGCTTCAGATTTTTCTATTGTGTTTCTTACTGTGAATGTTTGTCCATTAATTCCAAATGATTTTCAATGCGAAAACAAACATTCCAGATTTTGCCTCATTTCGCTTGCTCTCTCACACACAAACATGCACATAGCCATGACTCCTTAATGGTGGATAAAATCACTGTTTTCCCTATGAGAGCAAAGAAATAGCAAGACATCTTGGGCTGGAGGAAATGGATTTCTTCAAGGACTGATCTTGCAACAGATGTGGTTTATTTGACACAAAAAGTGGGAGTGTACTAACCTGATTTGCTGATGACACATCCTAGGAACAGACAGGGCATTCAGAATATTTTACAGATAGAATTTGAGGAGAGAGGATTAGAAACTGGGTTTGTTTCACAGTATAAAGTGCAAAAACATATACGGACATATGAGTTATAGGAATACCTGCCTACTATTAAAGGCCTTTCTGCTGAGATGACAGAGGAAGAGAAAAGACACGATAAAGACACATAATGTCATATACAGGCTGTCAACATGACAGAAAAGGTGAAGACTCTGGAAGCCCAAGGTGGATAAGATGAGTTATTTCCTGCAGAGGGAGGGGTGTACACATGCACTGATGGCAGGTGGAATAAAATTTGGTCACTCAGGATCAAAAAAGATTGCTTTAAAGAAGAGTGCATGATTGACAAGGCTATTAACATAGTTAGGAAAACGGAGAGCATAATACATGAAGTGATACTAGGAGAGCCTGGTTTGATTAATTTACCAGAATGGGGGTGACAGGAAGCATGGTTTCTGTTGATAGACACCACAGTGGGGTGAATGCTAACCAGTGATAAAGCTATTGTGGCTAGGGGATAATGTTGGTAGCAGAGCAAATGGGGCAGCTGTCGTGGGAGCAAATGGAGCCTGAATCTCTGAAGGAAATCCCCTAGCTGATGGGCAGGTGAGTTTTAGGGGGCTTCCACCTGGAGTACCCTGGCAAAGAAATGAACCCTTTCTGAGAGGATGCGCAGTATCATCCATTATGATGTGCTTGCGGTAACGTCACCCGCAGGTGGAGACTTTGGGTTCCTCCTGCTTCTCCTACCAGCTCACTTGCTGTCCTTAGACACAACTTGCTGTTTGCTGGGCTCTGGTCTCCACATCGGTAAAGTGGAGGTAATGATGCTGATGGCTCCTGTAAAGCAGCTTGAATCCTGCCAGCAAACAAGGCTAAGTAGCAGCAAGGTGTTGTTATTCTCATTTCCAGCTACTTCAAAGGAAAGCTGAATCTGCCTTTCCAGCCAGCCATCCCGTGAAATGAAGGTATGTGAGTGGGTGAGGACAAGGGCTGAGAGAATAACAGCTGCGTCACCTGCACAGCTGCAGGCAAATCCCCAAGTATTATTCAGGTTTTTTTGTAGAGAGAATATAAGTTAAAGAGAATCTTTATTTACTTTTTAATAATTGACCTTTCCATGTACCAGTGATGATGCTTTGAAATTAATAAATTTCCTGACAGCAGGGACTGTAACTCTCTGCAGTTTTTGCTGACATTTTCATTTGAACATTGCCTTTTCCACAATAAACATCTGTCCTGAAACTAGCTGCCTCTTGCTGGTAAATGAATAGCTCCCTTCATGGTCTGTGCCACATTTATTTTAACTTGGTCAGATTGGCTAAAATTAGATGAGTACTGCTGAAATCTAAAACACATTCAAAGGAGGTCAAGTTAGCCAGATTAATGTGTTGTCAGCTGTATTTTAGAATCTTAAAAGAGAAAAAGAAAATCCTAAAATATTGGCGTATTCCCCACCAACTAGGGAACATTAATTATAAAAAAGAGGGGAAAAAATGCAACTGAAACCACAAATATTTCCAAAATGGAATTTATGGAACCATTGGGCACCCACAAATGCATTCCTTCATCTGTGTTGTCAACAGTACCTTTTTGATAGGGATCCTTCAGGCATCTGTCCTCTTTGGCTATACCTCCATCCCCCACAGGCTTTCCAAAGCTGGGAAACACCAACAGACCGTCACTGAAATTGTTAGCTGGGATTTCCCTGGGGCACAAGGCTGTCAGGCTGGGGTCAGTGTGGTTTGTTCAAAGCATCTTCAGCTCTAGTTTGAGTGATGTGGGAAATTCTTGAGTATGTACCGGTACTTCTATAGCACTGGTAGTGCTGGGATATCTCTTCTTTTTTTGGTGAAAAAAGTTTCATCCTCACTCTGGCAGAGGATGTTTAAATAAACAAGTAATACTAATGTAATTTTGTAGCAGTATTTCTTCTGGGTAGACTCACAGAAATATACAGCAAGTATAGTGCTTAGTCTTTTCAGTGCAAGGGTGGGTTGTGTCAGTTTTCTGATAGAAAGACACAAAATTTTGCACGTGGCAGACTAAACTCTACATTTAAGGGCAGATGCCTCCAGATGCAACAGATCATGTTTCTCCATTACTTGCACAATTAACTTTCTCAGGTTATTCAGATGCACACTTGACTACACTGACAAATCCTAATAAAAACAGAATGCCAAATAGAAAAAGGGAAAAAGTTATACAAGATAAAAGTACTACAAGCTCAAAAGCTCACTGGGATAGTTATAGAGCATGGTCAGGTTTACAGTTTAAAGTACTAAAAGGTTGGTACATGCTTGACAGTGCTAAGCGTGGTCTTTAGCTCTTTTAGGTAGAGGTAGCCCCTTTTAGTGAGTACAAGCATCTGTCTCTATCAGGAGGCTCACTGAACCAAAGCAACACAAAACTTCTGCCTTCAACATGACTTTCATGGTTTCCTTCTCAGTTTGCTTCATCTTAAGGTACTTTCTCCCTGGTGTCTTCAGACAAATCAAGTGTGAAGCATGCCATGGACTCAATACTGCCACCTCAGCTGAATGGAGGCGAGATTTGCTTTGGGGTAGTGTCAATTTAGAAGAGTTCCACTTAACAACATACATAATACATAACACAAGTAGCTCAGTAGTCTCAAAATATGCCAATGGTACTTCACTACTGCTTGTTTTCTCAGGACAGCTATGAAAATAATAAAACACTAATATTTTGAGCTTAAAATTGAAGGCAACACTGTGCATCCATTGATGAGGCCAAGTCACTGATGTCCCCTCAAGTAGCCAAAAGGGAAAGACGCTTCTATAGGACAAGTCCTTCCAGTTTACATTGTCTGTGTCCACAGTCAGCTGAGGTAAAAAGCTTGTATTAGTGACTGAGCCTTTAGACAATCCCACCTTCACTGCCAGTTGTATTTTAACTGAGCAATAGGCATCCCTGCTTTGTAAGCTTTCACCTTGAGGAAGGTATTTGGTTTATGGTTTGAAATCAAACAAATTTTTGTTTGGCCAAGCCTTGTCACATATGCTGTCTCCTTCCCAAACCACATACCATTGCTTCCCAGTTACTCCTGGTTTCATGCAATAAGATAGAACTTTCTAACACATTGAACAGCACAGCAAAGGAGTGAGTTACCCATGGAGGGTAGAATTCCCATCACTGGAGGATGTTAGACACAACCTGGTCATTAAGGAAGGTTTCAGTGTAGCTGAACTTGGAGTACTGACAGTATGGGTGACTTAGTGACATTCCTTCCAGCCCATTTTCCTATATGTCTCTGGAATCACTAAACTACCAAAAGTATAATTAATCCAAACTGACTGAGAGATGGGAAAAAGGGTTACTGCATGTAAACAGTGAGTGTTTAGTGGAAAAAAAAAGAAAAAACATACATTTTTTATGTCCTAACCATGTGCTGCTGATTCCCCAGTCCCTCCGAAAAGCTTATTTCAAGATGTTAGTGCCGTATTACTTGACAGCCTGCTGCTTCCAAAACTCAGAATTCCTGGTGAGCTGCAGCCTGCAGTTCAGATGTGAGCATTCAGAAAGGACTGTAACAATTTAGATGCACGTAACTCTTAAATTACGCAGTGCTGTCAAGTATTGATGTTTATACTTGATAGCTTTAATATTACTATTTATGTCTCAATAAATTATACTTGCAGAAGTAAAAATGGAAAAGCCAGACTGCATTAATATCTATACTAAACATAAATCTCAAAACATAATTAATATGGATATTAGCAGTGTAATCTCAATAATATTAAACGTGTGTATGTCTTGTGATAGGATCTTCTAAATGCAGTGTACAAGTGATAAAGTGAATCAGGTAAGAAATACTTTTTGCAGAAGACCTGGTTTGAATGAATGATTGAAACCCAGGTATTGGATAGCAGACACTGATACGAAGTGAGAAACTTAAGACTTTTGATAAATCAAAGCAAGCTAAAACACGTTGTTTTTAATATCACACTAAAATGTGCCTTGAATTTGAGGTTTGCAAATTATTCATATAATTGTTGTGGGGTTTGCAGTTGAGCACACTTGTGTAATTTTCTCTGGAGAGAAGGTAACTTCTTCCTTGCCAGTCATGCTCCACAACAATTGGAGACAGGAAACGTCTCCCCAGAGTAAAAGTGTATCTCTTAAATATTTAAAAATTAGCACACTATAGCAAAGATATCTGGCAAGTCAACAGCAAGCTTGCTGATGCCTCTGATTATGTTTCTGAAATGGCAGGGCACCGCATATCACCCTGAAGAGGGCTGTGTTTTTACAACAATAAATCTGTCTTCAGCTCCTCTTGATGATCTAACTTACAAGACTGTTTTTCACATTATATATTTGTGCTTAATATGGGCTAGAGGAAGCTGAGAAGCTCATAAAACGAGCTTATCTTTTGTGTAAGGGTGAGAAGTGCTTTAAATTGTTTCAACCATGAACTCCATAGATAGTGTAACTATCCATATGTGAAATTACATTCCATAAAACGGCAATTTCACTCAAATCCATTAATGAATTTTCTAGCCTCCATGGGTTCCAGCATGGTTTTAATTTGGTTAGAGCATCTGCAGAGGAGGGGATGATGGTTATTTGAAAAACATCAATGTATAGGGACAGACCATCCTGCTCTGTGGAGACACCTGAGGTGAAGCTCTGGAAAAGTTAGCAGGGTTGACCCTTCTGACTCCTTGAGGAACTTTCACGTATGAGGTAACAGGGTGGTGGAGTGTGAGGGACTGAGCAGCCATGGTGCTTTTGCTTCACTGGGTGCAGGAAAAATAAGGCCAGGGAGTGCATGTACATTAATTTCTTTTTGATATTCGGCTAAACAGAATCCTTTAAAAATTTCATTGCTTTACCCCAGTAACCTTTTAGTGTCAACACAATTAATTGCCCTTTCTCCAGGTTGTTTAAAGATGCATCAAGGTTTGAATGGTCTTTGTGGTCTTCTGTGGCATTCTGTGAATGCCATGCAGCAAAACTCTATGGCTTTGGAAAAAAAAATATTAAAGCTCTGAAATAAATGATAGTAGAAATAAAGACAATAAAGCTTCTCTTTTAACTCCTTTTGCTCAGCACTTGACATGATTACAGGAGCTAGTGAGCACAAGTCACCTCCAGTATCACAGCGTCTTCAGCAAATATCTTCTGAAATGAATGGTATATCCCACTGGCATAGCATCATGGCATTCAGTATTCAAGTAGTCAAGGCAGGCTTTCACTTTACATGAGGACTACACGGCTTAACAAAAAAATTATGTACACATCCACATATCATATTGGGAGACTGAAGAAAGTGGTATTGGTGGGGCTTGATGCTAGCTAGAGTCTAGACAAAATTTATAACTTGGTTCATGAAATAGAAGTCCTGGGCCTGTCCATAACTGGAAAACAATATTTTGGGCTTGGTAAGGTAAGTGCATTTTTTTGCTTAGGTGTTATTCTTATCCATGTCTTGTAGATTAGACCACTTGTATTTTCCATGTGTGTTTGTATCCCAGAAAACTTGTTCAGGATGATTCAACCTATTTACTAGTGGAGTTTTACACTGACATCATATAGTACCAGTCTGCTACAGACTGTGCAAGCTAGCAGCTGACTTCTGAGTAGAGCTTAATTTTGATTTCACGTGCATGGAGCCACTCTAGAGCCAGTCAAAATAAACAGGAAGGCACCCGTTGTCTCAGAATTAGATTTAAATCCCTAACAGATTTGGGCTGACATTGCCTGAAGGCAGTTAATCTTTTCCTATCAAATACTCACAGCTGAGGTTATCAGCTTGACAAAGCTTTTTTGATGTAAAAGACAGACAGGCGTCAATAAGGGATTTTCTGAGAAATGTTTCTTATTCTAGACTGTTTTTCCTTCTGTCATGAATGTCAGAGCTCAGGTTACCTAATCTCTCCACAAATGCTGCAAACACTTTTTTCAGAATTCAGTGTTTGAGGAGAGTCTGGCACAAGGTTGAGATGGGTTATTGTTTGCAAGCTATAATGAAGTCATGGGGTCAGACCAAGTTGTGACTCTACAGGCTGGCAGCGACCTCACGAGAGATTCATCTCCCTCAATTATAGATGTATTGAAGTATAACATTTCACCCAGACTGAGTCAATGTGTGTCTAAGGTAGTTGGGAATAAATTCCTTGTGGAGCTGCCTCTTTTCAACTGTGTGTGAAGAATGAGAACACCTACCTCACACTTGACATGTAGCTCACACTTGACATATTGGGTAAATTTTGTCTATCTTTAAATTTACATATGATTGGAAATGTTCACCATCTAGTGAATTCCTGCTCTCCTGTTTGATAATTGAAATACAGTAATTAACAATCTGCCATGTATAAGTAGAAAAAAAGAAGTCCCTCATAAAAATCCTATTTGGGTCTTTACCTCCAGCTCCCCTTTTCATCTTATTTTTGGGTGTCTTAAAGGGGAGAAGTAAAAGACAACAGACAGAACTACTCTGGACCTCAGAACACCATCTGCATCCTCAGCCCACTGGTGTTTTTTTCCTTTTCCCCTTTCTTGCCTTCTGTTACCATCACTTGCCAGATCTGAGATCTGATTATGCCTTTCCTCTCCTAGTCAGACTCTGATCAAGAACACAGTGCATGGATCAGTGTCTGAATATTTCCTTACAGATCAGCAGCCTTGTTGGCTCCCATGCATGGAGAAGTTTGAATTTCCCAGTGGTTTAGTGCTATGATTTTTCACATTTGTCTTTAAGGCAGTTCTTCATCTCAGGCCTAATGGGCCCAGTCAGGCTTGCACCTGAGGACAAACACACCAGGAGATGAGCAGTAAGCCTGCTGCCTTAGAGAGTGAGCCTTCAAGGCTTTATTCTCCAGGCCTCTGGGTGCTGGTGAGCTACTATAAAAATCCACTGCAAACGAATCTGAGGGTACTGCCATGTCCCTAAACCCAGCTCCCCAGGGCAGAAGTTGGAGGGCAGCAGTGTGACTTTTGAATACAGGGAGACAAAACAACACAGCAATTGCTTTACCACAAGCAGAAACTCACAGGCATTAACTGAGAAATAAAAAGGTCAAGAGAACAGATTTTTGTCACATGCATCTAACTTGCTTCCTAACTCCTGTCAGTTTTTTTTTTTTTTTTCTTCCACAAAGTCATAATTCCTGGCAGACTCCACAGCCTGATGGTGTTACAATGACTTTTTTTTTAAGGACACCTCCCTTTGGAACTTTTTTGTGTATGGTTTCTTTGTTCGGTGAGCAGAATATGCCTACCAGCGAGACAGAATCTCATTTAGTTACAAAATACACTGATTCTCTTAATGAAGTTGTGGATCTGTTCTGCAGAGAAAGCACAGATGAGGGTCTCCTCTGCTTCTCTCTGTAGGGTGATTATGGTTCGTTTTAACAGTACAAAAATTCACTGAGGCACCAACTCCTTCAGTAAGTTTGCAGACGACACCAAATTGGGTGGGAGTGTCGATCTGCTCGAGGGTAGGATGGCCCTGCAGAGGGACCTGGACAGGCTGGATCGATGGGCCAACTGTATGAGGTTCAACAAGGCCAAGTGCCGGGTACTGCACTTCAGTCGCAACAACCCCATGCAACGCTACAAGCTTGGGGAGGAGTGGTTGGAAAGCTGCCTGGCCGAAAAGGACCTGGGGGTGTTGGTAGATAGCCGGCTGAACATGAGCCAGCAGTGTGCCGAGGTGGCCAAGAAGGCCAACAGCATCCTGGCTTGTATCAGGAATAGTGTGGCCAGCAGGAGCAGGGAGGTGATTGTCTCCCTGTACTCAGCACTGGTGAGGCCGCACCTGGAATACTGTGTCCCGTTTTGGGCCCCTCAATACAAGAAAGACATTGAGGTGCTGGAGCGTGTCCAGAGACGGGCAACAAGGCTGGTGAAGGGTCTGGAGAACAAGTCTTATGAGGAGCGGCTGAGGGAACTGGGATTGTTTAGCCTGGAGAAGAGGAGGCTGAGGGGAGACCTTATTGCTCTCTACAACTACCTGAAAGGAGGTTGTAGTGAGGTGGGTGTTGGTCTCTTCTCCCAAGTAGCTAGCGATAGGACGAGAGGAAATGGGCTCAAGCTGCGCCAGGGGAGGTTTAGGCTGGAAATTAGGAAAAATTTCTTTACGGAAAGGGTGGTCAAGCATTGGAACAGGCTGCCCAGAGAGGTGGTGGAGTCACCATCCCTGGAAGTGTTCAAAAAACGGGTAGATGTGGCACTCTGGGACATGGTTTAGTCTAGTCTACCCTTGATTGGCTTAGAGTAGACTTGGTAGTGTAGGTTAATGGTTGGACTGGATGATCTTAAAGGTCTTTTCCAACCTAGACGATTCTATGATTCTATGATTCTATTTTAGCAGGTTTTGTAACAAAGGTTTCACAAATTGACACTGTATTCCCTCACTGGCCCTGAGAGTAGGGCTTTAGGTTTTTTGGGGTATTTTTTAGTCTTCATTTATTACATTACTACTCTGCAGAGGTTTGCTTGAGCAACAAGAATTGACTTGTGTCACTTAAGCATGTGTTTTAAATTATGATGGGGTCACTCTCTTCTGTGTTTGATAATTATCAGTTGCTTGAAGCATACAAGAAGATGTTGTCAGACAGGTAGGCTTGAGCTTTCTGGTGATGGAAACTGGACAAATCTTAAAACCTGTTAGGCCACACAGTTAAACACTTGTTCTCTTTTTTTTTATGCCCTGTAGGTGTATTCTTTATGCAGTTTGGCTCTTCCTATAGATGAATCTGGCGATCGTTCACAGAGGCATTTATCCTTGCTTTCTCATATTAATTCAGTTCCTCTCCCTGATAGTTTCAGCTTAAAAAATATTTAAACTACTTAACTGTTTCTGCTGCTCATTCTAGCTATTCTGGAAACTTCTTATCATTGTACTTGACTTCCATCAGGCATTTGCACAGCTAAAGGTGCTCTGGAGTGGCAGAAATTCCCCTCTTGTAACATCCATGTTACATATTCATCCTGTCTGTTTGAAAATCCACCCCTTTTTGGCCCTTTCAATGCATTTCCTTTCTTATTAGAAATACAGCTGCTGTTGTTTTTATTCTGCTGCAGGAGTGCCTATAGGACCTAGATGAGACTGGCAGAGTGCTGAGCTAAGCACAGAGTTTACACAGTATGTCAGTCTCTGTCCTCAAAAGCTTGTCAGCCAAATAAACAGGACCAAGAGCAGGAAGAAAGAGGAGAGGTGAATCAACGGGCCAAGGTCATGCAGCAGATGTTGGTGACAGTGGTGGGACCAGCATAGAGGCTTCCTGAGTCCTAGGATAGCACCCTGTTGCACCAGGCATGGGACATTTTACAGAGAGGATCCCTAGGCTCTCAGGATTCAATTATTTTTTTTGTTGCCTTGCCTCTGCTCCCCTTACATGTGACCGGCAGCAGCTGTGGTGCTGGCTATTGCCAAAGTAGTAAATAGAGTCTTCTATCCCCACTGAAAGGAGAGTGAATGATGTAATTTGGCTCCTTTTCACTCCTGCTGGCTGCCAAGACATTATTTCTGTATCAGTGCACATGGCCATTTGGCACCAAGCGAGACCCCTCTCTCTGTGTAAGTGGAGGCAGGATGTTAATTCTTTTTGATGTACCAGTAACATATCTGGAGCGGTGCAGCAGTGTTTCTTTCAGGATGCAACTGATTCTCAGAGTTCCCTAACAAAAAACGGAGTGTGAGCTCCTTTCATTGCATGTGGAGCAGCCAAGGAGGTAGCCACATACCTCCTTCAGTGCAGCCCTGCTAACCACAAGCCAATTTTGTTGTGTACTTTTAATTTCAATAGGATAGCAAGGCTGTTTTGCTTATTGTGGTAGTTCTGCTTCAGAGCACCTCTGCATTGATTTATTAAATGTCTTTGTTCTACAACCTTTAAATTTGTGCAGTACCCCTTTTAAAGGCTGGAAGAAGAATTCAGATTCTATATAACATATAAAGTCATATGGCACCCACAAGGTCATATTTCTGCCTATTCTGCCTCCGTCTTCTGACCATATGAAAATATTCTTACTCCAGTGGTTTACATCAGATCATTAACTTTGGTTTATTGCCTGCGAAGACAGTTCTATGAATTTTCCTTCTGGATTTTTGTGAACAGGAACAATTTGGAGGAAAGGGAGGGTAAGGAAAGTGATGACCTTCTAATGCCAGTCCAGATTTATGTGTTTGCCTGGCCTGTCTAAAACCCGGAATTACTGTGTTTCTTCCTTGAGACCTCCTGTACCTCGCATTGAATGGGGTGATGTTATCAGAAAATCTTTTTTTTTTTCTCTCTTAGGAAAATAAATGAGTGTCCTGGACAGATGATGGATGCCAGTGGAGGTGCTAGAACCAGCAGGCAGGTGATTGTGAGTGCCTTTTGCACCCTGTGTCTGCCTCCATAAGGAAAGAAAGAGGCCACTTTAATTCAGGCAGGACAGACCTACCAAAGTAACTGGGTCTGCAGTCTTAGGTTAATAAAAAAATATGCACTATGCCATCTTAATTTGAACAGGCTAAAGAGTGCTTTCATAGTGTCTACCACAACAGACATGGAAACTCAGAGTGAGAGTGCAAGCTGGCTCAGAGCCTCTCCCCAGGGCTGTTCCTTTAACCAGGACAGCATCAACAAAGCATAATTTTTGAATTTCATATTAATTATCATCTTGACAGTTCTTTTTCATTTTTACTGTATTTTCAAGTTGGCTTACCTAAGTTACCAGAGGCATGCTCACATGCCTGTTCACAAGAGTGTGCTAATGAATGGTTGAAAGTTTTCATTGCCTTTGTGAGTTGACACAGAGGCTGTCTCCTTCCTTTGCTCATTGGCAGTCAAAGCAAAGAAGGCAGACTGGGCATGCCTGCATCTGTAGCATCCAAAGTCTCTAGTAGTTATGTTTATTGCTCCACACTCAAGGGTAAATCCAGTGATTACTTGAGCATCCATACGTGGCTCTGGCACTGGACAGCAGGGATAACCACAGAGGGTCCCAGTTTCAGGCTTTCCATGTGGATGAGACTGGTTAAAAGTTCTAGGGCTGGTGTCCAGGGGCAGCCCAGTCACCAAAACAGGCTCTATGGAGCACAACTGCCCTGTATCCCATCCTGCCAGGGTACGGGATTGTTCCTTGTCCCACTGCTCTCTCCCCACCTCACAGGTGCTATGGGACTGATCTGCAGAGGTGCAGCTCAGCAGCACAGAGCAACACAGCAGAGCCTCAACCTCTTATGCTTCAGGAACAAAACTATTCAGGCAGAAGGCTGGAGTTGTCCCTTTATGGAGAGAGAAACAGTTTCCTACCTCTCTCCCCAGTTAACACCCACCTCCCCCAACCACTTGGTTGCACAATCTGCATCCATTTCTCACACTAGCCTTTTATCCCGAGGGGCTTCTCTTGCCTTCTCCCCTTTCCACTAGGAAAATGCTTCATTAAAGATTTTTTTTCCCAAGAGAAGAGGTGTGTGGCTGAGGGACAAGCGTCTGTGCGTAGCTTTCCAGTAACAGGATCACTGCAGATGGTCAGGGCCGATCTGATACAAGAGGGTTCAGACTCAGAACCCCTGATTTCACCTTGGAAAAAGCACTTGGCCCAGGATGAGTGCAGAGTTTTGTCACTTAGAGGTGAAGCTGCTTCCCTCTGTGGAAAAGGAGCAGTGTTCAGGGGAGAGCCACAGAGGATCAGACTTCTGCTTCTGCTGCTGGCAAGGGAAGGAGAAGGTGTGCTGCTGATGTAAAGGGTTGTCCCGTCATGTTTTTCTGCCACCCTGGACTTTAGTACCTTATTTGGAATCAGTCTGGCTGTCAGTGGGGGAAATTGGTGGTGGAGTCATTGAATCATAGAATCATAGAATTGTTTAGGTTGGAAAAGACCTTTAAGATCATCAAGTCCAGCCATTAACCTAGTGGCGGTGGCCAAGTCCACCACTAAACCATGTCCCTAAGCACCACATCTACACATCTTTTAAATACCTCTAGGGATGGTGTCGTGGTTTAGCCCCAGCCAGCAACTAAGCACCACGCAGCCGCTCGCTCACTCCCCCTACCCTGATGGGATGGGGGAGAGAATCAGAGGAGTAAGAGTGAGAAACACTCCTGGGTTGAGATACGAACAGTTTAATAATTGAAATAAAGTAAAATAGTAATGATAATAATAACAATATAATAATAATAATATACAAAGCAAGTGATGCACAATGCAATTGCTCACCACCCACTGACCGATACCCAGCCAGTTCCTGAGCAGAGGAACCCCCTCCAGTTTATATACTGAGCATGACATATGGTCATATGGTATGGAATAGCCCTTTGGCCAGTTTGGGTCAGCTGTCCTGGCTGTGCCCCCTCCCAGTTTCTTGTGCACCTGGCAGAGCGTGGGAAGCTGAAAAGTCCTTGACTGGTGTAAGCACTACTTAGCAACAACTAAACTATCAGTGTGTTATCAACATTCTTCTCATAGTAAATCCAAAACACAGCACTATGCCTGCTACTAGGAGGAAAATTAACTCTATTCCAGCCAAAACCAGGACAGATGGGGACTCAACCACTTCCCTGGGCAGCTTGACAACATTTTTGGTGAAGAAATATTTCATAATACCCAATCTAAACCTTCCCTCATGCAACTTGAGGCCATTTCCTCTTGTCCTAGTGCTTGTTACTTGGGAAAAGAGACCCACCTCACTGCAACCTCCTTTTAGATAGTTGTAGAGAGTGATAAGGTCTCCCCTGAGCCTCCTTTTCTCCAGGCTACACAACCCCATCAGCTGCTCCTCATAAGACTTGTTCTCCAGACCCTTCATCAGCTTTGTTGCCCTTCTTTGGACACACTCCAGCACCTCAATGTCTTTCTTGTAGTGAGGGGCCCAAACCTGGACACAGTATTTGAGGTGTGGCCTCACCAGTGCCGAGTACAGGGGGACGATCACTTCCCTGCTCCTGCTGGCCACGGTATTTCTGATACAAGCCAGGCTGCTATTGGCCGCCTTGGCCACCTGGGCACACTGCCGGCTCATATTCAGCCGGCTGTTGACCAACACCCCCAGGTCCTTTTCCGCCAGGCAGCTTTCCAGCCACTCTTCCCCAACCCTGTAACTTTGCATGGGGTTGTGACCCAAGTGCAGGACCTAGCACTTAGCCTTGTTGAACCTCATACAATTGGTCTCGGCCCATTGTTCCAGCCTGTCCAGATCCCTCTGCAGAGCCTTCCTTCCCTCAAGCAGATCAACACTCCCACCCAACTTGGTGTCATCTGCAAACTTACTGAGGGTGCACTCAATCCCTTCATCCAGATCATTGATAAAGATATTGAACAGAACTGGCCCCATTACTGAGCCCTGGGGAACACCACTGGTGACCAGCTGCCAACTGGATTTAACTCCATTCACTACAACTCTTTGGGATCAGCCATCCAGCCAGCTTTTTACCTGGTGAAGAGTACACCTGTCCAAGCCATGAGCAGCCAGCTTCTCCAGGAGAATGCTGTGGGAAAAGGCATCAAAGGCTTTGCTAAAGTCTAAGCAGGCAACATCCACAGCCTTTCTCTCATCCACTAAGCAGGTCACCTTTTCATAGAAGGAGATCAGCTTGGTCAATCAGGACCTGCCTTTCACAAACCCATGCTGACTGGGCCTGATCACCTGGTTGTCCTGTATGTGCCACATGATGGCACGCAGGATGATCTGCTCCATAACCTTCCCGGGCTCTGAAGTCAGACTGACAGACCTGTAGTTCTCTGGATCCTCCTTCCTGCCCTTCTTGTAGACGGGCATCACATTTGCTAACCTGATGCCTTCAGTCACTGCCTAATTTATGGATGCCTAGACCTTAGCATGTGTAGGCAAGCAAAACAGCTGCAGAAAGTGTGTCCCCAAAGCTTGCTCACTGCATCCATCAGAAATGCTCTTGGCACATATGGCACTACCAGCTTTTCAAGTGCCTGTCTCTGGCTGTGTATGCAACAGAGCCCAGAATTTCAGCCTGTCACTGGCCTCTCATTCCTGACTGCTTCAACTTTTTGTCTTTGGCTGTACCCCTTTCTCACAGGGTTGCCTGTAGTAATCACTCAGCCAAACTTTCTGTTGATTTGTCCAAGTAAGTTTTCATCCTGTCAAAAATGTATAGATACTCTGTTCATTTAATAATTCACTCAGTATCTTATACAATAACATTCATAACAGCCATTTTCCTTAACTTTCTTTGCTGCACAGTGAGACCTGGGGATGACAGGTGTGGATCTAAATGCTGTCTTCCTTAGAAATGAAGGTGAAACTCAACCGACACCTGTGTTAGATTCAGCAATGGCATTAATGGCAAGAGCCAGAGGCTGTGGAAAAGGTCCTTACAACCAACCCAAATTTTCATTGAGGAGAAAATCAGATTTTGGATTGGGAGCAAATGCAAGTTTTGGAAGAGAAAGGATCAGCTGATCCAAACATCACGTCTACAGAACTGTCCTCAGGTTCCAAACTTCATTTGGCACTGCTTAAAATGCAAGCTAAGCCAGCGACGGGTCTGGAAACTCCTGAACTATGGACCTGAGGAGGGAGGTTCACATCTACAATGCAGAACTGGAGTCAGACGTAACTTGTGGTGCAGAGCCTTTTCCTGTACAGGAAGGTTTAGATGCACTTCTCTCTCAGTCACCTCTGGTGCTGAGACCATGAGTAATAGGTGACATCTCTTTTCAGGAGCTAACTAGCTCTCCCCTCTAATGCTTGCATGGCAGAGACAGACAGGGACCTGTTCTCAGCCCTGCCTATTTCTATATTCAGGGCAGAACACAAGATGCAGTGTCTGCACGTGTCTCTGTGCCAAAGACATGATGCCCTCAGTCCCCTGGTAATAGGAAAGACCTTCCTCTCTGGTCTGTGCTTGTGTGCGTGTTTGCGTGTGTGTCTCTGCATGTAATGTAAGCCAATATCTTAGCTCTAAAACTCTCCACAGTTTATAGGAAGGATTCAAACCCCCTATCTTCACGTCTGGCCACTTGGGTGTATCTTCACTAACAACCTATAAACAAAGTCCCACAGTCCCATGGATGCTCTAGCTGGAGCTTTGCTTCCCACATCTCTGCCATAGTCAGAGATAGTCCTAAGCACATCAGTACAGCACTGTAACAAATGATACAATTATTTTTGCATAAGGCACTATTTCAGAGACACTGGCACATCAGCCAGTGCATTTCAATGGGATTTATTTCCCCTCTCCTGCTATTCATTTACTTCTCTTCTTGTCATTGCAATAAAACTCTGAACAGAGGGGGAAAAAATCTGGATGTCAGTTCAAAATATTGTAGTAAATAATTCACAGTAATATAAGGAGAAATTGCTTTTTGTTGACTGGAGCTCATGCAGAACATTGCATGCAGCTCAGCTCTGATAAACATGTCCAGCTCTGGATACACAAATTTAAAGTCTATCTGTCTTTTTGTTTCATCCCTGGGCTGATGTTATATAGGCTATATTAAGACTAGTGCCAAGTATCAACACAGAGTGGGGTAATGTATGATACAGCTGGTTGAGGAAAGCACAGGACAGTTATTTCTTTCACCTCAGCCCCTTTCTTCCTTCACTGCTTTTGTCACTGAGAAAAAGAAAACAGAGAGGTGAAATGTGAAGTCTTCCAGTTGCCTACATCTGTTAACCAATCTACTTTTTTTTTAAGGCAGAGAAAATGGGAGGGTAAAGAAGGTGAAGGTAGGAGTATGTCTTAATCTACAGAAGATCTAGGTCAGCAAATCAATATAATGACTCTTAGAGTTAGTGCGATCTATGTCAGTCACGTTAACCTGCTGAACCAATGACCCGTGGCTTCCACCTTGCACGTGGCTGGAAATATTAGTTTTAAGAATGCCCAGGACTGCAGTTGCAGCATAGCCTTCCTGATGCTGCAAACAGTGATTGAAAACTATCTGGATTATGGAAACTGAAGCCAACCAACCAAACAGAAAACACCAACCCCTGTCTCTGCAGCTGGTTGACAGAACATTAATTCAGTTACCATTCAAAACATTAATCTTTGCTTAGTTTCCAAACCTGAGCTGAAGCAAACAGGCTAAAGTTACTGGACTTAGTATCATAACGTGCTTTTTAAAGTTGCTTTTAATCTTTTTGCTCCATGACAGGGTAAAATATCGGGATCTGACAAAACTGGCAACTCTGCAGTGCATAATCTGGCTTGTAAATGCATTGTCTTGGATTACCAAGGGGGTCAAGGAGAAAAAGGTATTGGTAAAGATGGGTTCAGGCTATTAATTACATTTAATATAACGGTCTGCTGAATACAGTGGTTGCACAATAGTGAGAGGAGGAGGAGTGGGGAGGAATCTTTCTGCTCCTATTCCATACTTCTTCAATAATAGGCACAAATTTTCATGCAGCACCACATGCTCTCTGTGTTTATTATTGTTTTGATAGCTAGCCTTGCAAAGTAGGGCTCATGAGTGTAGATGAATTGAAAATAATGACTCTGACATTATATGACCTTTAGGTGCGTTGACAGCCATTCCAGACTACATGGTATTTTATGAATAAAAGAATTTTTTTTTCGCTGGGGGAGTCTGTTGATGGAAGAGGGTTAAACGTAATAAAGCCAGAGTTATAGTCACACAAAGTGACAGTCCTTGTTGTGGAACTCGCTGTAGGGGACATGAGATGATTTCTGTGCATGATAATGCATTTTGCTTTTAAATGCCATCACTAGATTGATAATTATAGAATTCTTCATATTGCGCCTGGCAGGGAGTCAAGGCTGAATCTTACCAGTCTGTAAGAGTGTGAGATACAAAAGTATGCTGTAAACCAGAAGAGTTGAGTCAGAGTTTGTGCATGCAGCTGCTAAATGTATTTAAGATGTTACAGGAGAGAGAGTTTAGTTTTTTCTCTTCAGAGTCAGCATAAAGCCTGATGATGCTTTATTAGCACTCAGCGTATTGGCAGGAAGGCTCTTAAGACCTCTTTGTTGCAAATGATCCGTAAGCGACCACCACCCAAAGCTTGTCTTTTCCCAGTTTGGTTAGGTATGTCGTGATTGGTTTAATTCCTTGTATACGGCTTTTACTGCTGCCATTTTTAGATGCAGAGGAATGTTTGAAAATCCTTTCATTTCACTTGCAAAACATAGAGAAATACGGCATGAAGATATTCAGTATCTGCAGCAGGCAGAGGACAGAAAACAGGAGGGACTCTGCTGGTCATATTCTACCACCAACTTCCTCAATCAACTTATTCTGAATAAAATAATAGGTGGAAATTTCAAGAACACCATGATCTAGGGACTGAAAAATGAAACAAAAAAAGGCATGAAGTCGTAATTATGTTTTATGTATTGGATACACTGAAAATCATGGTTGCAATTGCCCAGATACAATCAATGTCATCAGCACAGCTCCCTTTGCTGATTGCAAATACTCAGTGTGTTTGCTGCCGTGTGCCACACTCCCCATGCAATGTGGCTGAAGCCTTGTGAATTCTGCTGGTGAATAGTGGGATTTTTTAAGTGCCTTAGTGATTTAAACACGCTGGAGTTGACTCACAGTAGGATATCTGCTTTTAAGCAGCTAAAAAGTAAATTAATCAAAAATGAAACCCCTTTTTGGGTCGACAAGCTGTCTGTGAACCCTTAGATGATGAATGGTTTCAGTATGAAAAAAAGAGGGGAATTCTCTTAAGGATATAAATACATTTTATCTGGCCTTTTAAAACACAGTATTTTGATATTCCTGCATTTCAAGGTGGCAAATTTTTTTTGTTTAAAAATTGTCCTGGTTATTTAAAGGGGCTCTAACCACTAATCACAACACAGCACTTCCTTTTGTGTCAAATAAACCATTTCCACATTCATCCAAAATTTTCTTTCTCATTCCCCACCCACAATGTCTCAGTTTGGGAACTAAACCAAAAATGCATTATTCATTCAGCTTTTTTCAAAATCCCATCTGTGATCATCCAAAGACCCTTAAAAGGGCAGAGTATGCTGAGGGTACACTGAGGAGCTTCCTTCCCGCTTTGGTGAGGAGATTGTACTCATAATGTGAAAGTCCAGTTGCCTATGTCTAAGTCACTTACTGCGGGGACAACAAGTGCCAGAAAGATGGCAACTTTCCTGAGCCTTCTCTAGAGTTGTTGAGCCAGCAATGAAAAGAAGATGTGCACCCTTCACTTCTCAACAGCAAGAGCAACAGCCCAAGAGAAATCTAGGCAGAAGAACCAAAAACTGAGCAGAAAAAGAATGAGAAGAATGAGAAATGGACAGAGCAGAAAACCCCATCCTCACAGAGAAAGTAGAAGGGGAAGAGGCGCACTAAAAGCAAGAAAACAGCAAAACAGTCTGTTGATACTGTGTGCCAGTGCAGAAAGCTTAAAACTGCCAAGCAGGTGGCTTGGCAGTCGTGTCTGCAGCATGAGATGTTACATGTGGGCAAAGCTGGACAGCCATGATGGAAAACCTGCCTGACTAATAAAGATAATTCCTTGAAAGAATATTTTTTGGCAGGACAAGAGATCTTTTATGCTGCCTGGAGAGGGTTGCAGTCTTACTCAGAGCCACATTGCAGAAAATGTTTTGGGATGTTACGAAGACAGAATACACTATACATACAGGAACACTGTAGTTGTATTTGTGTGCTCAGAATCACATTCATTTCTTTATACCAGTATATTAATTGGTTGTTCGCTGACAAAGAAAATGTGCTTACTGTGCACTGCATCCATATCTAGCTGCAAGTTAAAAACTCTTCTCTTAGGAAGATCCCTCTGTGTTGTGCAGGTGTGGGGGGAATTCTGAGCATTTTAATGATTCTACATCGTCTTATTTTAGTTACAGAGGTCTGAAGCAAAATTTCTAAATCCAAGTGAAGAACTTAAAAAATCACATGATTTTCAAGAGCTGTGAATTCTAGAGGTATGGAAATAACTTTTTTTCAATTTCTTGGCAAGTAGAAAACATACCATCTCCAGCAGATTGTATTTTTAGCAAATATATGTATTTTTTAAATTTTTTTTTTGCTAGGCTGAAAATGAAACCAGCAATTTTGAAGTCAAAACCTGTAAAAAAGCTCCAATAAAAATGTGTCTTTCTTTCCAAATGAGAAGCTGTTTATAATATGGAAATTAAAATGTTTTGTTTCAAAATATTAAAATGGAATATTTGGACCTTGTTATGGAGTGAAATATCTTATTGAAACTGAGATGGACAAGTAAACATTTCAGTGTCACAAAATCTGCATTTTTCCACTGAAATAAAATTTCATTAAGAAGTATTAGCTTTACCAAGTTCCTTCCAGCTTTCAGCAGATGTGACTGATAAAGGTTTATTAAAGCGACCTAATTATTTGTGTACATGAATCTGGAATTTGCAATATAACATCAGTTTATGTTTTTGTAGTGATTTTTTAAATGAAAGATAAAAGGCCAGTGGTGCACCATAGTTTCTTATATAAGAAGCAAGAGTGAAGTCAATAGGTAGACCAGATAAGAGAATACAGCAGAGTGAAGACATTGTAAGGTTTTAGTTACAGTAAGTTTGCTTACTGTCATCATCACAATTACTTCAGTAACTCATTGAACTAGTTCAGCCTACATAGCTCAGCTTTCCTCAGATAAAACAGCTGTTGATCTGACCAGGCACTGAACTGTTCAGTTTCTCTTGATTCTCTTATTCTTATTATCTACATTCCTATAATAATTATTTGGCTTTGCAGGCAGTTTTATTTTCATACCTCAGTCTCTTTCACAAAGCAAGATGTAAAAAAGCTGATACATGTTCCCTGACATTTCTCCCACTTTTTTGGGTTTTTTTTTTGTTTGTTTTTTAATTGATAGACATCTTCTAAATTGCTAAATCAGGAATATAGACTGCCAGCTGTCTCTGCTGGTGGGATACATGGAGCTGAGCTGTTTACACCAAAGACTTTGAACAATTAGCGCCATCAGACAAGATGGTCTGTGAGTGACCAAAGACTCGTTTCAAAGCCTTTGGTGACTGATGGTTGGATTCTCTGCTGTCTAATTTGTCATAAGATCTGACTCAAAATGTTTGCTACAGCTGAAGCTTTCATGCCATCTGCTCCTTCTATCCTTCTTCCTCTGTTTCTTTCAGTCTCTGATGTCTACCAAGGTGCTCTAACATGTTAAACTTATACTTCCATGGCAGCACTATGACATTTCGACCCTTCACCAGACCTCTTTTCTTCCTAGTTCTGGAAGGACTGGTTTTTTCCAAACCTTTATATCTCTGTCAAATTTGGTTGAAATCATCCAAGATTATCAAAAATTGTTTGGCATAGGAAACAATCAGAGTGCTGGACACACATTCCTATAGACACTCACATCCAAACATATACAGCATGAAACAAGGCTAACACATCTCAGAGGCACCACATTCCACATAAGTCAACACTTCCGGAGCTATTGAACATCTGTGTGAACACTGACAAATTTTACGTTTCTTGTGTCTTAAGAGTTTCCTTATTATATCCTCAATGTGATGCAGGCAAGCATTAAAATCAATGAAAGTCAATGACTCTGTGATGAACCCATTGATAAAGTACACTTGAAAGTTCCCTCCCCAAAAATACTTGAAGAAATTAAGCAGCGAGGTAGAAGGATCGAGTTCTTCTCATGGACTGATATGTGATTAAAAGAGAGGAAATAAATCTGAGTATAAATGCTCAGTTATCACAGTGTAGAAAATGCTGGAAGGGGTTACCACTGAGATCTGTGCTGGAACTTGTGCTCGCCAATGTATTAATGAATGATCTGGAAAGGAGAACAAAGCACAGAAGTGAAACCTTTGCTGAGGAGTAATAAAAACTAAAATTGACTGTGAAGACTTGTGGGAGGATGGCTTGATGCTGAGTGATGGGCAATAAAACAGCAGGGAAATTATCTTTTGATCAGCTGAAAATCTGATGCACACGTAGAAAAAGAATCCCACCTATACATAAAGAGTGACAAGTCCCACTTCAGATCCCATTCAAGGGATTAGATGTTCAGATCAGTGTAGGTTGCTCTGTGAAAACAGCTCACTGCTCAGGGGCAGTCACACAGAGTGCTAGAAGTTGTTAGCAAAGAAAGAGAAAAGGAAAGAAAAACAAACAGAATAAAACATGAAAGGAAAGCAAAGCATGCCTTTAAGTCAGCAAATAAAGCAGTGATGCACCTAAATTTTCCAGTTCTGGTCTTGTCTTCTCTAGGACCAGAAAATAACCAACAAAAGTGCTAAGAAGGGTAACACATCTGATGACTGTTGTTATAGAATAGTTAGAAATAGTATAGAATATAGAAACTAAATAGAGTTGTTATTCTATCAGAAGAGAAAAAGGGTGAGATACGAGTGATTTCCAAAATCATAGGTGATGCTGAAGAGAGTGAAACTATTTCTTATGCCACAAAAGGAGTGGCTTTCAAATGAAACTGTCAAACCAAGGTTTTAAAAGAAACAACTGGCAGTTTTCCACACAATGCATAATTAAACAGCAGAGCTTATTGCCATAGGGTGTTACAGAAGCCAAGAGTATAAATTTGTTAACAAAGCAATTAGACAAGCTTGCAGATGCAAACTCCATCCATGGATACTAAACATAAAGACAGCAATCCAATTCAGACCTAAAAAGTCCCTGTTTCACATTTGTCCTGTTCTGATATTTTGTCCTCAAACTACTATTAGTGTTTGACACCAGACACAGGATACTGGGATAGACGGACTTCTGGTTTGGCTTATTATAACCTCCCTTATGGTCTTAATCGTGATACAGAGAAACAGGAGGTGAGATGATCAAAATTACTTATGGGATGGCCATCAGAAGTGGAATCAAAACTCAGAACCTTTTTATTTTCTTGGCCCACTGACATGCCGCTGGGGGAAACCTCTTCCTTGTCTCTATATTTTACTATTCTGCAAGACCCACTTTCATTCTTTATAGATTGCAGATTGTGGTTAAGTACCTCCAGGAGAGTCTGAGAGTATCTGGAAGGGAGCCTGGCCTTTGGGAAATACATATGAATATAAAACAGATCAAACAGAATTTACCGCAACCTTGTGCATCACTTCTGAATTTTGGTTGAAATCTCAGGAGGCAATCATCTGGTGCAACAGGGAAGGAACTGCTAGTAGTGCTCCCAGGCCACTGGAAAATGTAAATTCCTCCTAATCCTCTAGGGCATTAATTGAAAAAGATGAAGTTATGGAAATATTTTTGGGACTCTGGAAACAATTTCCTCTATACCAGCTTGCCTAAGAACTATGACAGAGTTGAATGTTTCAAGAGTGTCAAAGACAGAGATAACTCACATTTTTCTAGAAAATGATCATACCATTAGTGCTGCGAGGGGCTTCAGATGAGAAGGTATCTGCAAAAGCTGGAGCAAAGAAACTTACTGGAAATAAGCTGCTTCCTAATAAAGAAAATAAAAGGCACTGGACGCTCAGACCAAAGCTGCAAATCAATGAATCTGTGATCCAAGTGCAGATTTTAGTCAATGGGAGTGGAACTATGTGCATGAAGTGTGAATGTGGCCTCTGGAGTCCACTGCGGGCACTTCTAAATTTAATTATAGCCTAAATACCTTTCTTCACTAGGAAATAAAAAAGGCTTTTAGAATATCAAGCCTCCTTGCTGGTGCTCTCACTAGTGCCAGGGCATATTGTGACAGAGAAGATAGTTAGTGTATGTTAATTATTTTGTATTAAATTACAACTGAATTGCTGCATACAGTGTAAATCAGGAAGGAATTCTAAAGAAAAAAAAAAAGTCAAACAAAAGATATGTGGAGAGGGGTTATTCCATTAAAGGGCCAAAGAACAGCTTAATGCATCACACTACTGAATTTAATCTGCTTTTCATTTTCTAGTGTGCTGTAATTGCCCTCCTCAGAAGGAGGAAAATCAGTCGGAGACAAAACAGCCATTTCAGCACAATGGAGGAGCTGAGAGGCAGAATGGAAGGAAGCGGCAGGCAGGCTTTGTGGGAAAGACACTGGAGACTCCATGGCCACAGATTTCCTCTGTGTCACTTAGGCATGATTGGGGATTGATTTTTCAATGCAATAGTAAGCAGCATAAATGGGCACTGAGTAATTTGAGAAATCAGGCACTGGAAATACCCTTGTGCCTTAACCCTTACATTAAGTGCACCAGTTAGGCTTTTCACTGTCAGAAATGTTGACTGTGATGTACCCAAGATACTCAGGCAAAGGAGTCTGAGACAAAGCCACATACATGAGCAAAGGAGTCACAGGACAACCCTGGCTTTGTGGGACTGAATTAGACCATTCCCCATGGAGCAAATAATGTGTGACTGCATGAGTACAGATCATACTTTAAAACATCTGTATATAGAAGTGGGAGGATGCATCTAAGCATTTCTTACCTTTTTGGGATGACTTTTGTGAAGTTACCAGTGTTCTTTCTAAGGACATGTTTATGTGTAGGTTGGATGTGCAGAGCAAGACCTAAACAGTTGCCTCTAAGTTATACACAGATCGAGTCATGTAGAGAGTTCAAGATGAATCCCGCAAACACAGTTTTTTTACGATTAGTCTGTCTTCTTGTATGGGTTTGCTTTAGTATCACAACAAACATCAGGAAAAATGATAGCAGAGACAGAAGAGCAGGAGTACCTCACGCACAGCTGGCAAGAATGGTCTGACTTTGTATTCCACAAGGGTCCTGTCTACACAAGACCTCATCTTGCGTCCATCTGCATTATTAAAAGACAGGCAGGCCTGCACCTTCAGCTATGCAACACAAAAATGGTGAGTGAGTATAGCCAGCAAAGGGGACATAACCCAGGAGCTCAAAGCTGATTTAGCACTCTCTCCAACTTTGTTCCTACTGAGTACTTCTGTAGCAGGACTGAATGGAAGGGTCATGGCTGGGGCATTCATGCGCTCTCGAGACCTCACTCTCTGTCAGCAGCTGCCACAGGTTCCTCTAACTTCTGCTACGGGACTGGACTAGCACACAGATAGAGGAGGTCAGGCCTTCACCTTTTGGGGCTAGACCCTGTGCTGCTGCTCAGCCACAGCTGGGAATCTAGGTCATGGTGTCTTGCTCAGGATGCAGTCCAGTTCTGCCCTTACTGATGAGAGGTTAGTCTCTGTGTATGATTGTGTCTGCAAATCATATCAAAAGTTTGTCTCTAATAATAGCCTGGCTCCACCAGATGTTTCCAGGATTTAATCAGCCCCAAAAGTGTCTGGTTGTGACTTGATTTCTTTATGTATAAATGAAATGACATGCAAAGGTAGTTTGTTTAGACCAGGAAGTGGGTAAGCATGGAGCAATGGCCTATATGTACACCACACAAGTCAGACATGGAAAACCACTCATCAAATCTCTGTTCCCTTGTAGCTACCACCAAAAGGTTGTCTGCTAAAAAACATTACCTAGAGTTTTGCTCAGTCTGTGCTTTAATTTGCATTTAATGTGATGTGTGTTTTTATCTACATTAATTCTAATCACCCACCTTGGCCACCAGTATCTTTGACAATGGATTACAACATCGTTAATCCTAAAAACAAAGCAGTCAATGAGATCATCTAAGAAAAAATAAATGAGTTTAGGTTTCTTACTGTCCTAAAATTTGCCCCTCAGCAACATCTCCATTCTTCAAACCTTCCCAGCAGTAATTGATTTTGCAATACACCTCAGAGCACAGCAATTTTGTGCTATTTGTTGTAAATGCCAAAGTCGATGCATTACCCACGTTGGCAAACTCCCTCCTTTTAAACCACCCTCAGGAGTTTCCATCAAAATTGGTTCTGGCAACACACACTTGAGGAGCTCTTCCCGCTCCCACCAGGGAAAACACACAGTGACCCACCAGTCTGCAGCTGCTTTGCCTCAGAAGACCTTGTTCAGACTCATTCTCTGGTGTTCAGCAGGGCCACCAGGCAGCCAGAGGCTCAGATAAGCTGAATGAACTTCATGGCAGCCCTGACATCAGCCCCCCAGTGCTTGCCCACCTGCTGATGGCTCAGGACCTGATCTAAGTCACCTGGGGCTGTCAGCCCCTGCCCCAGCAACACCACAGCAGGGCCGGTCTCCAGCTCCCCACAGCCCTGCTCTGCCTGGCCAAGGGCCACCCTGAGCCACGTCCACCCACAGCCCGGCCTGGCCTCAGTGTGTCCCCAACCCAGGGAGGTGCCCAAAGGCTGGGTCTGGGTCTGTCCCAGTGCCTTCTGTCTGTCCTGCTCCTAGCTAGGGGTAGGACAGGTCCCAAGGAGCTGCCAGCCTGGCTGCACCTTCATGATGGTTGGAAATGGCAGAGCTGTAAGGAAATAGCAGAGCCAAGAGGAACCCTCAGACGAATGCCAGTCCTGTGCTCTAGTGACTAGGCAGCCATGCCAGCCCCTGCAATAAGAAGATTTAGGCTTCGCCACATGCCAAAAACCCCAGGAGAGGCATGTCGACCTCCAAATGTGTCTGTAATTCCCTTCCCGCCATCATTATTTTCCCGTTAGTCCTTGGCAGGTGATTGTGAGCGTTGGCCCGAGCCTCCTTCGCATGGTGGGGGCCTGGCGTGTCCCTTGGCTGGGCAGGGACGCCCATCCCAGTGCCCCCCCGAGCCCCGCCGCCCCCACCACAGAGCCTTGATGCTGAGCGGCGAAGGGACAGCGCTCAGGCGGGAGCGCGACACAGAGAGATGTTGCGCTCCGGCAGGATGGATGGTGGGTCCACTCCCTCTGATTCTGACCTCAGATAAATCCTCATTGGGGATGCACAGCCAGACTCCTCCTTTGCCAGGGTATAATACATTATATTCTTAACGGAGGAAAAAAAAGTTAATTACTTTCCAGATGCATTAGGGAAGTAGCTGTGAGTGCTTTCCTGTTCATCTTTTATTTATTATATTACCTAACTGTTTAAAAATTTATTGTTGTGATGCCTATAATTGTCTGGGTTACAACAGACCATGCTTACTGTATGTTTTATTTTCAGAGCCTGTACCATACACCTTGCAAAACAGGAAACGGGGAACCTGAATGTCATTTTGTGAGCAAGAAAAATGCTTCCCTCTGCCCAATGAACATTTAGGGCGAGGCTCATTCCTTAAGAATTTAATTTTTGTATTGCCGCGTTATGAATTTCTGACCAGAGCACTTAAGGGCACTGATTTGCAAAGCCAGAGGAATCAATATTTTCCTGTTAACAGGCAAACTGTCACATAAACAAATCTACTAAATATCTGCATGTAGTGGTCCAGCCAGCTACTCACTCCACAGGCATACTGGCATTTTTCTCTACTGTTGATAAAAATGTACCTTCCATCCTATACTAATATTATAATTATTTCTTATAATTCACTTAAAATTAAATTATCTGGAGTCAGGTTCTCTTTTCCTTATGTCCATCAGTACCCTCTATTCCATATGATAATTTATGTTCCAGTGTGAAGAGGAGAGTCTTTACTTAGATTTTGAGTAGTTCCTTAAAAAAAAAAAAAGCACAAACAAAAAAGTGACCCACTAACATAAATCTAATTTGTACTGTTTGTGATTTTTTTTCAGATCTCAGTTTAAGCCCATTTATAACAGATATACTTTTTTTTAATTAATTTTCCCACTTCTTAATTTTCATGTCTTTTAGTAGCATACTTCTTCCCTAAAGCATCACAGTATCCCCAAATAGAAAAAATGATTCCTTAAAATAAAATCTGCTTCATCACCATCTTGTCATCCAGCCTATGAGACAGTGTTTCCACTGACTTCTCTAAGCTGTGGATAAGGCCCCATATGTCTTAATTACAGAGCTTAGCATAAGCTCTTTGCACAGAGTGCAGCTTTGTCACTGCATTGTGCTGTACTGTGCATCATTATTTGTAGGAGGCTGGTGCCTGGAAAACAGTTTTGACAAGGGCATCACTGGTTATGTAGCAACAGACAATCCTGGCCCAAAGAGCTTGCAAGCTATGCAGGGAAGATGGACAAAATGTGGTGGAGGGAGCAGACCCCTGGAGAAGGAAAAGGCCTTGGTCAGTGCTGCATCAGAGATTTGGAATAGAGGTACTATGCTCCATAAAACCAGCTCACGAGCTAATATAATGAGATCATTCCCTTTTGAAAGTAAGCTGAAGCTTTGAAAGTTACTGAGATGCTGTGACCATGTAGATTCCTTTCCCAGTATCTTCTCTGAATACTTTCTTTTTGCAAACCATCTCCTGCCAAGTTTGACACAGGTTGATGGATCTTGTTTTTAACCATTTCTATTGGTGTTGCATCTTTTAGCAATAATTTGCTGGCTGGCCAGGACCAAAGACTGCCATTGCATCATATTTCATCTTTGCGATGATGTTGTGCTGGCCCTCTGTGTAGCTCATGTACATCGTCTCTTTCAAACTCAGTGCTGATGACAGCCAGATTCTTTTTGAACCTGGAGGTCCCAGCTGCTTCAGGTCAGCCTGCCAAGATTCCCTGAATACCTTTGGTTATTTCAATGCCAGTATGCACTTGCTGGGCATTAATAAGAATTTGAATTCTTCCTGCCACTCCAGATAAGGCTTTATTAGCCTCCTGTGTCACAGTGACTGTGGTGCAACCATCCTTTTTAAAAGCTAACATTTTATGAGTGCAGGTTGCTGGTCTGTCACTAAACTCACAACGTCCTGGACTATTTTCTCTCTTATTCTCATTTTTTGACCAGTGTTCATGACTCTGCTAGGATTTAATGTTCTCAGAGTCACTAGACACATCTATTCCCTCACAGCTTCAAAAGGCAATAAATGCAGCAGAGGAATCAACCACTGCTGACTTCTCTTGATCTTTTCCCCAGGAGTCCCTGATATGCAGAAGAATTTCTCAGGGCTATGTATCGTTTTCTCAGCAATCTATCCAGAAAGCCTGAACCAGATGTTTCACAATAATAATGTTGATGCTTTCAGTAAGCAAGACTTTATTAGCTCATGTAACCTGATGCTGCCTTAGGCATCATCTCATATCGTAGTCCCTCATGGTCTACCGTCAGGGGCAGTTACAAAATCTAAACAGGCTCTATTCAGTTTCAGTCTCTGTGGGTATGGACTGACAGACTCCCCTAGCCTGACTTTAATTCTAATACAAACAAAAGAAGCAGGGCTGCTCAAACAGAAGAGGACCAACATCCATTCATCCATCCCTCTGCCCATTTCTCCCTTCCAGGCCACGCCAGGCCAGGACGCTCAATGGGTCTTCCTAAATACCCTCCAAAGCATCCTACATCTAAGTGAGGTGGCAGATTTTCTCTCCCTCCCTGACATTTTTGCTGGAAACCATTTAAGTCTTTCAGGCATGATGCCTTTGTCTTAGGAGGGTTCATAGCATTCATGCGTAGCTTCTTTCAAAGAGAGAAGCCAGATGCTCTGCCCAGGTCTTTAAAGACATTCATTATATGAGTGTGTCAGGCATCATCAAATACCTTTAAAAGCTGATATGGTATTCCAGTTATCCCTGACACCTATATGTCATTCTTTTCCAGTTCCTCAATCCTTTGTGTCCACCCCCATGAGATAGTAAGGACTCTCTGCCTGCAAGCTAACGTCTCTAGCTTTCCTCTGCATGCAGATTTGGTTCTCCTTTCTTATGCTTCTGGGTTTGTGGGAATATTTTTGTTTACCAGGAAATCCAACATCTGTGGCAGTCCAAGATCTGCCGTGTCACTTGTTCACTCTGTTCTTAGGTACCACTTTGTTCACCTATTACTCACCTGCTCTCCTGGTTGTGAGTCTTAAGACAGCATGTTACAAACACAACATGCTGGGTAACATTTTGAAATCACTCTGGGTTTATAAAACTAGAACAGCTCTTTTGTAAGCAAGCTACTTCGAAAGATGCTGCAACTGCAGACTGCCCAGTGAAAGCCTTTTCCACACCTCTCCTTGTCTTCCACCTTTCAGCTATGTGGCTTGTGAAGACTGAAGTCCGAAGTATTTGTACAGAGCTCTCAGACGTTATGGTCTCCAGCAGATCTCAGCATAAGAGCAAAGCTCATCTACTGAGACTATTTCTTTTCTTTATTATTCTTTTCCTCCTCTTAATTCTGAAATGATAGCTATTAAAAAAAATGTTTACAAGGGTTTATTGCTTGTGGTGTTTCTTTCCTGGAATGCAAAGCAGTTAAAAAAGTAGTTTAGGATGCCTTCTGGAAATATCATATATGTTTTCCAGGAAGTGTTACGATAGCTTGTGGTGCCATAGTGCTTGGTTTCCATTAACTAATAATAATGGCCTGATGCTGTGATAACTCATGCTAAGAGAAAATGTGGTATTTAACTAATGCTACAATAACATCTCACTGTAGTGTTATAAAGAACTCTTTACTGAACTAGATGCCAGCACAGTTTATGCAAATGGAGTCTGTTCTGGATATGTGTGTCCTATGTCTCAGCTACCTCTCCCCTCAGAAAATCTGGTTCATCTCCCATGGGAACTGACCCTGGCAGTATGACTTCTTGGCTGTGTAATTCTCTTGTTGTATTAAGGTCAGTAATGGCAGCACCACATCATTCTCTAGCAAAATAGTGACTTCAGAAATCGTGAGCTAATCTGTCTTCCTGGAACACTGTAGGATCTCTCAGAGATATTTTATTAGCTTGAACCAATGTGATGAAGGTAGTGTACAAATTGCCCTCCCACTTCCACAAATCCAGGGGAGATACATGGCATCCACACTAAAATGGGCTTCAATAAACTCAGTCCAAATCACTGCATTGAAAACTGTGCTCAGCCATATCTTTACCAGAGAGGTTTGCTGGCTGTGTAACACCATCACTGTAGTTAAGTCAGTGCAAACGCTTATAGCTCTGACAAGTTCACTTTTGCTGAAGAAAGAAACAGAAATCCTCTGCAGCAGTTATTGTTTCTTTTCCTAAGTGTGATAACATTTTATGATTTTATGGATCATGCTACTCGTCCTTACAATTCTCACTTTTCAAGAATCTAGCCAGTGATTACTGGGAACCAACATACATTCTCCTTCCATTTAGAACAGAAAATAGCTGTGTCAGCTATTGACTGCTACAGAGTACATAATTCAGTTATTTGCTACTTTTGCATGTGCAGAAAGATCAGTCTGGAAGAGTAAGAGTGACATTTCTTGGAGTATAAGAAATATTTTAAAAAGAAAAGATTTTCTTTAATTACTCTTCATTGGGTTTGGGTAAAATAATTCTAAGCAATTTGAGAACTGTTACCCATAGAAACAATACTTAAAAATAAGCGTGACGCCTACCATTTGCCTCCCATAAGAGTACTCCTCTCCTTTCCTGCACACACAGACACTCACACAAGTTTATTTAGTAAACTTGTGTCTCCACCACTGACTTAAAAAGCAAAGAGCTATGTGTAACCACCATTCCATTAAGTGAAGCCATAATTGATTACGTAGTGTTTGCTGGTCTTTTAAGCTGCATCCTCCAGCCTTAAGCTGCAGATTTATAATGGAAGGTGGTGCATCCATTTGAAAAGATGGTGGTTGCAACAGGTTGTAATGGGTGTGCTGAGAACCCTTGGACTAGTTATCATCTGTGGGGTTTTTCCCACCTTTTGTACCATTCAAAAGATATCTTAAAATGTGTGAGTATTCATACAGGAGCAGCTGCCAGTTCCATATAAAGGGTGCACCTCTGATGCTGAGGGGATTTTAAAAAAGCTCATGTCTTCCCGTATCCAGCTGAGATTCCAGTCTGCAGGAGGAAATGGAGCCAGCTCTGTATATCACTCCACACCGAGACACAGCAACACTGGCTGATAGATTTAGTTTAGTGTGAGGACACTTATTCCTGAGGGGGTTTTGGCTAAAAATTATGAAGAGAGAGACTGGGTAAGATTTCAATCGAAATTCTGTGTCAGCTTGTGAATCAGGGAGGGCTTTGCAGGCAGTGATAAAGTAAAGCAAGGAGCTGTTTTTCTAAGCAGTTCCTCTAGAGGCAGAAGCTGCAGTCACTTGTTGCATTTAGAAAGCTTGAAGCAGTGGAAGGATAAGTCTGGGATGTGCTGGCAGGCTTCTGCTGGGCTTTGGGGTGAATGTAATGGGCCTGCCTAGCCCTGTGTGTCTGGGAGCGAGAGAAGGAATGATGCCAGACTGAAAAGAGGAAATAAGGGGATTAAACAAATAGCTGTAATTCATGAATTAACACAGTGTACAGTGTCTGCCCCGAGATCTGAATACAATGGCTTTCAGTTAAATACATTTTTCTGCTAAGCTGGTTTTTGGGATAGCTCATTGTAATGACTTCCTAAAACACTGAACTTGAATAAATAGAAAGGCTCTCAGGGACTTGCTCCAGCAGAGCTTTATTTCTTCCACTCTAACACACACTATGTTCTTTTCCTCCAGTAATAATTGCTATGGGAGCCATTGGAGAGCAATCCCTACCATATAGCAAGGTACAACATTTGCAACCCTAACATTGCCACGTGGCTATAGCAGGAAGCAAAGGCATGCACCACAGTAGTGTTTAGTTGTGTTACATCTTTCTTATGTCATGGGAGAACTGAACCAATCTTGGATGAGAACACAGGAAATTGAGCTACCTGGATAACTCACTCCTGAATGGTTTTGAGGCCTAGATATTTGCAGGGGCAGTGTCCACAAGCAATGAAAGAACAGGATGTACATAATAAAAAATGAAATGCAATGAAGGAATATAGAAGTAAATACCCTCCCTGCTCAGCTTAAGCTGTTGCAGTGCAGAGGTATTCAGACCAGATTTTGTGCAGGACATAATGTTTGTAGTAAAAGCAACCATTCTGTAAAACTGGATTGCTCCCAGGAAAATTTGCAAAGGAATATGAAAGCAAAATGCATCCACGAGCATAAAGGGCAGCACTCTGAGGTTAGCAAAGAAAGAGCATTCTTTCTTGGATCCCCTAATACTTTTTCAAGCCTAGGTATTACAGCTGACCAGCTAAGAACATGTAATCCTCTTTAATTGAACATTTTACTGCATGTTTCCTGGAGCTATGGACAGTAATGTCTTCACAGGAAAGATAATAGCTGTGTCTGTGCTCTCAAGGGCAGCCCTCAGGCCAACTCAACACTAGGCTTGTCTTCCTTGCATACTGGAAACCTATTATTCTCATTAGATATCAAAGGCAAAGTGCGACACAATAGGTTTAAGCTGCTCCTGGAAAATGCAGGTTAACTAACAAAAAGAGAACTGTAAAGCTAAGGAAATGCAGGCAGCTGAACACAGTACTGCTGGATGATTAAACAGGGTCTTCATGGGAGATATTTAAAGTTTAATCCTACTAGTATAAGGAATTTTTAGCAAGCGGCATCTGGGGTGGTAGGGGTGGTCACTGTTTAATGCATTTTCTGGCATGGAATTAAAATTTGCTTGGTTTACCTAATCTGGGGCAGGGGTGAGGAAGGAGAAGATGTCCAGTTTGCAAAATCAGCCCTGGATTCTGCAGGTCCAGGTCTTCCCAGCTTTCACTGGTAAAACAGAAAAGCCACCCAACAAAAACATTAAAAAAAAATCTTCCAGAAATATCTATCCTTTCTCCTTGGAAAGAGCACTTTAAGCCTGTTACCTGCATAAAATGCATAACATGCATAACATGAAAATAATAATTAGAAACAAAGGTTTTTGAATTGTTTGAATGGTTTGTGTACAGTATAATTTAATGGTAGGAAAAAACTGGGCCCCAATAGGTATTTATTTTGCCTTCAATATATTCCACTCACATTCTCTGCAAAGTTTTAAATTTTTTTTTTTCTAGTTTACTTAATGGAAAGAGGGGCAAGGAGGACAATGGCAGCAGGAAGTAAGGGTATTAAAGAGAAGGGATTGAAAATGACAACAAATATGAAGAGTATTCTTTCTGTTTCCCTCTCCTTTACATGAACATTCTGCCATATCAAGAGGGATGCGGCTTCAGAGGTTTCAAGTTTGAAATCAACAGTATTAAAGCAATTAAAATACTTAGCTGACTGATAATACCTTTCACCAGGGAATCTCAGAGCACTCTATCTCTATCCTGCCCTATTCTACAGTGTAGCTATTTGAAGAACTGAAATCATCATTGTCCGCCTGTGCATTTTAGCAATCACACAGCATCTTTTTTTTTTTTTTTTTTTTTTTTAAACTGTGCCTTAAGGCAATACTGAATGTCTGAAGTTTCTGCCTCTCATCTTAACCAAAATGGAATCTTGGATCCATTTCCAGAAAGCGTTGGCATGACTTCACATTTCTGCATATATTATGTACTTTTATTATAGGTCTGTTTCCTATCCTTTGTAAGATCACACAGGGTAAGATATATACTATCAAACCTCCAAGTGAATTTAAGAAGTTATTTGGGCTGAGGTGGGGCGATTCACTAACTCCAGCTCTAGGGCTTGTGGTGCAAAATCAAAAATGATGCAGCCATATAGTACAAAGCACTGGTCCAGATGAAAGTCTCTCTCCTGGTTCAGATTTTCTCAGGTTAGTTTTACGGGTTAATATTGCAGTGGCAGTCTTTACAAGAAACCAGATATCATCTGTATTCTCACAGCTAGCATAAAACAAGCTTATATGCATCAGCTCTTTCCACTATAGTTAACATGGCAAAGATTTAACTGTATACCCAAACCTTGATCTGGATCCAATTTGTAGTCTTGGAAAATCCAGAAGTGCATAGATCCAGTATTAATGATAGTGGGAATATAACACTGTAGCTCAGAAAATATATGACTGTTGCTTTATAATTAGTGTAATGTATCAGTGACAGGCCTTAATATCAATTACAGTATTCTGGAATAAAGATGAGCAGTAATTGTTTAGTGTCCCTCAAAGACAGACTCAGGAAAAGCAAAACTGACCAGTTCAGGTTGGATAAATCATGAATTAGATTCTATTGCTTGCAATACAAAGAGATTTCTCCACCACATTTCACCATAAAACTCTGAAATTAAAGGAATAATAAAATATGTGAAATAAACATGTTTCTCTCTCTACTCTAGTAGCTAAGATGATCAGTCCATTCACAGAATTCTCCATTATAAGAGGTGAAAATTGTATTTAGATATATTGAATATTTCAATATATTTCAGTGGTATATATTTCAAGGTGTTTGAGATTTATGGAAAGTTGCCTGTGAGCAGGAATTCTCCTCCCTCACTCAAACAATCTGAACATTGATTCCCAGATGCCTTAAACAAAAGGAGAGCTAATATACATTGGTATATTAATGTTTTCATTTACTTTAAAGCAGTGTCTGGCAGAAGAAAAAATTACCTCCTTGGGTCTGAAAAAGTGTACAAAAATAATGGACCTGGGGAACAACAGAAAAGCATAGTCACTTAAACAGAAAGGGAAGTTGCACATGGTGTACTAACAACCCTAAAGCCAGAACCAGAGCTCATTTTCCCTCTGGCAGAAATTCTCTCCTTTATTCGGGTATGCAAGGGAAACGATGCCTAAATCCCATGGAACTGGGAGGTACCAGCTTCATGCAATTATTTATTACGAGTGTTATATCACTATCATATCTAGGAGATGCCTCAAGTGAAAAATGGCCTGACGGTGGTAAACACGGTGCATACATGTCATTGTAGACAGCTCCTGCTCGAAGGAGCTGACAGGCCAAGGACAGGGAACACACAGCAAGGGGGAAAAAGGAAATACCATCTCTATTTTCTGAACAGGCAAGGGTGATGCAGAGACAAGGTAACAGGGAATTTGTGTGCTTTGAGCCTGAACTTTCTTGGGGCAGGATGGCAGTGCCTTTTCTCTAGAACCACCATTGCTCCTGGAGATGCTACCAGGCACTCTGCAGGGTTTTGGTAGGAGGTAAGCATTAGAAGGCAGATAGCCACATGTACCTTTTCCTTCGATGACATAGTGCAAGACAGCACTATACACCAATGACTGGTAGGAAATTCCCTCACAGTGGTGAATCTGAGGCTAAGCAGCAGGATGAATTTTAACTTTTGCACCTCTGTGCTTTGTCCTTGTCTCCTTTGCTTCCAGAGAGGCATTAAAAAGGATGGGCATGTCCCAGATTTGAAGTGAAAGGAAACAAGAATCTGTCAGTGACATCTTTTCACAAGAGCTGATGCTCAAGTAATGAAAACAACATTCACCCAGCTGAGGGACAGCAAAAGAACAGTTTTTGTTCTTCATTCTTAGCATGTGATTTTGAGTTCTATGTGCCCAGCTTTCTGATTTCTCCGTGCTTCAGTTTCCTAACTTGCAAGTGCAGACTGCAGCGGCTGAATGCAAAGGCAGCCTGCAAGCTTCAGGTAAAATTTTTGTCTGAAAGGTATTATGCATCTTCAAGAACTGAGTATCATTAAGATTTGGAAATACGGTGCATCAGAAACAGACCTTGCTTGGATCTAGATCTTCTCTGACTGAGTTAAAAGTTTTGAGACTGGGCCACTAGATGACCTCACCACTAACATGGACTACTTTGTGTGACTTGTTAATAGGGTTGCATGCGCGTTATAACCTAGAAACTCGGGGTTATCACTGATGCTTGCAGCTGCCATGGCAACAGAGTTGGTAGGCATCTCTCAAAGAGCTTTTTTTTTTAAGGCCTCCTTGAATGCATGAGGTATTTATCATCCAGCACGCACAAGCAGGTTTAGCTATTAAAACAGTCTGCCTACAAAATGACAGACACTGTCTCCCTTTAGTTTCCCTATAGCTCATATTTTTTGGTTATATGTTCATGCTACTGCATTTAACAAGGTTTTCATTAAAGCCCTTATTTTTATGGCATATAACTAAGCTAGGTTTTCAGGACTTTCCAGTGTTCAGGGTTTAGCTTTGTGATTCTCCTTGATGTTACTGGGAGTTGCCCAGAGCAATTTTCCTTGAAGACTTTTGAAAATTTAAACCTCACTGTCTTTGTCTAGGAACAGCGGGAAAAAAAAGTAAGCTAAATCAGTGGAAAAATCATAGAATCATAGAATCGTTTAGGTTGGAAAAGACCTTTAAGATCATCCAGTCCAAGATAAAATAAAAGTTTGCCATTTTCAAATTAGCATAGAAATACTGAGGATCAACCCAGAGAAAGTAATTATTTTGATTCTGTATAGCTCTAATATTTTACTTCAAGGAGCATTTGCTATGTGTTCCCTCCTAGCATCCCTGGAATAACCACTGTTTTCTATATCTTTAAAAGGTGGCACCTCTGTAGATGCGCTCACAAAAGGGACTATTTAAACTTTAAGTAAACCACAATAAGGGCTGTACAGATTGTGCAAAATACAGTCTCCATTTTAAGGGCTGTACAGACTGTGCAAAATACAGTGTCCATCTAGCAGTCCCCAAGCCCTTAAAAAACGTGAAAGCTTTAAGACAGACAGTACCAAAGAGATGTGAATTCTTGTTCACCCTTCATTGATGGAGAATGGACGCACTGACAGGTTAAGCCATATTGACAGTTACTGAGTAAGCCAATCTCCAACTCTGCCACTGGCCTGAGATTCCCTTTGAAACCATTTCTCGGGATTAATCACAGGATTATCTTTATTTCCTTCTTAAATATGCACTTAAAGGACTGGATAGAGACAGCATGGAGTGTTCCAGTTGACAATCTGGTCCAAGTTTTTAGAAGACTAGATTATATCTGCATGCTTTAGGAAGAGTTAGGAAGCCTACCATTTATTATCCTTTATTTGTGTTGTACTGCATTTTCAAGATCAGGGCTCCATTCTGCTAAGTGATCACTTGCAAATCAATTGCAGATGCCTTTGTGGGAAAAGATGACACACATTCTCTAGAAAGGTATGATTCATGTCACAGCAGAGATGGAAAGTTTTGCTTTCTGCACAGTTCTGAAACTTCCACCAGTATTAAATCCTCAGTGGTAAGCCAACTCCAGGAAGCATGCTTTTTAAAACTGAGTCTGGGTATCTTCAGGGACTGAGGATTGTCCTTAAAGGAGTTTTATATTTTTCATGAAAATAGCCTTTCCTCAAGAACAGAGTTGGGTTACTGAGTTTTAGAGTCCAAAGCATTCAGGCCACACAGTAAACTGGTAACACCCTTTCTACTATGTCTGGGCCCCTTGCACCTCCCCTGTTTGGCCTCTAAGAGCTAGTGGGATCATAGTCAAACTGGTCTGGCTACAGGCCATTCTTTACAATGAATTCAAACAGATTGGTGAAGAATTAAGTTGTTTAAAGCCTTGTTTATGTGTGAAAAAATAAAGTTACACTCCGGACTGCCTACACAGTATTGTCAGGATAGCACTTGGCTGCCTCTCTGACATGGGATTAGTGCCTAAGACATACTGCTAAGTTAAGCATTAACTTGTGACTGTGGTGATTTGCATTGAAATTTCTGAGTCAGATTCTCCACAGGTCTCATTTGGTGTTGCCTCTTGAAGTCAATGGGGCACACACAGTCTGCAACAGCTGAGGACTTGTCCCTTTATTTGTAGGTTAGAGCTTTTGCAAAGCAACTTGTTTTCCCAAACATTCGATGAAGTACATGGAGGAAGAGTTCCTAAATATTTTTCTAATAGAGCAATAGTACAAAAGCCCTTCCAGGGGAGCAGAATGTGATACTACCTTCCACAAAGCAATCTTCTTTCGCTTCTCAGAAAAGGAGGAAAAAGGCAAAACAGGACCATGAAAAGTGAATTCCTTCATTTGGACAAAATTAAAATTGACAAACACTGGGCAAAATGCACAATCTGACTGTCATCAAATGCACAATCTTACTGTCATCCATCCTCCATCCTTAGCTTTGTGATACCTAGTTTGGATCCAGGTCTGATTTCCTGTGAAAACACTGCCTGGGAAAGAGACTGGGAGATTTCAGTGATTATTTGGCAGTGGGGTCTGCCCAACAGTGAGTGTGGCAGTACATCAGCCAGGCAGCATTTGCTGATGGATCCAGCACTATGACTGTGTGTGCCAAGGCTGGCTGCCTCTGGCCCTTGGCAAAGTTAGGTGAAAAATGTGACATAGTCTGCTGTGAGGGTACTGTAATATGAAATAATATAAAAATTATGAGGGAAATGGGGGTCACTGTAATAGGATGATGCACATGAAAGCAGGCTCAATTGTATTTGTTGCTTATGGAATGACTTCTTTTTGCAATGAGGAATTGCTGAGGATGTTGTCTTTGTCTTACATGTGGATGCCCTTGTTTATGTCTCCTATGTTAAACTTTTTGTAACCTTCTTATCAATTTATTATACATCTGTAAGCTTGGGATAGTTTAAAAGCACTGTACCTTCCACATTCAGCCTCTGTATATATTGGCAAGGAACAAAATACAGTCACGGAGGGTAGCTCAGCATTTGTGCTTCAGTTAATTCTCAAAGATCCCTCTGTTGCCTGCTTCTCTTCTTTGTGCCTTATAGATTGATAAGACATAGCCTAAGATGCCTGAAACTCAATAATATCTCAGTAGTTTTCCTCCTAAAGGAGGCACGTGACTTGGTGGAACCTTTTCTAGTGCTGTGCAGCATGCAGAATGGGCTGGAAAACAATGAGAGAGAGGCAGAACTTGTCCATGAGTTTGGTTCCCTCTTCTGAAACAGAGTATTGGAACTATCTGGCCTTCAGTCAGTGCTGCTTCACAGGAGCAACAGTGTGCATTACAGTAGAGCAGCAAAGATGGGTCTTTTCTCCCACCAGAAGAGTTTATATACCATGCGCTTTCTTACAAGACCAATGCTACTTTCAGTATTAAAAGTCACATAAGACTTGGCTGGTGTTGGTGAAGACATCAGAAGTCTCAGCAGAGTTATTTTAAAACTCATTTAATGGAGTTGCCTGATCAGTCCCATCCTACCCTTTACACCACATCATGTGATGCCACAGCTGCTGGCTTCTACTAAAGCAGGGCAAGGACTGGAGAACTGGTGCTGCTTCTTACAAGAGACAAAGAAGTATATTTAAAGAATTTTGAGGAGAAGCTTGCCCCAGTGAGGGTCTAAACCACCAAAGTGGAAATTCGTATGTGTATTGACCTATTCTGAAGTGAAGACCTGTTCTGAAGATCTGATCTGATGAAGGGTCTGATCACATGGAGCCCCTTATGGACCAGAACCGAGAATCTGGATTTACCCCACCTAACTTCAGGCATGTACATAAGGCTTAAAATTCCTTTAAAACCAGTGGAAAGAAAAACTATGCCCAAAGTTATTCAGGTTATAGATGAAGTAAATTACTTCCTGGAAATGCCACTATCTTCTGATTTATGAATGATTTTATATGGCTGCAGCCCAAATACCATCCTACCCTCACTTTTGCTGGGAAGAAATTCACCTCCAAGATTCCACAGCAAAAACTCTTTCTCTCTTTCCTTTATATGTGAGTGTTGGTGAGGTTGGGGTGTTGGGGTGCTCAGTGCTCCTTATTCCTCCACACATTATGACAACATTACGCGAGTAGCTAATTGTATTGGGTTTGTGTGGCAAGGTTCTGGTAGCAGGGGGCTACAGGAGTGGCATCTGTGAGAAGCTGCTAGAAACTTCCCCTATGTTCAACAAAGCCAATGCCAGTGCCACCTCCAAGATGGACTTGCTGCTGGCCAAAAAATGGTGGTAGCACCTCTGGGTCAACATATTTAAGAAGAGGAAAAAACTGCTGCGCAACAGCCGCCAGAGAGAGGAGTGAGAATATGTGAGAGGAACGACTCTGCAGACCCCCAGGTCAGTGCAGAAGGAGGGGCAGGAGGTGCTCCAGGCACTGGAGCAGAGATTCCCCTGCAGCCCCTGGAGAAGACCGTGGTGAGGCAGCTGTGCCCCTGCAGCCCATGGAGGCCCACAGGGGAGCAGATATCCACCTGCAGCCCGGGGAGGACCCCATGCCAGAACAGGTGGATACAACCAAAGGAAGCTGCAATCCCGTGGAGAGCCTGTGCTGGAGCAGGCTCCTGTCAGGATCTGTGAGGTCCTGAAGGACCTGTTGCTGAAGGACTGCACCCCATGGAAGGGACCCACACTGGAGCAGTTTGTGAAGAACTGCAGCCTGTGGTAAGGACCCATGCTGGAGAAGATCTTGGAGGACTGTCTCCCGTGGGAGGGCCCCCACACTGGAGGAGGGGAAGAATGCGAGGAGGAAGGAGCAACAGAGGCAATGTGTGATGAACTGTCCACAACCCCCATTCCCCATCCCCCTGTGCTGCTCGGGGAGAGGAGGTAGAAAAAATCGGGAGTGAAGCTGAGCATGGGAAGAAGGGAGGGGTGGGGGGAAGGTGTTTTAAGGTTTGGTTTTATTTATCATTACCCTACTCTGATTTGATTTGTAATAAATTAAATTAATTTCCCTGAATCAAGTCTGTTTTACCCATGATGGTAGTTAGTGAGTGATCTCCCTGCCCTTATCTTGACCCACGAGGCTTTTGCTATATTTTCTCTCCCCTGTCCGGTTGATGAGGGTAGTGGTAGAGCAGCTTGGTGGGCACCTGGCATCCAGCCAAGGCCAAGCTACCACACTAATGCAGGGACAGCACACAGTCTTAGGGAAGCATTATGCCAAAGCAAACATCAACAGAGGGTAAATTACAATTTCTGCCTCTGAGATGGTCTTATGTTGTATTATTGTCTTTGCTGCTTCATACAGAGGTTTCCAGTTGCACTATTAAGAGGACAGGTAATGTACTTGTAGCACAGATGGAGCAGCATGGAGAGGCTGGCTGCCTTGTCTATAGTTACAGGAGGAATCTGTCTTGGAGTAGGGAGCAGAGGTAAGATTCCCTAATCCTTGTCACTTGTTCAGTCTGGCTGAGGGAAGCTGCTGGTTTATGTTTCCTCCTTGGGATCTCACTTCTGTTAAAAAGTAGATTAATTATGCTGACATGTTAAGGTCTGCAGAGTTTTAAAATGCTTTGTATGAATGATGCAGTGAATGCAAATCTCGCAACTTGCAAATGATACACATGTGCCTGTTCCCTTGTATGGGGTATGCTCTTCACACATATAAAAGTGAAGGATTGATGCAAAGAAGTTGCTGTTACCCTTCACATTGACACTACTGAGAATTAAAAGTAAACGCTTCTGCTTTATGCCCAACATATCAGAAGCTCACTGTGTTTTTTGTTTTTCTCCCCTGCATTGAAACTCTTTTGTTATGTTTTTTTAAAAGCAATGAGTAGGTATTTTGATAATGGAACATTTTAAGTACTTTGAAAGGGTTGTCTGTAACCTGGGACATAATTTTTTAAAACCTTAAAGCACTGACAATAACATATAACTTTGTTTTGTGTAGTTTCTTTTTCTACTACATCCCATTACTCTTCTCTGAGGTGAGTAACATTGGTCCTGAATTGACTAGCAGCATGACAGAAATGAAGGAAACAAGATAGCTTCCCAGCTGTGGTTTCAGCACAGCAGTGCTTGGCACAGAGCGTAAGATGAGTAGGGGATGATTATCCCACCGGCTTTCTACCCTGCCTTGCCCAGTCCTAAGCCCAGAGCTGGTCTGGCTCAGTGCAGAGTTGGAGGCTGCTTTAATTTCTGTTGATTGACACTGGCCCTCGGGGCAGCCAAGCATACAGGGGGCTGCAGGGTTACCCCATTCCCAGGCTTAATGTGCATATTTCACTTAAAGCAATCTGCTCTGGCAGAGGCATAAGGTTGTCATTTTACTAGCACTGTGAAACCCACCAACTCCCTGGGACAGCAGACATCCTTGGCCCATGGGTAAGCATGTAGCCGCTTCAGATGAAGACTCTGCTTTCCACTGTAAATTGATTTGCACCTGGCTTTTCCTGTTTTTGTGAGTTTGAAAGCAACTCTGTGCTGCCAAGCCAGAAATGACCAACCCAGCATGACAATGTTTGAAAACAAAACAGTCAACCTGGCCCTTGCCTCTCAAGCCCTTGAGATACGTTAAAGTAAAAGATGCAGTGCATGGGCTATCAGCATCCTTACGAAGTGGCAGTCAGGTGAGGTTTGGAAGGGAGGGAGGCAGGAGAAAGGCCCTCACCAATTCCCCTGCCTCTGATTTATGACACCTTTGACGGCTACATGCGAGGAGCATCAGTTAGTGAATTCTTCCAGATGGCCTGACTGGTAGAGGGAGTCTCGCTGCCACCACAGGGCAGGATTTACAGCTCATGCCTGTTCAGCGCTAACAGTCGCAGGTAAATCCAGGACTGGAGCCACAAGACTCTCTGCTAAACAACCAGCTCCCCAGGCCCTGGATCAGCACATGCCACCCAGCCCCTGCAAGCCTGAGCAGGCCCTCAGGGATACCCTATGCCCCAGCTCACGCCCTTGCAGGTTTTCTCTTTTCCCCACTCCTGCAGCACAGCAAATTACAACGGATGGTTTCCCTCCATCTGTCTCAGGCACATGTGAATCATGGAGCCAAACATGCACTACCAGGCAGGGGAAAAAGATGTTAAATCACATGCTTCTTATAATGTGCCATGGCTACGTCTAGAATGATACGCTGCAGAGCGCTTGAGCCCACGCTCCTTTTTTTAAGTATGTTAAACTGCGCCACATCATATAGTTTATTGCACACTCAGCGTGTCTACCCAGAAGTGATTTTCTAGTGCTAGCAACAATTTTTTACCTGCTCGTCAGGCATAGGGCTTTACCGTGCCCAATGAATCAATGTTGTTCCCACTGAGAAGCAGGCAGGAACCCTCCACGGCTGCTGGAGCATTCACAGCCAGCTCAAGCCATTAGCTCTAAAGACTTTGACTACATTTGCATAAAATTATTTCTTCCCTCTTATTTCTTCTTGGGTTATTTTTGTATTTCACTCCTAGATATTAATGACATCCTATAAATACCAGGAAGCATGCTTTCCATGCCCTGGGAGCAGCAACTCAGGAAGCTTGAGGACAGCAAACTTCACTTTTCTGGTTGTCCTCAGTAGACTTACCTGGCCAGTGTCATGAAAGTGAATGAGAAGCTTTAGTGTAAATAAAAGATTTTGGATGCACACATCCTTTGCATTCAATGGGAGAAAACAGCTGTCAATACCTATAGAGCTGTGAAAAAGCACTAATCTTCAGAGCTCTCACAATTTCCAGAAACAAAGCTGGAAGAGGGGGGTGCATGTCAGAACCAAGAGAGATATATGGAAATGAGAAGGCAAATTTGAGGCAGAGAGGGATGACATTTTCTACTTGTGGTTCCCACCACGTATGCAGGGAGTTAAGGCAAAAAGAATTATCTTTTCTCCCCACATTTGTCCTACAGCAGTCTGTGTCTTGGATTGCCGTGTCTGCCTGCTAGCAGAAAAAAACAACAGAGCCTCAGTTTCATTGTAAAGTGTATCAAGAGAAAAGACACAGCACAAAGTAACAAAGTTAAATGTCTGTCAAGTATGTGGTAAATCACGAAGTAACACCAGCCAACAGTCAGCTACATCTGGCCTAAAGGACCCATAGCTCAGATAGGGAAAGAACGCAGGTACTGATATACTAAGTTACCATAGAATCATCAGCACGATTGTGAAGCAGAGAGTTAAACTGCTTTTTCAGAGGGGCTGCCTTGCCTGATGCATTCATGAGATGATGTGATCTGACACGTTAGTGAATGCTTCATCCCTCCTCTACTGGTGGAGAATTTCTTCCTGCTTCTCAGCAGAGACAGCATTGATTTGCTGAGCTCAGAATAACCCTGTGGGTGAGAGTTGTTGTGCTCTCATACACAGCATCTGTCTGAGACGTGTCTGTCCCACACATTTTGGGAGAGAAAACTCTTCTCAGTCAGGCTGGAATTCAGTATGGTCAGAGATGTCCTGGGCTGGAAAAGGGAAAGAAGAGGAGCAAAGCAGGCCATAACGTGAAGATTCATAGAGCTAAACCATCAGCACACAATAACTGTCATGGAATGCATCATGGGCAGCTGCCTAGGTCATAGCTGTCTAGAGGTGGTGAACTGGCACATTAAATGAATAATACACAATTCCCTTTGCACCCTGAATGGCTCTTCTACAGCAGGAGGCTAAGTGGGGCACAATTGGAAGAGAGACCCTCTTTACAGCTGCCCAGACACCTTGGATATGTGTGTCTCAAAAAATCAGTTGGGTTAACTGGGTAACCCTTCTGCAGTTCAAACTCCATCTGTTACCAAGAGTTTGATGATAATGGACAACAATTGGAGTTGAATAAAAATAATTTGGGTGGCAGAATACCACTTAATGGTTTGTGCCAAAACACTGAGGTTTGTTCAGAAAGGAAAGTTTGCAATTTCTTCTCCAGCACATTGCCCAGAGCCCTGCAGATTCATTCCTCTTTTAATTTGCACTGATCTATGTCAAATCATGAGGAGCACATTACTAGAACATGATATGAACAACTGTGTTTGACTGAAAAAGTATAATCTCCAGCTCTAATAGACAATACTAGCTAAGCATCAAGTATCATCTGGCAGACATGACACATGAAATTACCATATGGTAGGGATCCATCTAGATACAGCACTATGCTCCAAGTTCTGCACTGGCCTGTGAAAAAACATCTTGTTGTCCTGAGGACAGGCAGTACACCCCTATATGAAAAGAAGTGTGGACCGTAATACATAGTTTGATTTCACAACTGAAATTGTGAACAAATAAACAGCATTCTAGTCAATCCTTGTTTCATCTCTAAAGTTTTCTTAAAATGCTTTTTGTTCTGCAGGGAGTTAACATGGATCTTGTGTGGAAAGAAGCAGGTGGAGTATGAGTATATGTACACAAGCATATGCGCATGGTGCTCATAGGCTGGGGGCTTGACAGCAATGGGGTCTATTTATATGGGGACAAGGACAATATGTTTTCTTTGCTCCCTTCAGGAGAAAATGAGCAGTGAGTGGGTGGGAGATGTAGAGAGCGCATCTGTCTCTAATCATCTATGTGCTGGGTGGCTGAAGGAGTGTGCTGAGAGGGATGCTGCTGCTTCCACGGCCCAGCATATGTGTGTTGTGTTGCACTTCTGGGGCAAAATGCCCCTGGCACACCTCCTGCCATGGCTTGTCTATTTTTCCTAGGCTGGAGCTGGGCAAACCACGTGGTCCAGGCACCTGCATAATCACAAGGATTGCAGTGATACAGACTCAAAAGCAGAAGTATGTAAGAAGCCAACAACCTGATATACTTTTTCTTGATTTGTTACTAAACTCGTCTTACCATTGCACCCTAACAGACACTACTAATCCCCTACCCTACGCTCCCAAATACACAACACTGTTTCACTCCAAGATGAATAAAGCCCTTTAAAAAAGAGTATGGGCTTCAGCAGCACTGATGAGATACTGATAGCTACCTCAGTGGGGAAACTGTCCTATATGCCTTTGTAATCTGTAGGGACAGGTGGGGTGAGGAATTGGGAAGTACTCCAGAAACTCATCACTTGCAGTAATCTGAATATTTGAGACAACAAAAGACCACCTGGAAAGAAGAGCATAGGCAAAGAGAAGGAGCAATATACCTGAATAAGCAAGGATAGGTAGGCAAAAAGGCAGCACAGGGAAACTCCTGAATGTCTGAATGTACACAGAAAAGAAGATTAATTTTGCTTAGGCAAATACAAACTCTTCAGCTAGAGTAATTCACAGTGAAGAAAAAAGATCAAAGAAAACCAGTGAAATTAGTCAGCTGAATTTTAATATATTACTGAGTAAAGACTAAGGAAACTCTTACAGATGACAGTAGAAACACTTTCTAGAGATCAAAGTTTAGCTAGAGATAAAAGACAGAACAACAAACTAACATTTTGTAATTTCCTCTCCACCCCCAATAACATTGTCCATGCATTATTTATGAAAAGGCCAGTAGGCCTTTTTGGGGGGGGAACGTTAGATACATCTTTGATGGGGCTCCTTAAATTTCAGAAAGCATAACGGTTGCAGTGGTCTCTGGCAAGTTTGCTATCAATTTCAATGACATCAGAATTGGGTACATGGTAAATTTAACAATGAAAATAAACCAGACACTTTTAGTTCCTTATGGTGTGTCCCAAATAGCTTATAAAACACAAATGCTTCCTCAGTCATTAGGGATGAACAGGTCCCCCGGCATCCTAAATAGAATGCAAAGTGTGGATCAAAATGGGTAATAAATTGAATTAATGTGGCAAAGATATAGGCTGATGTCAAACTGATGTTAAGGGACTGACTTATATTGAACTTCTCCTTGGAGACAGCAACACAGAGAAATGGTTAGTGCTTCATTTCTAGCACAGCTACCAAGCAGTGGGTTGCCATGCTACTGTATCTAGGTGGCATCTAACTGGTGCATGTAAAGGAAAATTCTGGTTCTCTCAGAGTCAGTCCTTGGCTGGGATGCTAGCAGGAGGCTCGCGTACATTAGCTGAGCGAACTGTCTTGCTCCAGCTGTGACCTGGACCAGAGGAAGGTGAGGACATGCCACATAGCGGTCTCTCTCCCTCACCATGGCACACTCCTGTGATGACTAGTTCATTCTCTGCATTTGCACTGTGGGAGAGAGCATGGAGCTGAGACGTGCTAGATGCCTTTCACATCCCTCTGTGCCTGAACTCCCATTTTCTGTAGAAAAACTGAACCCATTTAGCATATAAATGTGCCTCTGGGTAAAAAAAATGGAGAGTGAGATTTGCCAGATGAAACTTCACAACAGCAAATTTAAAGGATGCTGGGAAATCTTTTGAAAGGGAAGGTAGTAAACAGCTGAAAACAGAGAAAAACACATCATGGAAACAAACCAGAGAGGTAGAAAACAAAAATAACTAAATAATTGGATGAATGAAGGTTTAGAAAATGTTCCCATTGAGTTAAATGAAAGGAATGGAAGTGCTCAATAGACTCTCCTTCATCTGGAGCTCATCCTTTTTCTCTGTATTTCTCTAAATCAAGCAAAACATTGTAGAAGTCCCAGTGCTGGAGATATGCAAGGCTGGGGGCATATCTCCTGGCACAATGAGAACCAGACCTGTGCCCATAGTGAACTTCCAAACTTTCAAATCTAGAAAGTCTAAAACCTGCACTATCCATTTTTTCCCCAACCAAACATGTATTTTTATGGTTTTAGCATTAGTCTTCACGCTGAAGCAATTATACAAAATGCTGCAGATACTGATCAACTCACAGGTTAGGATGCACTTCCAGATGCCTACATATTTTCCAGCCCTCAGTGTTTTGGGGGTAGAATTGTGGCTGGATGCAACACTGCAATGCACTGCAATGCAAGCACTCGACTAAAAAAGACAAAGGTGCCTTTCTACGGGCTTTGCAAACAGTGATTGGAAACACCCTTTACGATCAGCCCCTCTCTGGTGTTTCGTGGGTCAGCTTGGGCTCAGCCTGAGCAATGTCAATGCCAAACCTCCCTTAGAGTTTCTCCAAAGTCAACTGTGTAGTGCATACTGCCCAACATGGAGAGAAGAAACACCACAGAAAGGTAATCCGTGAAAGGAAAATTAAGCTTGGCTTGCCTCCTTATGCTACAAAACACAGTTGTTCCCCTGCTATGGGCTGGTCAATATTTGCAGTCAGAGAGAGACGCATTCTCCAGGAGACATGAGAAGAACATTGAGCCCATCACAGCAAAAGCATTAACAGGGCTGCTGCCTTCACCCTGCCTGAGGAGAGCAAGCCAGAGGAGGAGCCCGAATTCAGTCATTCTAGGTGCTTTTGCAGGAGCTAGAAACTGCTGACCCCATAAAACACCATCAACTGCATGTGGCAGCTGCTGCTGCCTCTTCTCACCTTCTCTGTAACGTAATGCCCTGGAGTGACAAGCTGACTAGACAAAAGACCCAGAAAGGAGCTCTTTCCAAGCATTCAGAAAAGTCTGACACCTCACCATTATCATCTCAATACAATGTAGCAGAAAAAAGATCAAAAAAACCCCCAGAGCTTCCATGGCTACTTTAGTAAGCAGCCAGAGAAGCTGCTGCCCTGGAGAGCACGTCCTCATGCCCCAGAGGGTGCCAGGGCCGAGGGGCGAGGGTGGGTGTGCTGCTGCTGTGCAGCATGGCTCCCCTCCACAGCCGTGGGGAAATGCCGGCCATTTTACAGGCCTGTTTTACACAATCTTTATAAAACCCAGTGAGCGAGGGGGTAGTGGAGCCCAAGGCCAGCATGGGGGTCCCACTGGCAGGGATGGGGATGGCCCCCAGCATGAGGCCGATGAGGCCTCCTGAAGATCTTACCGCACCACTCCTTCCCTGCTGCCGGGCCCTGGCTTGTGGTTCGGCTATCTTGGGTCCGGCCCCAGCCCTGGCAGCCACACAAATGTTTTCTCTTGTGCTCACGGGCGTAGTCTCAGACAAAGCTTTAGGTGTCATCCTAGACAAAAGGCTTAAGCTACTTTCAGCAAGGGGTGCTGGCTCAGAGAGCTTGGACAGGAGCAGCGCAGCCCGTCTGGCTGGCCGTGTGGAGGCAAAGAGGAGCTGCTAAGATGGAGGCTCTGACCTCTCCCCGCAGGGCTGGGGCGAGCAGAAGGGATTGCCCAGTGGCAGATTACTTACAAGCACACAACTTCTAATAAATACGTTATCTAACCTACAGGAAATATATTGCAGCTATGACAGCATTAAAAACCCCTTTGTATTTACCTGACCACCTTTTAAAAATGTGTTGAAAGTAATAAATACCAGTGAAGGTCACAGTATCGTTAAGAGGGGAGGAGCTTACATTTCAACTGGGAAAGAGCATTTGGGGAAGGCCTGGAGAAGAAAGTCATCCTGTTCTTGCCAACCTGTGGAAACCAAGTACAGTGCACATCCAGCCAGGAACACTGCAAAAAAGACCTTCACCCCACAGTGGGCTGAGGACAGCTGACATGGAGAGATTTAAGTAATATGCTATTAAAAGCCCTTCTGAATGATTGCAAGCTATTATGTGGCTTCAGACTTAAGCACTTTTAAAATGCATACTGTTTAATTGACACAGTATTATAGCTGCTTTATAGCCATTACTGTTGCTCATATTGTGACAATCTGAATACATAGTTGTCATTATGCTCGTATCTATACAGATACGTGTACAAGAAAAGGAACGGAGAGGCTACTGTTCGTGGCATAGAAATGGCACCTCAGCCTTAATGATAGCAGTACAATTTGTGCTGCTGCTGCAATGCATGTCACCTTAATCCATAGCTGAGTGACTACAGGGATGCATATTCCTAGCATGATGTTAATAACAATTCTTACCACTTCCAGAAATGCACTGGTCCTATACCACTGCATATATCAAGGCAATGGCTGCAGTCTGCTTCTATACTTCGCACCCATTTTCTCTAATCTTTCTAGCTGGGTCCCTGTATCAACTGTGAAAGTAGAGGACATCAGAGGACATGCTACCACTACATTATGACCCACTGAAGAGAGGAAGGCACAGCTATATTTAAATCAATGTTCCATAGAGAGTGTTCTGCATTGGCAAATAAGTCCTTATACATTTACCTGTCATAAGTTTGCCATATATTAACGTAGTAATGGTGATACATTTCAGCAATTTTTTTTCTTCCTTTGTTGATCACATATTCCTAATTCCTTTTTAGCTTGACTCTCCTTAGTGTGCAAATTCTAATTTGCAAGCTTAAAATACAAATTCTGTTTGTGAAGATAAGATTTTGTAAATATTATATCTCCCCTGGAAGAGGAGGAAATTATTTTACGTTCTCTTAAACAAATTATTTAGATAATATCGAGTCTGCTCCAGGTTAAATTTTTTGAGATGTAAATGCATTTTAATATGCCATCTTTATACCAAGTATATTATAAACATTCGTGCTATTCTAGGTATTTTAGAAGTTGGTATATTTCAACAATACTCACAGTAAAAGACATACTGCAGCTAGAAAAGCAATATTAGATCATAGAAAGGGAAAAGTTAAAAAAAAATTAAATGTCTTAAAAACAGATATTCAGGTTGCAGCTATCCTGAAGGGCCGGTGCTCTGAGGGTGATCCCATCCTGTTCCCAAGATGCCCAGGTCAGAGGACCAGCTGCAACACAACCTGCCCATTCAGAGGGTTTCCCTCCAGTAGAAACCAAACACAGGGCATAGCATGGAAAAAGGAACAGTGTCCACACCTAATACCCACATCTCATCCTGGCTTGCTGTCAGGATGTGGCAAAGACAGGCACCCAGGCAGAGCAGACTGGGTGATGAGAAGTGGTCTCAGGTTGAACTGTTCTAAATGTTAAGCTTGCACCTTCCATGCTAGGCAGCTTGATGGTGTGTACTGAGAATACCAAGCACTGAAATATTGAGTGTGTTTCAGCTGTCTGTTGGAGAACAGGATGAGGAACAGAGTGAGGGAATGGCCCTGAAGGAGAGGAAAAAGGGTGGAAGTATTGCTCTAGTATAGTATAGTGACAAGGGGAGACAAGAAGAGGAAGGTTTAGAGATACAGGAGCAAAAAAACTCCAGTTAAGAGGATTGGGCAATTTCTAGAAGATAGCAGGAACTTCTCATTTTCAATCATTGAATCATTAAACCCAGAAAAGAAGGAAAAGAAAAGGCTGGGGTTATAGTTTCAGACTCACCAGGCTGCCACTGACCTCCACAGGAGCTGGGAGCCAAGAGCAGCTGCTTTTCATGTGGACAAGAGCCCATCACAGCAAGATATGGAGGATCCAGGCTGCTCCGACCTGGGATCACAGCAGAAGGGGGAAGCTAGCAGCATCTCCTACAAAGAGCATTACCCTGCCATGAGCAGCAGTGTCTCTGCTGAGTTCCTAGTTGAGCTGGAGCAAGAAAGACAGGGCTGTCTGGCTCTCACAGTGTTGAGATATCGCCAGTCAGCTGGCTGGCAGTGTCTTGCTTCACTGAGAGCCAAAGGTTTTTGGATCACAACCCCCAGTGAGTTCCAAGCAAGATATTGTCCCCCTGAACACCAACATCTCACAGTTACTGCTGAGCCCTAATTCAGGATGAACTTCTACCTAGGAGGTCCTAGCTTTTGCAGAAGAGATACCGCTGGGATCCAAGCTCCCTTGCAAATGTGAGAGTATGCTGAGCTAGCTGGCTTTTTGGTCTGTGTGTATTATTGCCATGGAGGAGATCACTGCATTAGCCAGTGCAGCGGTCAGTGGCCATGGGCCTGACCCTCCTCTAGAGCTGGCTGCATAGTGATGCTGGAGCAGGTGCAAAGGGGGCAGAAATACGCAGCTGGGGAAGCAGACGGCAGGGGCACTGCAGAGCCAGCAGTGAGATCAGCGTAGGCTGCAGTGCAGCCAGAGCCTGAAGGTGTGTGAATGGGAGTCCTTTCCTTGGATGGGGAGATGTCCCCATTTTTAAAGCTAAGGAAAGGATGTGGGTAAGCACTGCCTAAAGATTTTTTCTAGAGCACTAGTGCCCAACTGCTGTTGGGGAATGAAGAGAAAACTTGGAAAAGTGAATATTTCTGGAGAAAACACACAGCAGTAAACAGCTTGATCAAAAACATTGGCATAGGTTATGACCTACATTAAAGGGGCATTGATTTCAGGGGCTCTTCGATTATTGCCGTTCTCTGCAACAGGGAAGTTTTGTGCTCTGGGGTGGCACCCCGCAGCGCTTGCAGAAGTCTCTGCAAGCAATTTTTCATCCAATCAGAAAAATAATTTTTTCTGAATATGGCTGCCTAACACTGCCTTGAGTGGAAGTGCCCATCTTTAATAAACATTTGTTGGAAACTCACTATACGTTTGCAGTAAGTGGTGGTTCTAAAATACTAAAAGTAATTAGTGCATGTTATGAAATAATAATCTGTAAAAAGACCTTGAATACCAACTTTAATTCAGCCTGAATTTTTATGGTTATGTTATATAAACCTTGAAAACAGAAGTTTATATACTGGAAATGCTGACAAGCCCTGAACTACAGTGCTATGACCAGCTAATTGAATCCATATTCCCCTGCATTCAGGGAATCAATAACATTAGAAGCAAAGGGCACTGCCTTAAAAGCCCAGTGAGTGCTTCACACAAGGGGGGGTTCTTGTGGTGAAAATGTGGCTGCGAAACATTGTAGGAGCATGTGGCAGGCATCTGTAAGAGACTCATGTCCGAAACAGTACACTAAGGACACGCATAGCCAAACCCTAAGCAAACACCATCACTTATAATTTTTTCCTGATTTACGATGATAAAGTCTGATGTGCCAGCCTCAAAAATTGCTGGGTCCAGAGATCTTAAGCTGAGCCAAGCAATACTGTTGGACACCAGTATCTCAACTGGGGTGTGAACATGCCAGGGAACAAATGGGAGAGGGGAACCTATTTATAGCAGCAGAAGGCTGTTACGCACTGGTGTAACAAGACTGACTAGTGACTTGCTACTTACTCATGCATGAAAACGACACCTTATGGTACACAGGCTCAGTAATAACCCCAGGGGCACCCAGCTGGTGGAGAAAGAACCCAGGCACCTTCTTACAGGAGCAATATCCACCATGACATGGTGGCTGCTCCCACCCCTGAACCGGGATCCAGGTGCCCTGCAGCTAGGCTGCCCGTGGGGACACGGACCGAGGTGTGTCATCAGAGAAGCTGGTGCCAGACCTGTGTTAAACACAGTTACTTGCTCTTCTGAGAGGAAGCTATGTTAATTCTTAACATAAAGCCCGTTGAGGTTGTTTTCATATTGCTTTGGGGTTTTTTTTTCATAGCTAAATTCTGTCCCATATTGCTTGTAGTGGTGGGGTCAGATCAGGGCACTGTGAGATTCTCTGTGTGTGTGAGTGTGTGAATTTTTCATGCTGGCAGAGGAAGAAGGAGGGAGAGAGGGAGAAGTAAGAATGAGAAACTATAACTATCAATTAAATACCATGCATGCTCCAGGAATCCCAGGGAAAAGGATTTGTGCCTCCTGCTCATTTTACTGTTTGCAGCTACCTTCTGTAAAACAATAAATCTTGCTCAAGTTTACATAGTGTATCCAGTAAAGTGCTTGAGCACATGCCTTACTGCAAGCATATGAAAGTTGCCATCACAGCTACTCACATTCACATATAAGGATGTTCTCAAAAGATTTATTGGATGGCAATCTAGGAGAGGAAGGACCTTTAAAGGCTCTTACAGGTCAGACTCCCTTCAGGATTACCTGGTGTGTGCCACTGGGCCGTTTTTGAGGGTTTAGTGCTTTGTGACTGCTCTCTTTGCTTGTGACAGTTCATCTTAGCTGCCCTACTGAATTGTTTTCTGCCTCTGGGTTGCTTGTAATTGCTTTGCTTTGATTGTTCATTATTTGTTTGATATCTGCGTCAAGTCAAGTCACTTTTTTTTTTTTTTAATGCCCGCTGCCGGGTGGCTGAGTTGTGTAAAAAATGAAAAATACAAACCCAGCATATTTCTGTTCTTTTTAAAAAACATTCACAAATTTTTAGAAAACTCAGTCTTATCCTGCCCTGTGAGGCCAAAATAATCCATAATAAATAATGTGCTAAAATAAGTGATAACTTTAGGATTAGCAGACATACCTCCTAGCATGCAGTAGTCAGAAGACTATAGGAGAATAAAACCCAAACGGAATCCTTCAGTATTCAGACTAGGGGAATACGTTTGGACAGCTAGCCACATGGACGAAGTAAGCAGCTGCCTCCAGCAGCAGACTTTGGGAGGATCAAACTGGCCATGGTTTTTCTCTGCCTGTGGCACAGCCATGCAAATTCAGACTGCTGCTGCTGCTGAGAGAGAGTGAGGGGCCGGGATGCCTGAGGAGGCCAGCAGTACTGGGGGAGGCAAAGGGCACGAATGCTGACCCCGTCTCTCCCCTGGCAGTAGGAGACTGACCCTGCAGGGCTTCCTCTCGCTTGCTGGGCTCAGCTCCATCCAATCTCCTTTCCCTCTGGCCTGGAGCCCCACATTTTCTCCTACAGTTTCCTCCTACTTGGGATTTCTTCTCCAGGAATCCCTGCAGCTAAAAGAGAACATAATCTTTCTCTTTGGGAGTCATCCTGCCTCCATCACAGGTTTTACCCGGAGCCAGATCCTTTGAATTTTGTAACCCATGTAGTCCTTGCAGGGCAGAGTGGGAAGATGACAAGGTTTGTCCTCCTCCTCCAGGGTAACTGGAAGTAAAACAAGAGACAGAAACAGCAACCCTGCCTTGGAGGTTGTTTTCTCCCCAGTGTTTCTGAAGAAAGAGGAGGACTAGAGGGGGAGGAGGGCTAAGGGCCTAGGCAGGAGGAGGGAGATAGAGGAAAGGAGAAATTTCAGCATGTTGTCTTGCCAAAACGTGCGGTACAGATGGGAAGACACAGATGGAGCATTTCTACTGGTAGTTCAAGAAATCAAACACACAGGGAGTTGCAGCAATTTCCTTGTATCAATGTATTGTAACGTTCCGTAGCAGCAGTTCTTAAAGAAACAGGCTGTTAGTTCAGCAATGCTTTGGGATCCTGCACGCAAATACAAACAGTCACCCTAAAAATCTGCTGCAGCAATTCTTGCCTGGCACAATGAGTTGAGATATTTTGTTGCAGCTCACATTATGTTTGCTGGCCCATCTGCAACCACATAGGAACCAAAACATGCTCCTTAACTTAGCAAGCTAAACTTGCTCATGGCACAATTGCAAAACAGCAGATGTATGGAAGAAGATGTGTCTTCCTTTGCGCTCAGGTGCCGCAGAAGTCTGAAAATGAGAATAAATGTTGCATGCAATAGTGATGATGGCATGCAAGCAGGGAAGAAAGACAGGGATCCAGAGAAATGCCATAAAGAATTCTGCAGGTATTATATGTCAAGTCCCCTTATTAGAAGCACTGAAATGACCGAACAGTCCCTGCAGCATAATTCCTCTAAAGACCTGCCAAGAGTTTCCAGCCTAATTAGCCTTTAAGAGAGTCAGCAGGAGGCCTTGATAGACTCTCCATTGTGAAGAGATCTGTGACTGGACCCTCCTTTGTGGGAAAGTAGGTGCTTCCACTCCCAGCCTCCTGGCTGCCATGGGGTCACAGCCCTCTATGACTTCTGCAGCTGATGGCAGGGCAGGGAAGGCTGGAACAGTGTTCCGGCTCTGGCCCATGGCACCATTTCTCCATGGCCCCAGGGATACCCAAATGGATGCTTTAGAGGAGGTAAATGTGGCTAGGAGCCTCCTCTAAGAGCAAGTAGGCAGAAAGATGTAGAAATCCCTTCAGTATTTCCCTCCTTGTCCTTCAAAAGGAAGATCTTGGGGAAGGTTATTTTATTACCTTGTTCTGTTCCTTTTCTCTTCTTTTACTATGGGAGACTTGACTTAAGAGTATTAAGATATTTGTTGGGTTCAGCTCATAACAAAGGTATTCCCTATCCATCTATCTGTGTGTTTTTCTGAGGGCAGCTGTCACCTTCGTATCTAAGAAAACCAGCTTTTGAAAATAACTTCTTTTTTAGATTTTGCAAGTCCCAGTACAGGCATTTTCTTGCCTCTCACATTCTGATTTTGATCCTGCTGCAGTAAGCAAATGGGAGTTGGAGAAGTCATTAATGGCTAATTTAGAATGGCAATTAGGCAAAATCTAATGGGCTGCTCTCAGGTTTAGAAGCTAGTACCGCTAGTTGTAGGCTCTAATTCTGACACTGGCTTTTTCTGTGGCCAAGATGAATTCCCTTCCCTTGTGTAAAATGAAGAATTACTATTCTTTATGAAACTACATGCTGTTGGGGTTCATCGCTTAGGATTCATAAAATATTTTGGAAAGACAAAGTAGGAAACATTATTTTGACATTTTAATGTGTGTCTGGATACCCTCCAATCCCCTACTCTGGTCGCTTCAAAATCTCTGTCTTGGGTGAAAGAAGTCCTGACCTTAGCAGACTCACACTATAAATTGAGTAATAACATTGGTCCAAAAGACACCTTGCTCAATGGAACTGATTAACATGCCAGCATTATGCAGTTACAGTTTTGGTCAACTAGAGAGACTGCTGAGGTAGAAAAGGTGGCAGTCGTCGCCACCTTGGTCAAACATCCTTTTCCATTGATTTTGTGAGTATTTGGAACCCAACACCATTGTGGGATATGGTATATTTTGTTATGCAATGTCAGCAGACATCTTTTCTTTTCTTGCATTGTCATCAGCTGCAAGAGTGAGGTTAAACCAGCACCATCTTCCATTAAAAAAGACCCTTGAAAAAATATCCTTCTTAGGAGTTTGCAAGCACAAAACAAACCTCTCTCAAATGAAAGGCTCATAACATAATTTTTCACTTAAAAGATGCAGCTGAAGCTCCAGTGCCTTGATTGAATCTCTCTCCATGAGAAATGAATCTTTAAGGAAATAAAATAGAAGGAGTGATCCTTGCTTTCCTATCCCCTGGGCTGAGCAGGGCTCTGTTCTCTACTTTGAGATGGCCTGAAGATAAAACCTTCAAAGTTACCATCTTTGTTTAATACCTGTGGCACCAGCCCCAGGGAGACAGCTCTTCCTGGGCTCAACTTCAGAAATCAGTTCTGGGGAGTGCTAATTGATGGTGATGCCAATAGAGGGACTGTATGCCACTCTACAGTGCCACTTTCACCAATGTATTTTGGTCACTGAGTCACCCCTATGGCTTAGCTGGCTTTGGTCCTCAGTGTTTTTGCTGTCAGGAAGAGATATAACCTGAGTTAAAAAAGGGACTAGGCTGTGGACTGGAGCAGAAGCACCAGACATCAGGCAGGAAGGTAAATGTTCATTTGTCCTGTTTGGTGATCCAGGGGGGAAATGAAGATGCTGTGTCACATACAAAAATGGCAGATGACAAATCCTATAGCTTTGCTAAAGTCTGTTCTTAGAGAGGCAGATATGAGCATTCAAGCCTGCCTGGCAAGGACCGTTAAACATCTGACTCAAGCCTAATGTGTCCTTTCAGAAAACTGAAGAGAAATCAGAAATTTTGAAATTAATATCTGTTTTCCAAATTATGGTTTGTTGCCTGGGTCACTAACAACCCCAGGAGGTGAGGAGCAGCTGGGCCGTCTGGGCTGGTTCTCTGATGTATGGACGTGGGGAAATGGGGCCAGTGCAGAAGTTTAGAGGTTTTAATGCTGCAGGAGGCACTAAGGATAATGGCAAATGACTGGTGCAACACCAACCAGCAGCTCTGCCAAGAGATTCCAGCACTGAGCCTGTGAGCTAGCCCTGTTCATCTAGAATTTAATGAGAAGTGGAAATAATGACAAAATAATTTATGTGAGTGTGGCACTGGTAAGAGACGCTGCCTGAGATAATATGAGTTTCCATTTCACATCTCAGTCCAAAGATGAGGCGGTGTAGGTGATCTTTCTGGCAAGATTTCATTCTTGATGCTTGTTCTGAACAAAAGGGCATGGAGAAATGAAAACTGACAGAATATGGAGATATTCGGGACCTGTTTTCATTTGTATTCTAATTTTTTTTAATACCATTAGGGAGTTATTTTATATGTAATGCCATAGAAGAGAATTGCTTGTTTTGGCTAATTACATAGTCCTGTGATCACTGGCCTATTCAACATTTTAAATTCTCTGTTTCAAAGTCTTCCTTCTTCAGTGGCTTAATGCAGCTAAGCAGATATGTGACAGATATTTATAAGAAGCATGAAAGTGAATAAAATAGGAGAAGCCAGATAAATTAGGAGTCTGGGGATGTTTGCATTGGCTCTTCAAGAGGGTTCTGCTATGTGAGGAGTTTACTGCCTGGCATTTTATTTCTAGTTTGTTTCCCCCACACTACTCACTGTTAACCATGATTAGCCTTTACTGTGGCTAGTTTTATAAGCATGCTAGGTGACAATTTACTTCAGACAGTGCATCTTCCACATATATTGATTATATCACTCATACAGTTAGTAAGAGAAAGCATTTTAGACAACACATGAATGTTCAAGCCCTCTTTAAAACGGAATTCCTCTGTATACCAGTGTTGTATTTCCACTCTTTCAAGGACAGGTCTACAAATTCAAAAGCATTTGTATTATTGTCTTTCTAAAATAATCGGATGTGCAGATCAGTGGTTTCAGGAATAGACTATTAATTGTATTGCTTTAGGCTCTTCTAGGAGACAAGGATGGTGAGATAAGAACCTAAATATAAGAGAATCTGGTTTCCAGGGTAATCATACCAAATCCAATTTATAAGCTGTTAAACATATGAAGGGAAAGCTGGAAAAAATCTCAGGAAAATTCAATGGCCTAGGCCCCAAAGCTATTGGCTTTTGTTCTTTGTTGGAGCTTTAAAGGGAAGAAATTTTCATGGTTGATACCCATAGACTGTTGTTTACAACCCAGGAAAGCACACACGGTGTTATGATGGAGATAAACACATCTCATAGATTTTATAAACATTACAGATGTCACTTTTGCTCCTAGGAATCACAACCTATGAACCATCGTGGGACAAAATGAGCTGGCAGTTGATGTTATCTGGCCCCTGGTTTCTAATAGCGTAGTCACTGCTATTTATAAAGTACAATAGAATTTTGCCCTACATCCTTGATATAAATGTCAAGTACCCTGTAGTATTGTGTACTGTTCCTAGAGAAATGATCCATTAAAACCATCCATATGAGAGAGCAAGTATTCGTAACACTCCAGAAAGAAATTATATTCTCACAGAATAATAGAGAAAATTGGCTGGCTTGCATAGACCGTATTGACATGCAGCAAAGCTAGCCTCTTCATTAACTGCCTCCCCGTGCGAGAACTAAGGACATCCTGTCTACAAGGGGAACATATAGGCTTCATTTAGCTTTCTGCCTTAGACCTTTTGTTACAACTAAGCAAGGCTGTGCAGCTGGACAAAAAGAAAATGTGTAGAGTGCATCAATGATGAGGAATTGAGGCCAACAAAGAGGTGCAAGAATGAAAAAAAAAAAAGTTTAGCAGATGCAGATCCTGTAGCTGACCCTTAGGTTGCATGGGGGCAAGAAGGAGAAGTCCTGTTTCATTCCTTGAGATACACTGAACAAATATCATAGTGCACATGGGGAAATGAGGGCCTCTTGCATTCAGGTTTATATCGTGAAAGTGCCAAATGCCTAACAGTCATGGCCAGACATTTCAGCTTTAAGGACTCTGGGGCAGTCACAGCAAAAATCTGTCTTGGTCTTTTGCTGTCCTTACAGAAAGTGTATGTTCAATATTCCCCAGAGTCGCCCCCTTAGGGGAACTAGCCCTCCTTCTTCTAAAGATGATGCTTCTTCCAGGGCAGGGAGAAGCAGAGGACCTCAGCAGAGCTGTCCTTTTTCTGCCTTCTTCCTTTCTCTGTGACAGTCCTTTGGACTGTTGCCTATGCTACCCAGGCTTGCCAGGCCCACAGCCTTGGGGCCAGAAGTGCATCTTTTAACTTTTTCTTTTCCAGATGTAGTGGTAATTTGTGCTACCCTGTAGAATTGCAATCAAAACTTCTTATTCATGTGAAACAAGTGTTCCCTGGCATTTCTCATTTTTGAATATTTGAGAGTGTATTTTTCCTTTAATATCCACGTGAATTCACTGTGGTTTGCACAAGCATGGGATCATCTACAGCAGTTATCTTAGTGACCTATATCTACCAATGACATCCCATGACATCTTAATCCTGTTCTTCTAGTTCCATTATTCCTGTCTCATATTTCCTGGTCACTAACCAGTTATCTTTTTGTTTCGTATTTGAAGTGCATGTTTTCTGGGGCATGGACTATGTTTTTGGTCTCTCTTTGTCCAGCATTTAGCACACTCAAGTCCTAGTTTTAGGTGGCTTTCTAAGTGCTGAAGCAATACCAAGAAGAATATTCACTAGTGTAATAAACTGTGATTTATTTACCCCATAGCTCACTGTGATGTCTAGTTATAATAAAACTAATTCATCCAAAACACATTCAGTACCCACTTTCATATGGCAAAGAAACCAACTCAACCCAAAACACTTTACAACTATACCATTGTTTATTGCACTAGAGAGACTTTATGAATATCCAGATAGATTAAAAACATGTCTAAAATTCACAGCCTTTTCATAATGTTACATTGTAGATTTATAATCTTCCCTAAGGAAACAAAATTAATTTTCAGGGATACCTTTTTTTTTAAAAAACCAAGTGAGTCAGGGATAATAAATAATCCTTTCTAGTACCTCTGGAGATAATTGGCTGGAAAACTATAGGATGATAATTGTTAACCAACTTGAGGTCACTCAGCTAAACATTAGCACCACTGAGGCATGCTTCTGAGTAACAAGAACATGCCTTTCAGACAAAAATTAATTAAATGCAAAAGTTGAAATAGAAGAAGCTGAATTCACAACACAGTGTACCTTTCAGAGGATTAAAAGTGCCAGTGTTTTAATGGTAGAGATGGATTTCCAACTTGTCATAGTCTAAGTGTTCCATTACTTGCATGCATATTTGATAACGAAAGGATTTGTTTGAGAGGGGAAGTTTTAAGGAAAGGAAGGCTATTTAAGTTGCTCAACTTAAAAGAAAAATGTAAATATGGAAATAGTTGGTTTCTTATAATGAAAATATCTCACCAACCTGCACTTTCAGTTCTACCAGGCTGCATTTCCAGCTGCAGAAGACTCCCTCTTCCTTCTCAGCTTGGTCTGGAGCTGCAGTTCTGCTGAATTCAACAGGAGTTTTGCCACTGGCTATAATGAGAATTTGATTGTGCTTTCTGTCAGCATGCTCCTAAAAGGTAGATAATTACTCCATGATGAGGGGCCTGCCAAACAAGATATGGTAGTTTCTTATAGTGGGCTTAAAGGCAGTTGCAAGCCAAATTTAGCCTTATGAATTTCTTATAGGCAAGACACACCCAGTGGCTGTTTCTTCTTACACATCCTGCTTAGTCTGTTCAGAGGCTGACTGAGGTCATGCAAAGACACTTTCAGCTGCTTTGCACGCTCTGTGCAAAGGGACTATGCTCAAAGGAAACCACCAGTGATTCTTGCCTCAGGAACAATGGAAACAGTCTCTCCTTTTAAGTTCACTCTGTATTCAACAATTTAAAAACATGGCACTCTCACTCATCCTGAGAGGACATGATTTCTGAAGCTCTTTTCCTTGTTGTTTTCTGACTGTAAAAGGATTCTAACTCACATGGTAATGAAAATAACTGATCTGTTTAGAAATGGTGTCAAGCAAGTTTCTAGACTTAAGAATATTTGCTTTATAAATCTATTCAGTAGTGTGGGAATTAGCATGGCCCCAAATTCAAAGAGGACTCTCTTGTCCACCTGAAGATAACCTCCAGGTGCTCACACTGACCTTCCCCTATTTTCCTGCCCTGGTGCCCTCTATACACTCAGTTGTGGCCCTCTCTCTGTGTTATTTTCCTTTAAACTAAAGTAGGGTGGAAACCAGGTATGTTTAGACTCCTACTTTGTCGTCAAACTTTTAGTGAAGCTGAAGGGGCCTAAGACCACCTATAAGCTGTAGAGTAGATATGCTTTGTGGCATTCTCTACAGTCTTGGTCCCTCAATTATCCAGATTTGCCCAAAGTAAATATCAGTTTTCTTTCTGGTTGTGTAGTTCCTGTTTCCTTATTAGTACAGGGGCTTGGGAGAGGAATGAGGGTTGGTTCACCCTATTGAGTCAGGAAGCAGTCAGAAATCCCCACACAGCATCTGCAGAAGTCCCCCTGGGTCCTACTGCAAAAGCATAGTTTATCTGTCTTGATGATAGAGCAGGGTCTTGTTCCTCTTTGAGGGAGGCAAAATCCAGCCTTTCTTCCTTAGGTGCCTAAGTTTCAGATGTCTGTAGCGAGCCAATTGTATCCAGTGCCTACTTTTAGTTACTCTAAAGACCAACGCAATGTGGTACTGAAGGCAAAGAGAAATGAATTACAGCCTTTGCTCTCTCTACTGGGAGAGACCATCTTTGATTGAGAGGTCTCTCCAAACCCTGCCCATTCCAAAGGGGTCATTCAGGAAAACAGAATCCCCCAAGCTTCATGCACAGAGATCTGCTGGCCATAGAGCCCTCCCCCGTAGGGTATAGGAATGAAATGTATAGCCCTGTTGTCCTGGGCATGCTGTTTAAAACAGGCATATTCATCCTCAGAGTAGGCAATCCAGGGGCCAGATGCATGTGGAAGTCGCATCTTCTTAGCATAATGATCTGTCAGAAGTTGCCCTCAGATGTTTTTCCTCTGCAAGTAATTGTGACCTAGGTCTTGGCTTCGAATCCTCCATATGTGTTCATGAGGGTATTAGAAGACCAAAGGGCAGTTTCTAAGATCCATCACACCTTCTAAAATACCCAGGCTTCCTCATCCCCTCAGAAGCTTATAAATCACTGTAGTTCAGAGAAAGATACAATCCTTTTTATTTTTTAAAATTACAACTGTTTTTTGTCTTGCATTAAAGCCTCTTTTATTTTCAGAAACTTTCCACTTGAATTATGAAGCAGATCACAGGCCAGTAGAAAACCATTCCCAAAAGAAAAAAGCAACATAATGGAACACAAATTAAAATACACATATAAGTACAAAGCACCAGGAGTGGTTTGGAACACATCATGCACATCACTTTTAAAAATATAAAGTAAATGAGTGAGTCCTAACACCCACATTTTAAAAATTGCAGTGCATCCTAATATCTTCCAGATGTGGATTTGATTAGGGCTAAAATTAGATGGGTTACAACCTGCACTTAAAAAGCTTTTCTTTGCCACAGACTAAAGAGAGTAAAGATTTGCTGAAGCACAGAGAAAGGAAGCACAGAGAAAGGAAGGAGCTGAACCTTCCCCTGCCAAACACTCCACTAATGACTATGTGTATGTTACTGGCAATCAAGAAAAGAGAGGAGTGGTTCCCATTGTGGCTGGTTTCTTTATTTCTTACTTAGGTTGGTAGAACTTCTCACAGGAAGGATGTAGCACAGAAGGTGGCCGATTACGATCTCTACATGGAGAGATTTCTACATGGAGCCAACTGCTTTTTACAAGCAAGTGCACCCTGAAGGCACTGAGGCATAAATACCTACCTAACAGCCTATAGCTGGCTAAATAAATGGTAGGTTTTCATTGAGCTCTGGCTTGTGTGCATCTAGCAGACAATCCCTAATAAAACCCTGAAATTTTCCATGAGGGCTAAATAACCTGAATTTGTGCAGCTTCCTTGTGTGAAAATCTGTATGTCACCTGGGGCAAGAACAGGCAGAGGTGTCACACAGCACTGTAACAGCTTTCTTGAAAGCTGCATTTGTCCTAGAGCCACAAAAGTAGCTCTTGCCTTTCCAAGCAAGGATTTCCAGAAGATGTAGCTGCCCTTCCATTGGAAAACCTCTAAGCTCCCTACCAAGATGAACTCTTCTGGAGTCAGTGAAGAGTGCTTCCTTGCAAGACTATCAGGGGTCTCACTATCTGGGCAGGTGATTGTGACTCATGTAATTTGAGCACTCTCAAAAGTTAAAACATTGACTCTGATGCTGTTCTGTAAGCAGTACAGATCATATCTGAATGCTGCCTGACTTCCCATGCTGCTTAAGCTCCCAAAGACTTGCTCCGGCTTGTGCTGGGCTCATTGTAAAACCAGGGTTCACTTCTTTGAGAGCAGAGCCTTCCTTGGTTACTCCAGAAGCTGGGCTAGGTATCAGGGTGGGACATCCTCAGGTCTCTCCATAGATGCAGGGGGAGTTCCTCCTGCTGTCTGTCAAGGAGGAAGTTCTAAGGACCTTTGCTTTTCTTAGGGTGGAGGGTGAGAGGAATCGAACACCACACTTTCTCCTTGCTGAGCATGTGGCATTTTTTAAAGCTAAGTTTGAAAATAAGTGGGTCAGAAATCATTAGAGATGAACACAGAAAAGAAACCTCACATGTTTCCACCAATGCCTCAGTCCTCAGCAGCTGCACTGAATTTGGTATGGAAGATGAACCTTTCTGAATAATTATTGGCAGCTCTAGGAATGTACCCTGTGTTCAGCATGCTCAGTATAGCACTCCAAAAATGCCCCTGAGCAGAAAAAATGGCTGCATTATTATTAATGTTGGCCATGTTCTGAATTAAATACTTACCTCTTTAGTAAAGATTAAAATGCCAATATTTTAAAGGTGGCACAGCACCTTCCTGAAACAGGAGGTGCCTTTAATATAAATGCAGTTTATGAAATATATTTGTCACCTGTCCTTCTTGTAGATGGGCATCATGACATTGCAAGCAAGTAGACAGTAAGAGGCATCTAGTTTTCTTCTCCATGCATTACCAAAGGATCAGCATGCACATCTCAAACAAACTTTGGAATTTTTCAGTAAACATAGAATCATAGAATCATTTAGGTTGGAAAGGATCGTTAAGATCAAGTCCAACCATTAACCTAACACTACTAAGTCCACCACTAAACCATATCCCTAAGTGTCACATCTACACGTCTTTTAAATACCTCCAGGGATGGGGACTCAACCACTTCCCTGGGCAGCCTGTTCCAATGCTTGGCAACACTTTTGGTGAAGAAATTTTTCCTAATACCCAGTCTAAACCTTCCCTGACGCAACTTCAGGCCATTTCCTTGTACTATCGCTTGTTACTTGGGAAAAGAGACCAACACCCACCTCACTGCAACTTTCTTTCAGCTAGTTGTGAAGAGCAATGTCATCTCCCCTGAGCCTCCCTTTCTCCAGGCTACACAACCCCAGTCCATCAGCTGTTCCTCATAAGACTTGTTCTCCAGACCCTTCATCAGCTTTGTTGCCCTTCTTTGGACACACTCCAGCACCTCAATGTCTTTCTTGTAGTGAGGGGCCCAAAACTGGACACAGTATTCGAGGTGTGGCCTCACCAGTGCCGAGTACAGGGGGACGATCACTTCCCTGCTCCTGCTGGCCACGGTATTTCTGATACAAGCCAGGCTGCTATTGGCCGCCTTGGCCACCTGGGCACACTGCCGGCTCATATTCAGCCGGCTGTTGACCAACACCCCCAGGTCCTTTTCTGCCAGGCAGCTTTCCAGCCACTCTTCCCCAACCCTGTAACTTTGCATGGAGTTGTGACCCAAGTGCAGGACCTAGCACTTAGCCTTGTTGAACCTCATACAATTGGTCTCGGCCCATTGTTCCAGCCTGTCCAGATCCCTCTGCAGAGCCTTCCTTCCCTCAAGCAGATCAACACTCCCACCCAACTTGGTGTCATCTGCAAACTTACTGAGGGTGCACTCAATCCCTTCATCCAGATCATTGATAAAGATATTGAACAGAACTGGCCCCATTACTGAGCCCTGGGGAACACCACTGGTGACCAGCTGCCAACTGGATTTAACTCCATTCACTACAACTCTTTGGGATCAGCCATCCAGCCAGCTTTTTACCTGGTGAAGAGTACACCTGTCCAAGCCATGAGCAGCCAGCTTCTCCAGGAGAATGCTGTGGGAAAAGGCATCAAAGGCTTTGCTAAAGTCTAAGTAGGCAACATCCACAGCCTTTCTCTCATCCACTAAGCAGGTCACCTTTTCATAGAAGGAGATCAGCTTGGTCAATCAGGACCTGCCTTTCACAAACCCATGCTGACTGGGCCTGATCACCTGGTTGTCCTGTATGTGCCACGTGATGGCACGCAGGATGATCTGCTCCATAACCTTTGCCAGCACCAAAGTCAGACTGACAGACCTGTAGTTCTCTGGATCCTCCTTCCTGCCCTTCTTGTAGATGGGCATCATATTTGCTAACCTCCAGTCATCTGGAACTTCCCTGGTTAGCCAGCACTGCTGATAAAGGATTGAAAGTGGCTTGGTGAGCTCTTCCACCAGATCCCTCAGTACCCTTGGGTGGATCCCATCCTGCCCCATAGACTTGTGAGTGTCTAAGTGGTGTAGCTGGTCACTAAGCATTTCCCCTTGGATTACGGGGGCTTCATTCTGCTCCCTGTCCCTGTCTTCCAGCTCAGGGGCTCGGTACCCCAAGAACAACTGGTCTTACTATTAAAGACTGAGGCAAAGAAGGCGTAAGTACCTCAGCCTTTTCCTCATCCTTTGTCACTATGTTTCCCCCTGCATCCAATAAAGGATGGAGATTCTCCTTAGCCCTCCTTTTGTTGTTAATGTATTCATAGAAACATTTTTTATTGGCTTTTAATGCAGTAGCCAGATTAACTTCTAGTTGGGCTTTGGCCCTTCTAGTTTTCTCCCTGCATAGCTTGACAACACTCTTGTAGTCCTCCTGAGTTGCCTGTCCCTTCTTCCAAAGGTCATAAACTCTCTTTTTTTTCCTCAGTTCCAGCCAAAACTCTCTGTTCAGCCAGGCTGGTCTTCTTTCCTGCCTGTATTTCACTACATGGGGATGGCCTGCCCCTGCACCTTTAAGATTTCCTTCTTGAAGAATGTCCAGCCTTCCCGGACTGCTTTGACCTTCAGGACTGCCTCCCAAGATACTCTGTCTTCCAGCATCAGAAGGAATTTCAAACTCTTGTAAGTGGTGGATCATCAACCACTTTAAGTAAGTAGATCAGCTTCTTAAGAAATATATCCATTTACATCAGCTGAGAATGGCTGTTTGTGAGCAAACAAAATGCTGCTAGCCCTTGTGTCTCCGTTAAGAATTTAAGATATGAGTGACTAAACAAGCTGGCATCAGTTGTAGAACATCTGGCAGAGGGGATTGGTCAAAGGCTGGTGAAAGAAAAATGCTACACCTTGACTTTTGGAGCACCTTTGGGGACTTTAATTCTTCAGATAATAATTCTTGGGATAATTTAAACTAACATGAACCAGCTGCTTCTGGCATTGCACAGTGAAAAATTAAAATGCAGAAAGAACAGAATGGCTTGGAGTCAGAAAAGCAAATTTGCAGTGAGATACCTACTCTGCTCCTGTCTAGAGTTGATGAGACCTTGGCAGCCACTTAACTCCCAGTGTCTCTTGTAAGACTGGTGGCATAATGAAGAACAGCAACGAGGAGACAACGAGGTCTGCAAGCTGTGGAAGGAGAAAAGAAAGACAAGAGGGAAAGCTAGTCTGTAGTTTGCTGCAGTTAACTCACATAATTTAAGTTTACTTAGAACATCAGTGGACAGGCAGGGAAACTGGTTTCCTCAGTGCCAAAAGTCTTAATCTTGTAACCTTTTTGATAACTACTCATACAATTACATATATCTTGTCATAACCACATGTCCTTGCAAGAAAAATCTGTTCATGCTGAAATGAGGTATAAATAACTTAGAACCAACAAACTTGTAAAAAGGCAAAGACGGCTGGGAGCAGCAGAGGGGAGGACAAAGCAGTGATCTGCAGAATGTAATGAGGAATGGAGGGAAGCAAAGATGTCTTCTGCACCTCCCCTGGCAAAATACAGAGATCAACAAGGAAATAATTGAAAATCATCAGCCTGGAGAAAGATGTAGATAACAGAGTAAGTTCAAGGAGAAGCATACACCAATATGCAACAGTCCCAGCAGGAATATCTGTGCAGAACTATGCGGCAGCAAATGACTCCATTCATTACAATTTAATTTATTGGCTGCTGACAATGTGTTCTGTTCAGAACAAATATAGTGCAGTCTCTGTCCCCACAAGTATTCAGTTTAGCTAGAAAAGAGATTAATTAAGATATTTCGGAGTGTTTTCAGTGTATTTTAAAGCAGAGGTGTTGCAGTGTCTCATTCTTGCATCACTGTTTTTTATTGGCTATTACACACAAGAAGGAAGTTGCTTATTAACAAATTTGACCTCCTGGGTTGCCCATTTTTCTTTCAATCCCTTTCTCCTCTTCCTTCCCAGAGGGAAGTCCTTAGGCGCAGAGCAGAGGTTGGGATGGACCTGCTCTGTCCTTGCCCTACACTAAGCCCTTTCTATTTCACAGAGGTAGGCCACCATTCAGACATGGTGTGGAGAAGAGAGCAGAGAAATCAGTGGAGGCCACGAGCCCACTGTAAGGACATTCTTCCTGCTCTGCTCATTGTAGTGCAATCCTGCAGCCAAATAGTTCACAGCTATGGTTTTTGTATCAAGTGTGTGCCTCTCTGTGCATACAAAATATTATAAAACATTCTACGTTGCCCAAACTACAGCAATACAGCATGGAGAGGAAGACTAATTGCCCTTCAAAAACCATGTGTATTTATAAAGTTTTAATGGTGAGGGGAGGGACTGTTTCAGATCTTTATCACCTGGAGCTGAAGGATGACTCATAGAAGACTTTCTGTTCATTTAAAGGAGTTAAAAAAGAATACTACCCATCACAGTTTGTGTTGCTTGGTTTGATTGGTTTAGAGTAGACTTGGTAGTGTAGGTTAATGGTTGGACTGGATGATCTTAAAGGTCTTTTCCAACCTAAACGATTCTATGATTCTATGATTCTATGATTGCTGCCCATTGCTAAACCTCCTTTTCAGAAAATCTGGTTTCATGTGTGTTGCATCAAGAGGGCTTTGGAAGGTACCCAATTTATCGTTATATCTCCAGTCGCATTCAGTACACTGAACTATCACGATTACGGATGCACAAATAACGTAGGCACCTTTCGTCTAGTTGTGCTGCATGAACCACCACGGCCACACTTAAAGCATCTGGTTGCTTTCAATGACAACTATCATGGCTAGACCAATAAATCAAAGCAGTTTATTAAAGCAACAGACATACAGGTTCTTTGGATTACCGGCGATAAATTCACTGACCGCAAGGCACATGCAAATACCAAAGCTTTGGATAACACAGATGTATCAAAAGACATAAAAGTGACTCTACAGAGGTTTCTAAATTTCCCAGGGAGGCACTTGGTACAACCAAGTGTTAGATTCTTACCCAAAGGCGTCCTGATGAGGGCGAAGAGAGGCTCAGCCTGTCGACTGATCCCAGAGGTCAGAGTAGCACGTGATGGTATCTTCCCTAACATCCCCTCTCTCTTAGGCTAATTTATACTATTTTTTACCTTTCAGGTGGAGCTTGAGTGACTCTAGTCATACATACTTTGTTATGATTGGTGTAAAACTTTCTCGCTTCGTTTTAAAGGTATAGGATAGGAAAAATTCAAAGTGCAAGCTCAGTGAGGAGTGGTCACACCTTAGAGTTAGATAGGTTTTGGGATGGAGGTGTGTTTTGGTATTATAATGATATTATAATGAGCATAAGTTTACCAAAGGACAGCATTTTGTCAAAACCATGACAGGTTGTTGGCCCAGGGTCTTGTATTATACCCTTTCCTATTGTCCTTCTTCATTCATCCATTGTTTGCCCAAGTTCTCGCAGTGTTCTGCTATACTACAGCCTGTTCCTTTAGTAAGTACATCTACAATAGACTGCTTGCCGTGACTACACAGAGACTAAAAGCAGCAGCAATAAGGCGACAAATGTTTCGTCTTTTCATGTCTGTAGATAGACCAAGTCTCCGGGCTTGATGGAGTGTACTGGGGAATCCAAGGGCACAGAAGCTGCCCCGGCTGGGCAGAATGCTACACAGCAGTCCTATCTGGGGTGCCACACAGAGCCTGGCCGCGGTGTATCCACACCGCTCCACCCTCCGGGCAGTTCCTCTTAGGGCCAACACACCAAGTTCCCCTGGTGTTGCCGATGTCTAAGGTTGCAGGCCCAGGGAATTTCTGTGAAATGGATTCCTTGCATGCCAGCTGCACTCCACCCTGGAAGCTTCTTCAGTGCTGTGCCTTTTCCTAAAATTGTGAATCTAAGTTTAATCTCTAAATCACCTCCAGCATTTACTCCACAATGTGATGTGGGACACGTATTGCAATCACTGCAGTTGAGAATGGAGCACATTAATTGCACTTATTGCTCTGAAGTCTGTATGATGGGGTCCCACGGCAGGAAGACAAGTATGTCTAGAGGTGGAATTCTTTTCTGCTCATTACCAAGTGGCTGAATTTCTGATAGAGAACACTACATAGTCATACAAATGGCAGTAACTCAGGTTGTAACAAAGAACCTGAGACATATTAATAAAGGCCCCATTTCTATTTTACAAGTCACATAATGGATGTCACATTCAGTGCTTCCTATGGTGCACAGGCTACTTATTAAGCATAGTCTATGACTTTACTTAATTTTTAAATTGTCATCTTTTCCAATTACTCTAACTTTTTAGATTTTTCTCTCTTTTAAACCAGAATATTTTTAGCATGGACTACAAGTTACAAACAACAGAAGTTGCTATAGAAACAGAAAAGGCACTTTGTGGAATGAAAATGCAGGAAGAAATATTGTTCGCTATTTATCTGCTGCAGACAATAAGATAGAATCAATACATATAGGTGTGTGTATGTACATCCACACATATGTATGGATATATATGACTTTCCTTACTGTATCTATGAACTCTTCAGTGCTCATCTTTGTATCCTAACATTTAGCTGATTTTTGGCACATCTACACTAGCAGGCTATTTTCCCCAGCTACATACAACTACCCTGTAGCTAGGTGCCCTGCAAACATCTCTATATTCAGTCAGACAAACCACTGCAAGTAAAACAGATGTCATATAGCAGCAGGCTAGAGGCAGGTGCCTTGGTTGGGGGGTGGGTGGGTGAAAAGGCTGTGCAACAATCTGACTAATCTCCTACTATTTGACCCTCATCACACACCACACTGGATGTTGCTAATAGAGGGGATTCATCTGGCTTTTTTCCTCTCAACCTGAATCAGCCCCTACTGTACAGCCATTCTGATTTTTCTTTTAAAGCCCTTTGCTTGTTGTCTCGGTTGTAAAAATAAACTTCATGCTCTAGCAACTTTAAACTAAACAAAGGTAATTTCCGGTCACAGGATTTGTGTTATTTCTGAAGTCCATATCTTAAATGCTGAGCATCTCTAAGCCTTATCTATAGAGGGACTAATATGGATGAAGTATTATAGAATATTAAGTCATTGGGAAGCAGACTCAAAGCCTAGTGTAACAGCATATTACTGAACCAGATTCATAGGAAAGAATACTGTATAGATTGCACCTCATGTACTCATTAGATTGTAACAAAAACCATTAGGTGTTTCATAGTCAAGGTGCCTGCAAGATTGGGCCTGAAAAATATTTCTCTCTTCTGCTCTTAAACTTTTTATTTAACTTCATTTTTCCTTGTAATGATTGTATAGTTCAGCTTTGCAATCATTCTGTATTAAGGACAGGTCAGAAAAATATCTATCAGAGATAATTTAAAAATAGCTGATCCTGCCCTGAGGGAGGAGAGGTTGGAGGCAAGGGAATGAACTGGGTAAGAATCAAGGACCCTTCCAGAGCTATTTTTCATGTGTTCTGTTATTGTTAGAGTTGTTCAACACTGTCTTAAGGAACAAGATTTTTCTTCTGCTTCAGAATTCATATATAATACTGGCAAACCTCTTAGGACCAGATTTCTGAGTACTTAGGTGCCCCAAATAGGAGATGATTGCTTACAGTGATTGCCAAGAGGATCTTGGATATCATGCTAGGTGTTTTTCTGCATGTTAGTTGCCTAAATACCTTTGTGAAGATTTTTTTTTCACAGATTGTCATCATCTGTGAGCTCCAGGTTTCCCAGCTGTCTACCTGGCTGGGGCCTTGGTTTTGCAGCAAAGCTGTGGACTCACAGCTCCACCACAAGCTAGCAGAGCCATCCTGGGATATCTGGAGCTGTGTGTAAGTCCAGTCACTCAAAAAAAAAAAAAAAAAAAAAGTGTCCTAATGATTAACACTGCACTCCAGGTGCTGTGCACCCCGGCCATGCCCTGGCTCTGTCAAAACTTGGATGTATGATGTATCTCCTTGGGCAAGAGGTCTCCTCCGGAAAGCAATCTGGAGGGATCTGTTGTGATCTCCAGGGGGTTGCCTAGTCTGGATGAAACCCTGTGGCAAGCTTCAGTGTGTAACATGCCTACCCCACCGTTTAAACCTAACCAACTGGGCACCCAAAGGCATGGTTTTTACTTTCAGCCTTTTGCCTTAATAAAAAGGGGATATTGTGAGGAAGTTTTTGGAGCACTGCGATGTAATAAGGAACACAATAGAAATCCTCATGAGAAAATTAAGGTTCTTAACTTCCAGGCAGGACTGGAAAAGTGTTGATGTTATACAGCCTAGTATGCACAGAATGGTAAAGGAAGAGTAAGATATTGAAGAGCTGCTTGTTAAATAAACAACATCTATCTCAGATACTGAATAAGGCAGGGATCCTAGAGAAAAAATAGTAAATGACCCTGCAGTTAGAGACTATATCCTAATGCACACTCTCCTAGGGACAGATGAAGCACTAACAGGCAACTTGAAGTCTGACATTTCCAACTTTTAGATCTTTACTTTGCTCTGTTGGCCAGAGTAGAGGCTAAAGGTTAGTCTACACCTGCCTATTTATACATACTCTTAGTCTTCCAAGTGGTTCAATCTTAATTACTTCTTCTAGAAGCAAGTCTGATTTCAGAACTCAGATCAGTATCAGTATCTTTACATTACCTACCAGTAGATGTGATTTACATGTGCTTTCTTCAGAACGTATTCTTGAGTAAGGCTATTTTCAATTCTGGTAATATTCAAGCAGTATGTTGCTTTTTAATATGCATGTCACTCTCTCTGACTCAAGCTCCTCAATTCTTGAATACATCCTTGTTAAAGAGAACAGATGGTTTCAGTTTCACTAGATGAACTCTCAAGGGTAACTTCAAATCTGGGCGATACCACTGTCTATTTGGTTGAATTGTAATGCAGGCCTCAGTGTCTTTGCGATATTGTTCCAACCCTGCCTGGTTCTCTTACCCTTTCTGTCTTTCTTTAATGCTGGGTTGCCTTTGCAACAGGAATAGAAGACCAGCAACCTTCTCCAGACCAGTCTTTTGTCTTTAATACCCATTTACAATAGGTAGCCAGATAATTCCAATTCAGTATTAATAGTCAGGGCATGAGAGGAAAGGATAGTCAGGAAATTAAAACCAAATGTGATGAGCTCAGAATTTCTCAACAGCATTAAGTATTTGGAGATGCCTGTTCTATTTACAGCCTGCCCATGTGGTGATCCCTCCTCTGTTGAATTACACCTTTCAATCAGAAGCAGTGCTAAGTGAAACTGAAGAGGGGTCCTACCTTTGGAGGACATGTTGCTAATTAAAATGGGACTATTTTGAGGAAAAATGCCCAGGAAAAAGAAAATGAGACAGAAGATTAAATGATTTTTTCATTTTCCAAGGCAATATCTTTTCAAAACCCCTGTAATACCTAATAGTAAGGTCAAAACCAAGTGGACTTTTAGGACTGCATAGCTATTTAGTGATAATCTTACAGAAACCCTGTTCTTTGGGACATGGATGCTGGGACCTTTCCTCTCACCTCTCCACTAGGACAGCAACAATGGACCCAGCACAGTTATCATCCTATTCTGCCTGAAAATGCCTCTGACTTTTTCTTTAATAATATCCCAGCTGGATTGTTATTTCCTATCAAAACTTTATTGACTCACAGCAGGCCATTTGCAAATGATAGATTAACTCTAACTTCATTAATATACAAAGCATTGTTAAAAGGGAGTGCTTGAAAGAATTACAATGCACTAGATCTATTTCCCAAACAGAAATACACACAGTGGGTGAAATCAATGATCAGTGTGCAGCCCAGCAGCCTGGGTAAGTACATCTGTGTCTTTTGTATGACATGAGCAAAATACCGGTTGCTCTATCTGTTTTCTGAATAAATTTTCCCTAGAAATTACTTAGGTAGACAGGGATGGATAAAGATTCTTAATTCAGTGCTTAATATGACCAACCAGTTCAAAGAACTTTGGCTATTGTGCTTTGCTTGAGATGGATGAAAGAGCTCCTTGGGGTAGGAGAAAGATTCATAGAATCATAGAATCATAGAATCATAGAATGCTTTGGGTTGGAAGGGACCTTTAGAGGTCATCTAGCCCAACCCCCCTGCAGTGAGCCAGGACAGCTTTAACCAGATCAGGTTGCTCAGAGCCCCGTCCAACCTGACCTTGAATGTTGCCAGGGATGGGGCATCTACCACCTCTCTGGGCAACCTGTTCCAGTGCTTCACCACCCTCATTGTAAAAAACTTCTTTCTAATGTCTAGTCTAAATCTATTCTTCTTTAAATCCGTTATCCCTTGTCCTGTCACAACAGGCCTTGCTAAAAAGATTCTCCCCATCTTTCCTATAGGCCCCCTTTAAGTACTGGAAGGCTGCAATAAGGTCTCCTCGCAGCCTTCTCTTCTCTAGGCTGAACAATCCCAACTCTCTCAGCCTGGCCTCATAGGAGAGGTGCTCCATCCCTCATATCATTTTTGTGGCCCTCTTCTGGACCTGCTCCAGCACGTCCATGTCCTTCTTGTGCTGAGGGCTCCAGAGCTGGATGCAGTACTCCAGGTGAGGTCTTACCAGAGCAGAGTAGAGGGGCAGAATCACCTCCCTTGACCTGCTGGCCACGCTGCTTTTGATGCAGCCCAGGATTCGGTTGGCTTTCTGGGCTGCAAGCACACATTGCTGGCTCATGTCCAGCTTTTCATCCACCAGTACCCCCAAGTCCTTCTCTGCAGGGCTGCTCTCAATCTCTTCATCCCCCAACCTGTACTGATACTGGGGGTTGCCCTGTCCCAGGTGCAGGACCTTGCACTTGGCCTTGTTGAACCTCATGAAGTTCACACAGACCCACCTCTCCAGCTTGTCCAGGTCCCTCTGGATGACATCTCGTCCTCCTGGTTGTCAACGGCACCACTCAGCTTGGTGTCATCTGCAAACTTGCTGAGGGTGCACTCGATCCCACTGTCTATGTCATTGATGAAGATGTTAAATAGCACCGGTCCCAGTACGGACCCCTGAGGGACCCCACTTGTCACCAGTCTCCATCTGGACATCGAGCCATTGACCACGACCCTCTGGATGCGACCATCCAGCCAATTCCTTATCCATCGAACAGTCCACCCATCAAGCCCATATCTCTCCAATTTAGAGAGAAGGATGTTGTGGGGGACTGTGTCGAATGCTTTACAGAAATCCAAGTAGATGACATCCATTGCTTTTCCCTTGTCCACTGATGCAGTCACTCCTTCATAGAAAGCCACTAGGTTGGTCAGGCAGGACTTGCCCTTGGTGAAGCCATGCTGGCTGTCTCAAATCACCTCCCTGTCCTCCATGTGCTTGAGCATAGCTTCTAGGAGGATCTGTTCCATGATCTTCCCAGGCACAGAGGTGAGGCTGACAGGTCGATAGTTCCCAGGGTCCTCCTTTCTTCCCTTTTTAAAAATGGGCACAACATTCCCCTTTTTCCAGTCAGCAGGGACTTCACCGGACTGCCATGACTTTTCAAATATTGTGGAGAGTGGCTTGGCAAGTACGTCAGCCAATTCCCTCAGGACTCTGGGATGCATCTCATCAGGTCCCATAGACTTGTGTACATTGAGGTTCTTTAGGTGGTCTCGAACCTGATCTTCTCTTACAGTGGGAGGGGCTTTACCCCCCCGGTCCCCATCTTTTGGTCCATCAACAGCCAGATTGTCGGCTGTTTTAAGAATGTAATCCTATCTACATCAGATGTTGCATCTGGGTGTTCATGTTTCACTAAGCTTGTGCATTAGATTGTGTTTTAGTAGATTGTTACAAGGAAGCCAGCTCTTCATGGTACTGTGCCAGCTTTCACTTTCTTGCACAGTTCGGAGAGGAGAGCAGCAGGTGACCAAGAATAGGTCTAGGAAGCATGAGGGAAGAAGAAAGACTGTGGCAGGCTCTAATGATGGGCCATGTGTGCTATCAAGGGCAACCTGGAAAGCCTGTAGCCTGCAACAAGGTCTTGCAAGTGCAGCCTGGGGTGATAGGAGGAAATGGAACAGTGGTTTAGGGTTTCTGCTGGAGGCTCCTGCCTTAACCTGTGTCCTGGTGTAGGGCTTAGCCATCTTTTTGACCCCGGTGAGGACTTTATGAATTCTTTTCATGGTGGGAAACAGATTCTATATAAATCACTCCCTCTGTAGAGGCAGTTGCCATTTTCCCAGTCTTTCACTGGGACTTGCTGTAAAGCAGTTAGCCTACCAACTGGGATTGCCACTTGCAAATCATCCTTCAGAGAGATGTGACTGGGAGCCAGCGTAGTAGTCAGGTGTCTGCTGATTTAACAATAGAAACCATAAAGAATATGAGAAAGCAGAGTTTTAACTTAGAATTGTTCCTCTAAAATGTGATAGTAAGTATGATCCTGAGCACAATAGCAAAATGCACTAGCCAGACCCTTTGCAGTATTTTCTGTATCACTCTGTAGTATCAGCCATCCCATTCAGAAATTCATTTAGTTCTGTCAGACAAGAGTACCTCCCTTCCTTCTGCTGCCCCCTAAACCCTCATAAAGGGGCATAGGACCAACTATCAGGTCAGGTCTTTCAACAGAGCACTGCTAATGGTCTCTAAATTTGGACCCAGGTATCTTTTCCAGGACAGTCTCCTCTCTGAAAGTGTAACTTCTGTTCTGGTTCCCAGCTGTTGTACCTTGCCTCTGACTGTACTAAACATTACATATTCTTGGTGGTTCGTGGTTATTTAATGAAAGAAATCGGACTAGACTGTACCAATAGTCTGCTGTCATTACTAAATGTTACACCAATTCTGGTGCTGTTCATAAATATTACAAAGAAAGATTTAATGCAGTCCCAGTCAGAGGTCTTAAACCTGTGGGTCTGTGTACTCCTTCCCAGGGGCCAAAAAAAGGTAAATGAGAAGAGCAGCCCTACTGCCAGTGAGCTTTAATTTGTTATGTTGGGGGGTTTCATGGTCTGAAAAAATCTGAAAAAAAGATTGAGCTAAGTCACTGATGACAATATTAAGCAGTGTTAGACCAAAAATTGATTTCCTGGGACATTGCAGGAAACAGTCTCACTTGCTGATATCTCAGCCTTAGCAGCTACCTTCTGAGATGTGTCATGAACTAATTCTTAAGCCACATAATATGTGCTCTGTTAATTCCATATAACACAAGCTTTTTAACCAAAATGTCATGTGGTGTTAAGTTAAATGCCTTGGAGAAATCTAAATGTGTTATATCAACACAATCATCTTTATCAACCAAACCTATAATCCTTTTTTCAAGAAGAAACAATGGCTTTATTTGACAAAACCTACCTCATATGTTGCCTGGCATTAAGTATATTTTTAACTTCTAATTCTTTGTGAATAGACTTCCACATTAACTGTTCCAGTATTTTAGCTGGGATCAGTGTCACAATAATTGTCCCTAGTTTCCTGAGCCATCACTTTTGCCCTTTTCAAATATTGGGAATATTTGTAGTTCTCCAGTCCTTTGGAATTTCCTTATTTTCCCAAGATTTAGTAAATATTGACAGATCATACAGCTCTCCAGAGAGTTCCTCTAAATCAAATTGAAAATAAGCTATCAGGTGCAGTTTGCTTTAAAATGCTGAACCTTGGTGTGACTACTCTGTCCCTTCCTTTCTTGCAAATGCCAGGCCTCTGTTCTGGGGACAATGTCAGATGCGATACAGCTACTCCATGTGCAAGGTTTAGAAAACCAGGTTGTGATAATTTGGTGCTTTTCTGTATTGCATTTTTACAAAGTTACCATCTAATCTAAACCCATTTTTTTACCCGACCTACTTTTTTTCTTGTTCCTTATTTTTGGAGTCTTTATTATACAAAGTTCCGTTAATTATTAAATATCAACACTTAATTGATTCTTTTGTCTTCCCTTATCATTCTACACTGTTAAACTTGCAAAATGTATTAAAGATCATTTGCTTCTATTTTCCCTCTTATTTCTTACTTGCTAGTCAGATGTCTTATTGCTGTTTACTTATCTTCTTGTAGCTGGGATGAATTCTAGGTCAAATCAGTCCTTTTTTGTGTCTATACTATGACAACTTCTTTGCAGGATATTGACTTCACTCTTCACAAAAGGTTCTTAGTATTCATTTATATTTTATGTGTTTAATGTACATTCTGTTTGCTTGGCTAGCAAGGTGTTTAAGCTTGGGAAAATCATCTTTTTCAAGTTTCAGATAGACAAAGTAAAAGCGTCACATTCACTTTTATGAGGAAAACACAAGTCCTGCTGGCTGGTGCATCATAACAGCCATTTTTTAAGTTTACAATTAACTGCTTTTTGTGCATTCTCATTCAATTAATTTTGTAGATTCAGTCTATGATGTTCAGGCCATCAGGTGTTGAGATGATGTCTGTTAGAGGAAACTCTCCAGGAGTTTTAATACTAGTCATTTGAGTTGACCAGCAAGTACCTTCTAGTTATTTTAGTCACAGTTTGTTCTTTTGTTGCTATTGTCCAGCTATTAAACTAAGTGTGATATGTCTAAATAAACATTTTGCATTACCTGGCCACATGAAGTATTCATAAATTTGTACAGATTAATTCCACAGTCTTCAGAGACCATGAGTTTTGTTGTTCTGTGTTGTTCAGTGGGGGGAGAGGAGATGTAGAGGCCTTCTCTATTAAGGGAATGAGAACATCCAGAATGACCAGGTATTTTGGATGCAGATTAAAGACTAGCTCACTGCAAGAGCCAGACAGAGCTGGGAGGAAGTGAACAAATTTAGCTGAGGGAACCTCAGGCAAACAGATCTTATTCTTCGTATGTCATGGCATAGTTTGTAATGTATTTGTATACATAATACATCTTCTGGAATTTTCACATTAAAGTGATGTCTGAGGGAAGATGTATTCATCTGACAGCTGAAAAAATAACTGATGTACCACAGCTATGCCATTCCTAGGAACTCAGCTATCTTGGGGACAGGAAAATAAGAAACCAAGTGACTTCAAGAAAAACTGATAATAAATAAATTAAGCTCACAGGCTTACATACTGTGTGACCTGAGGAAAATGACTGAGCCAAGCAGGGAGGAACTGTGGGTTTCTGTAGACGATCTACAAAGCCTTTGGAATCACTATGTAGCAAAGCAAAATTATTTCCATGAAAACCATTTAAAAAATATTAGTATGATTGGAATGGTACTGTTATATCAGTGTTATTTTGTATTTTATGCTGTGCAAATAACAGTAGATTTGTTTCACATCTCAGTGGGAGGTCCATAAAGAAGTCCCAAATTCTGTGATGCAAAACAAAAACTCCACAAAAATTAGCAGGATGTAGCTCTCTAGCCAAACATGCAAGCAAGCCAATTCATACACAAGGTTTTGGTATAATCCCTTGTGTAGTTGTTACGTCTCTCAAAGACAAAGGAAAAGACAGATGTTTTTGCATCATCAGTGGTAGGAAGTATATCGTAAGAGCTTTCAAAAATCACTGAATTATGCTGTCTAAATGTTTTCCCTCTATTCCATGTCTTTTCTTATCTCTTCATTCCTCCCTTTCCTCAGCTAACTTCATCCTGGATGCAAAGAATTTATTGCTGACACTGAAATAGTCCTCAAAAGTCTAGCTTTCTTGTATTTGTATATGATAATCTGTATTTTTCTTTATTTTTTTTTTGTATGATAGATTTATCTGTTAGAAAACTAATACCCATCTGTTGCCAAAAAAAAAAAAGAAAAAAAAGAAAGGGGGGGGGGAGAGAGAAAAAGAAGGAAAGAAAGAAGGAAGGAAAGAAGGAAAGAAGGAAAGAAGGAAAGAAGGAAAGAAGGAAAGAAGGAAAGAAGGAAAGAAAGAAAGAAAGAAAGAAAGAAAGAAAGAAAGAAAGAAAGAAAGAAAGAAAGAAAGAAAGAAAGAAAGAAAGAAAGAAAGGAAGAAAGGAAGAAAGAAAGAAAGAAAGGAAGAAAGAAAGAAAGAAAGAAAGGAAGAAAGAAAGAAAAAGATTTAAGGCCTTCTAGTCAGTGGGAAGCTGACTTAGAAAAAGCATCTTGGGATTCCATTTGGTCAGTAAAACCTTAATAGACAATAAGAGGAGAAAGAGCACATACTGTTTCCTATGGAGGGAGAAAGAACACATACTGTTCCCTATACCACACAGGATTTGTATGGAAGTTAAGCTGGAGACATTCAGCACAGTGGTAGTTTGCTGATGCTCTTATTTAGTGGAAATGCAGAAACACATTGCAGGAAGGTCTGACTGTACAAAAGAACAAGAAATCTATTCCAGAGTGTTGATTACACTGACTGTAGATGCTATAATTACAAAATACCCAATACTGAAACAATGAAAACCATAATAATATTTGGCACAGAATATCAGTAACAGAAATAGTTTCTTGGGAAAGAATAATAATGACAGCAATAATAATCATCATCATAGAAATGTATATATTATAAAAGGAAATGACAGCTTGATGGTGTAAATAAGGTGAATTTCCTCATTAGTATCAATACCCTTGGCTACCTTTCCTTATCTGATTGTGTATAGCTTTGGTTTTGTTTTTTTTTTTTTCTTTTCCTTCTTTCTCTTTTGTCTTTGTATTGCTTTAAGGAAAAGACATATGAAATTCTCACCATTCAGACACTAGGGAGTCAATTAAAAGCCAAATGGACATGCTTTTCTGGTTTTGTAAGAGTGGTTGCTTTCTGGGTCCAGTGCTCCTAACTTGTCATCCTGCACAAAGTCTGTGTCTCAAATAGCAGTCTCAAATAGATAGGGGCACTGAATCTGTTCACCAGCCTCTGTGCTGGGTGTTGAGAAGGAATATAGCTGCTAACCCATCCATGGCCTCCTTCAACCCTGTGTGCTGGCCAGGTAATTGCAGAGTCGGTGTTGCATTTTCAAGAGCATAAATTACTTGTGAACTTAATTCCTTCTCCAGCGACAGTTGACGGGGATCTGGCACTTCAGACACTTGAGAACTTCGGAAAATCTTGCTGCAGCAACAACCCTACTCAGTGCAGGTTTGCTTGCTCTGCTGCCTTTGGAGGGTGAGGCGTCTCCGGTGGGACCTCCTGTCCTGTGTGATGCACTGGGCTACCCACGGCCTATATGATTCTCTTCTGAGGCTGGTGGAAGTCCTTTCACCCCAAAACTAGGTAGAGCCAGTGCTATCATGTAGAGGTGTAGGGTGCGGCTGGCAGAAACTAAAAGCTACCTGTATCCTTTGCAAGCCCTATTTAAACACAGTACTTCTGGTAAATACAAGGACTTGGTGCCTCAAGGTGGGGAATAACATACATGTGCTCCTGGCTTTCTCCGTTCTGTTGCATCAGGTGTGAGCGTTTCCTCTTCACTCTGACAGCCTTCGCGGTGAACCCTCCTCCATAAAAACACCATGTTGTCAGGGCCCTGAGGGCACCAACCACCAGCCCTGACTGGTCCCTGCCCAGCCCCCTGGGGCTGCCCCTGCCTGCCCACAGCCCAGGACCCCATGTCAGCCCCTGGGGCCATCAGCCCCCACAGCAGGGCTGTTCTCCAGCTCCCCACAGCCCTGCCCTGCCCGGCCATGGGCCCTGCTGAGCCGGGCCCACCCACTGGCCCAGCCTCAGCCCATCCCCATCCCCAGGGATGTGCCTGATGCCCGGGGCTGGGGCTGTCCCCGTGCCCCTAGCCGCTCCAGGCTGGGGAATGGGATGGGTCCGGGCTGCCAGGGCCTGCCATGCTGCCCCTGCCATGGAGAGCCCCTGTGGTCCTGGCCCATAGCTGCTGGCCCCCGTGGTGCCCTGACACAGCTCTCTGTGAGATAGAGCTAGCAGCCCCACTGGGTCATGATCTCTGCCTCCATTCCCCTACACACCAGATTCTTCAGCAAGTGCAGTCACTCCTGTTCCCATGTCCCTGCAGCGTGAGGGTGGGACTCTGCACCCCCTCAGAGGCATCTGCTGTGTTGCCTCAGTTGTACAGTTAAACAAATAAAATATAAAGGCATATTGTATGCAAAAGAGAAAGAGAAAAGTTGACGACATACAAGACAACACCATGAACACGTGAAAATTTTACCCCAGTGATTCTGCATGTTGTAGTAAGAAGACACAGCAAAAACCCTAGCTCTGCTGCCTGTAGAAGTGAGCATTTCCTCCCACCATGTGTTGTCCTGCCCCATGTAAGAAACAGCAAAAGTAGTAGAAAGGAGTGGTATAAATTGGCTGGCTGCCAAGCTTGCTGTGCCTTGGCACTCTATAGCAGACCCCAGCAAGATGAGATCTCCTAGACAAGCAAGCAAGAAATGTTATTTGAATAATTCTGAAATGATCACAAAATATGCTTAGCAAGCCTTTCCCAGATCAATACTTGGCAGTTTACAAACATTATTAACATTATTTCCCCTTAAAATTGAACGATCTGTCAGTTTTTTAATGGATATATTGTCTGTCTAAAGTAGAAAAAGGGATTGATTTGCAATTATTTATTTCAGATCTTGGGTAGTTTGATACATAGTTTGATATTCTTCCAGTGATTGAATTGCTTGTCTGGATATGTTACAGACAAATTCAAAATGATGCAGAATCCTGAAATAACTGCTTTTAACTAGATATTGTTGTATGAACCCACACATACCCAGAGAACTCCAGAAATGACAATTCTCTTTGGGCATATCTTGAAACACAGATTCAAAGCAGTATATATCTGGACTTGCCGAGTGCATGACAATAAAGTTTTGGTACAGACGAATTAACTGCACACATACCAAAGAGTTCTTCCTCATGGTTCCCCAACTGAATATTGCCCCCCTTTTAGTATTGTCCTGCTAATGAATAATCTGTATTGTTCTCATTTGGTACAAAACTCTTCTCTTAAATTTTCATTACTTTGTACACACACACACAAACATGTACACACGCCTACTGCAAAAATTTCTCTTCAGGTGCTCCTCTACTAAAATTTTTAGATCTGCTACTGCTCAGGAGATGTGAAATTTCAAGCACAAGTGAGTCCAAGACTCTACTCATTCAGGGCATTAGAAAATAAAATATTATATTAATTGGGATGAGCTTTCTCACCTTTGCACAGAGCATACCTTAACATCAGACATGAAAGCCTCATTGTGAAGGAGAATGATTTTAAATCCAAGTATAGTATGAGAATAGGTCAAGAGATACAATCATAGCATATCTCAGTTTATGTGGAGCTTACCAATAAAAGAGCTCTCAGGCCACATTAAAAAATAAGAGAGAGAGAAGACAGGTAAAACCTCTGGCTTTTAATGAACTAATTGCAGATGCTCAAATTAATCTCATCAGCATGCAAGCAATTAGAGATGGAGATTTCAATTACTTAATAGTGTACTGAAACGATCTTAGCCAGTTGCTGTGTCTTTATTTCCTCAGAAATGAAATCTCGGCCAAAGTTGCTTTGCCTTTAATGGCATGCCTGAACTTCAAGCACATTGCATCTGACAACAGATGTGAATTTATTAACCCCACTGAGCTAACCTATACTTGTAGAGGATTTAAGATTGTAAACAGGTAGTTTCACAGAGTTAGGATATGGTATAGCAAGAGAATCCAGCCATACAAAACCTGCTAATGTCTGAAAAGAGGAGAAAATGCAAAACCCTGATATGAAGGCCTGAAGTTCTGCCAGTTTGGTAAAAACAATGGTCCTCACTAGCATCCAACAGACATTTTCTGAGGCAACTTCTCTTGAAGTTCACATGTTACTGTATATACAAACACACTTCCATGTCCTGTAGTTGCTATGTTAATTTTGAAGAGAACTAATAAGGCTTCAATCTATCAAGGTAATCCAAATAATAAGCCTAATAATCATCAAGAACCAACTAGTTCTACCATGGAAAAGCCTTGAGCATAAGATTAAAAACTGGAAAACCATAGGAATCACTGCTGACGCTGTGTGGAGGAGAACTGTAGTACTTAGGCATCTATTGTATGAACTGGAACCATTTGCAGGTTGGGGTCTCCCTGTCTGGCAGAGATGAAGGAACTTCATCTTATGTGTGAAAATAAAGAAGATCACATTGGTCCACCTGAACAAGCCAAAATAATGAACTTTGTGAGCTTTACTTCTAAGAGTTGTTGGGCCCCTGGCATGAAATACAGTATATAGGGTTCTCAGAAGCAAAGAGGTAAAAAATGTGTTTAACCTGATTACGGTGACAAGAGAAGACTGTTTCTACAAATGTGAGACACAATATGGTGTATCTCCACTTTTTTTTGCAATGAACTGATTTACACAATACAAATTATCTTTTACTCCTTTTATACAAAGAGAAAGCTATGTTAAAATAGTGTAAACCAGCCACAGACAGGTGGTGAAAGCTTTATAATTTTCATAAAACTAAATTTTCTAGAATCAACATGTGGACATAAATAACAGCAATTGTATTTAACAGATTTTTGTTCTGAGTTTCAAATTTGCAAAGGTTTCTGACACTTTTTCATTTTCAATATATGATCTTAAGCAAATGAAATAGATGTGATTTTGAATACAACAGAAGACAGACATTTTATTACTTAGAGGTGATGCTCCTACTAGTCACATTTTACTGTTTTCATTTATGTTATTACAAATGAAGAAATGAAATCACATTGCTCAAGAACATTTTTTGTGTGCTTGTATTGTAGAATAAGTTTGGCAATGAAAAATTTATTGATATAAAAAAAAAATTCCCAAGTGTAACAGGTAATTCTGGATGTAGTTTCCAAACAAAATGTTGATTGGATTTTATCTTTGATTAACTTCTTGATTCTTCCCAACACAATTTAATTTAATTCTCTATAAAGGTTTTTAAAAATGCGAGGGAGAGGTAATTCCAATCTTCCCAGCATGCACACATAAAATATATGTGCAAGTGAAAGGGTGAAGTTGTAGACATACCTCGTCAAACTGAGTAATCAAATGCAGCGGTAACCTTGATTTGACAGTCACTTTCATATGAGTCTTCACCAGGACATGTCAAGATCTGCCCTTTATGTCTATAATTTATTCACCTATTCATCTATCTATTATAAATATTACAGTTTGTTTATATCTTATACTCCCTATTACCACTCTCTTTTACTGCCTGGTATCAGGCAATTTTTAATTATTTAAGCTTCTCTAAGGAAAAACTATGAGATATTTTTAGGAACAAAAGTGGGGGATCTCCATTTGCCCTTTTTTACTGTTTATTATATGAAAACAAAATCTTTGTAATCCATATTATTTTTTCAGATCATTTAGCACTCCTCACACTCATCATATGTTTTTTCCCCTTTTTCTCTGTCTCTCTGACATGTCCCACCCTCATTATATAGATGGCTAAATGAAAGCAAAAAGCTTTAGAAACAACTGTATCTCCATGGTGACAAACCCACAATGTCTCATTTGTGCTCCAGGATTCCCAGGTAAATGTTTTCAACTCTTCTTGTGGTGTGGCTTTCAGTCAGGGGGGTGGGTGTGTGTATTTTCCTAACCCAACTCTGATTTTCTTAATGTCATAATATTAAATACTATAGTTTCAAACTATATTACACACAAACAAGTAATATTTGTAAGTACACATAAAGAAGATCTTAAGGAGGTTCCAGTTTTCCCAAACCTTTTCAACGAAAAAAGTCTTCAGCTGTTTTGTGGACTGAAAACACAGAAGATGATTGAAATGCTTTGTTTTCTTGGAAGAAGACCTGAGGTAGCAGGATACACAATTTCTCCCCAGCATTTGTCCCATAAGACAGTTTGACCTGGAAGGAAAAAATAGAAAGAGGAAAGAGTTTCACTTTCTCTGCCTGTGTTCTAGCTTCTTCATCAGCTCTGTGAACAAAGTACCCAATTGCTCTAATCTGACAGGTTGCTGGGTTGTTTTTTCTTGATTTTTGTTAATGAGAATCTGTCCACAAGGGAATAGAGAGCAGATCCAAAACAGAGAGCAAATAGCACAAAATGGCGGTGGGGCAGGTGGGTACTCACCTAACACAGATTCTTCAGGCTGGCAACAGAAAATTAATTTTAAATTTTGAATTTTAAAGTACAAAACCCTTTTGGTGGAATCTGGGAGCAAAAAATAATTAAAAGTTACTCCTAGTCTAATTGTTTTTGCTGTCATATTTTCGCTATAGTTTCCAGTCAAAATATAGTACTAAAATCACACTACATCAGGAGAGATGGAGACTGAGAAGGCAGAATTTAATTGTGTAAAACACTTGGCAGAAGTGACCAGTCCACCTTAGTCCAGAGAATTCTAACTCATCTGCCATCAGTGAATTGGTTATGACATATTATAAAAGACCTGAGACCCAAAAATGTGCTTGTGTTTAATACACTAAACAAGCTTGTCCTTTCTTGAAGAAACCTGATTGCTAAATCCCTCATCTGTTATGCAGTCTACAGATAAGGAATCCTGTCACACAGTTCTTCATTACTGACTGTCACTTCACTCAATTTACATTTGCATCTCAAACCTGACGATGTTTTAAAGTTTGCAAGAAGCATGGGCAGAGGTCAAAGAGATATACTATTCAGATTCCTGCAAAGATATAATTTGATCAGGTGGGAGGACTTTTCAATTTTCTAAAGTTTTTTAAGCTGACCTTTGAATAAAGTTTTGCAAACTAGGAGTAAAAGTTAAGGTAAAGCTTGTGGTCCAAATAAGCAGGAGGTGAATTTAAATGTATATGAATATATATGTATATGCAACTTGTTGTCTGTGTCTAACAAATCTTGAGGGACTAACTTTCTCTATGGTTTGAACATCATTGCTAAGTTTAGAATATTTTAAAAAGAATATATTCAGGTTTAGGAACACTTGAAAATGCCCGCACTAAAGCTTTAGATGTTTAATAGTAATTAATGCCTCTATTCCACTAATAGTAATTCATGTCTCTATGCCACTTTGTTTTATCTGCTTGTCAGGATTTAATTTCCATTTTAGCCAAATGAAAGACCAGAAAATTTTCTGTTATAAGAATGAGAGTGAATAGGTGAAGTGCAAGGGAATGAATGGGTGAGTGCACATATGCACAACCTATCAGAATAAAGGCAGAAATATAATACAGGACAAAGATTCCTGAAGCATGCAACTGAAGGCTTGAGCATCCAAATGCCTCCTCCTAGACACAAATGTATATGGGAGCTGCCAGTGCAGGCTCTGATAGTGATACACAATCACAGGAAGTTTGGAGCTCCTGGTGTAGAGGACTGCTTTCTGTAGTTACAAATGTGAAACGTTAGTTAGCAATATATAGGATAGATTTAAGCCAACAGAAAGTTCATTCCAAGGACAGAAATACCAAGTTTCACAGCACAGGCTTTTTCTGATAAGTAGCCAAAGTCATGCATCAGTAATCCATTAAACCAAGCAGAGAGAGAACTTGCATTAGGTAAATTGGCATGGTCTGAATTGTGTATGCCACGTATGCTGATGGCACTGTGAGAGTGAATTCAGGTAGAATTTCTAAGGCCAAGCAAATACCTGGCATCAGTGAAGGGAGATATGGTTTTTAAGGGATTAGAAGAAGAATAGTAACTTCATTTAGCTGTTTGCAAGTGTGCAAATACTGCTGTATATCACAAAATAGCCCACTTGTATCCTAAAAATACTCGGGTCTGCCCATTTCTTTCACGGGGTCTGCCACATGCAGATTGGTCTTCAAGAGCTGTTCAGTGTAAAGGCAGGATATGGGCTATCTGGTAAGTGTAGAGGGACAGCACTTACTGTTTTCTACCAGTTCTTTTGTTATTGAAGAAAGTGCGCCAAGAGTAAATTAACTACTTAGACATACCCTGCAAACTCAGAAAGTCTTCTGGGAGAAGTTCAGTATGGTTGACAAATACTTTTTGAAAAGTTAGTTCAGTGCCACATGCTAAATGGTCATATGTTTATCTTGTACATCTGTTAGCTGGTCTTGAATTGCTCTGTCAGCCCACCTTCCATACCGGTACAAATGGCTGCCCAGGTACAGGGCAGAGTCAATAGATTCACCGTGTTTCTGTCCCTACTCTTTCTCTAGGCAGTGCTATCTCTCTATCTCCACTCTCACTTGTGGCCTGGAAAAATTTTTGACAGTTGAAACCGAGAAAGCTAACAGGTTCTCAGGAGAGAAGAGCTGTTAAGGTGCATGCTGGCTGTCAATGCCCAAGCCAGTTCAATAGGAAAACCTGTTTCCTGGAATGGCTTGTATCTATTCATAGAAGAAGTTCAGCTCTGTGATATGGTCAGCTAAGATAGACATGAAAAAGGGGTTGGGTGTAGAAAGGCAGTCTTCTCCATGTCCAAGATCTGTGATTATCAAAGAGGCATTTATGTGCTAACAGTCTACTTAGATATTCCTGGGCTTTTGGACACCTGTCATTGCACACAGAACAACTGTACAATGACACATAGCATGCCAGAGCATCCCCTAACCAACTCCCAAAGTCATCACAGTCAATGGGGGCAGAGCAGCCTTATATTCCAGGCTTGAATTTGTTGCATGAACAGGAGCAGCACAAGAGCAGCAGAGCTGGATGCTGATCCTAACCTGCAGGTCACTCTTATGCCTAACTGATCTATTCTGAATATGTGTTACACTTATCTCACCTACAAATCACTCTTGCATTCATACCACAAGAAAACTCCAATACAACTCACTAATGAGAATGACAGCCACCTTACTGCCAACAGTCAGAATATACCAAACGCAAAGCCAGCCTGAAAAACCCAGGGAGAAATAAGTGTGTTACTAAACTAGAACCATTCAATACAACCTTCATAATGCAAGGATATCCTAAAATCACATTATCTCAAGGCCTTGGAAGGAGGTGCCAGATAAACAGGAGTCAAAACTACTTGTGTCTTTGGGGGGAGTCATCTTTCTGAGTAGACCTCCTGTGCTGAGCAGGTGGTGCTGAGCAGGGAGCACTCAATGCCCATCTTTGATAGCAGTAGCACAGGTGAGAGAACGGTGCCTAGGAGACACAGAATTGCCTGGGTTTTGCTCTTCTGAGTCTCCTTGTGAGAGAACTTGGATGGTGGCAGAATGCTTGATCTCTGCCTTGCCCTGAAATCTTCTTGTCCATCCCTCTTATCCTACTGGCTAGCTGCTGGCCAGCTTCCCTTTCTGACACCTATGCTTTCTTTTCTCTCTTCCCTAACTTTGGCAAATGGGTAGGTTGCTTATCCTTTTTATGGGCCTTGTCAGACTGGCAGAGAAAATAATTTTCTAGCACTTTAACAATATCCTGGTGACAGGCCCCAAATGGTATAATCTGTGGTTCGATAGCAGATGCTGGAGCATTCAGCTGTTGATCTGAGCCGAGGGAATGGAAATGGGTGCTAGTCACTGGCTGCAGGGTGAGGTTTCTGTAATAACGCATCATTTTTGTGTGTGCATTGACAGGAACCTGGAAATTTCACATGCACGATCCAATTCACCTTCCTTGAAAGCCTACATCGTATTATTTTGTTTAAAACAAAGCACACAGACAAACAGATCAAATTTTGTGGTGTCATCAGTCACAAAGCTAAACCTGGAAAGTTTATCCATCCTCTGCCCCAGAATATCAAGTTTATACTGACATGGTACCACTGATTTCTGCGTACTTGTTAACGATTTACATGAAGTTACGGAAAAATCAGATACTTCTACCATGTCACATCAAAGTCCAGTTTTGGCCCTTGATTAAAACTGTTATGAGTCTCTTGATTATAGTTGATAGTGTTCATCTCACTCCAAATATATGTTTTCACCATCTTCTAGAGCTGTCTCCTGCTCTCTCAGCACTGTTTTGCTGAGTAGAGGCTATTAGGTATTATGGAAAGTGATGGCATTTATAGTTTCACTCTCATTATAAAACACTGTTTACTTCCAAATTTCCCTTCTTCCTTCCCTCCTCTCTCCAGAATATACATAGCAATGAGCTGAATGGTCTCTGTTTTACTTGCGTGTATGGCATCAATCAGCATTTGCAAAGGATAGTGTATCCTTGGCTCTACTTGATTGAGATCTGCAGTTTTGCATTTACATAATTAATATACACATCCATATTTAATCTGTGTAGATGAAGACAAAGTCATGACTGCTTAAATACCACAGAGCTTGGCAAGCTTCCAGTGTTGGCAAAAAGCTGTACTCTCATGCTTTCCTCTGGGTAGAAGTGCAACTATGGGGCTCAAGCTGTGCCAGGGGAGATTTAGATTGGATATTAGGAAAAATTTCTTCACAGAAAGGGAAAGGGTAGTCAAGCATTGGAACAGGCTGCCCAGAGAGGTCGTGGAGTTACCATCCCTGGAAGTGTTCAAAAAACAGGTAGATGTGGCATTTGGGGACATGGTTTAGTAGGCATGGTGGTGTTGAGTTGATGGTTGGACTGATGATCTTAGAGGTCCTTTCCAATCTTAATGATTCCTAGTTTTTACTTTCATTATAAATAATCCAGCCACCAAACCAGGAAACATGAAATGTCTACTCTACCCTTAATTGGTTTAGTGGTGGACTTGGTAATGTTACGTTAATGGTTGGACTGGATGATCTTAAAGGTCTTCTCCAACCTAAACGAGTCTATGATTCTGTTTAGCCAGTGCTGTGACATATGTACCGAACCTCTCTACTTTTCAGGTGGCACAGAGGGAGACAGACTAGTAAAGCTACTCTCCGATGCTCCCTTACGCGTTCCCATAGTGTCTTAATTACTCAAATAAGCATTTGTTTCACTTTCTTTGTCTTATCATCTCCAATTCCACTTAGAAGCAGAGACTGTTGGTTTTGGTCATGCCAGTTGGAGCTGGTGTCATAAAGGCCTTTTTAGGAGTTTGTGATTCTTCCATAGTAGAAGCTGCAGAGGTAAAGTGGAGGCAACTTGTTCATCAACTGTAATATTTCCATGCTATTGCAACTGGGGCCAGGAGAAGCTGGGTCCTGGCTACTTAGGAACTTGCATTACACAGTGGTAAGTTCTTGGCAGCTCCAAATACAGGAGCTTGGATTCCTCCTCTCCTTCTTCGTAACTTTATGCATCTGACAGAGGTGCCTTCCTTCAGCTCAGTGTGTCCCCAGATCCCCTTTATGAGTCAGTAGGTTCAGTGAAACGTCTTAAAGTGAAGTGAGGTGAATTCAGGCCTAAGACAGGAACAGGGCTGGTCAGAAAAGCATAATTCTCTTTTGTGAAATAAAAGGAAGCCTTGACCTATATTTCTGTTTCTGTCTGAAGCAAGAATAAGATCATTTTTTCATTAGAAATGGACAAGGGATTGCCAACAGCAGGATGGTCTAGTGTGACTGAGGAACTCATGCAAGCAACAGGAGACCTTCTGGATCACCAGAAGCAGTTCTAAGTAATCACTTTGTTAATTTTGTGCCATATGTGGTCCCCAGAGAAACCATGTGCTTGCCAGCAGCCATGAACTCAATAGAAAGTAAGTATAATCTGTATACAATATATAATATTGTGCAATATTTAAGAAGGAACAGTTTTGAATGGGCTCGGGGCAAGGTTAATAGGCTGAGTAAGAATGAATAATGTCTATTTTTAAAAATACCTTAGATCTGAGTACCAGAAAAAGCTGACTATCATGTAGAAGAACATTTACATAGTTCATATTCACATTGGCTGTTTAAGGAGAAATAACTGCTTGTGCAATAACAGCTGGAAAAGAGTCATACAAATGCATCCTAACAAACCTAAGGGAAAAGGGAGAGAGTATTTCTGCAAAACTTCAGCCATCCTTGATCCTGAAATCCAAAGATAACGAGATTCCTCAGGAAGAGATGCTAACCAGAAAAAAGGATTTCCAGTTTTTAGCTATAGAGTGATCACGTTTCTTGTCCATATCACCTGTTCCTTTACCTGTTTTTCCCAATCTTCTCTTTAAAAGCTGAGGTCTTGCTTAATTTTTTTTCTTTGTTTTCTCATTAAGCTTTTCTTCTGTTTGGTTCCCTAGAAAGCAATAGCTTTATCACACACTACAACCACAAGTTAGCATATCTCCAGGAACCAGTGTTTGACAGCAATCCAAAGGACCAGTCCTTCAGGATATGTTTTGGGAACACTAGGAATTCGGAAATTTCCCACTAAACTATCAAGGACTAGTGAGGAAACTGTTATTGCTCAGTATCTCATCTTACGAAGAAGTTTCATTCAACAGATAAAACTCACCAGCAGAAGACTGATGAGCTGTAGTCTATGACTCCAGGAAAACAAGAAACCACCAAACCGAGATTTGGGCTCTTCCGGGATGTGTAGTTCTCTCCAAATAGAAATACCATAACAAGCATATTTGAAATGGGAAAAAAAAAAACCTTCTCCAAAATTTTCTATGAGTTCCAGTGAGGAATACTCCAGGGAGAGCAGAAAACTGAGTAAGGATGATGTGGCCTTTTAAAATTGTTCCATGGGAGCTGCTGCACCACATATCTGTTCTGTGGGGAGGATGGGGTGTGGGACGAGAGACAGGGAGATGTAATATTGGTTGAGATATTTTTCTGTGATTTTTATGCCAGTCACTACATATGGGACTAGATACTGTATCTCCACAAATGCAAGCCAAGTAATAGAGATAATGGTAGCTAACTCTCCACTTCAGAAAAGGGATTGTCTCTTTCTCTATCCTTTCTAGAGACAGTCCAAACTCATTTCTGTTTTCCAAAGGGGAGGGGAAAAACATGCAAGAAAAAAAAAAAAAACTGAAGAACATCTGAAGAATGCATTTTCCTGCAGAATTAATAAGCCAATTATGATGAGGAAGTCATGTTAAATAACACAATTATTTCAGGATTTAGACCTATCTTTCCTAAGCCTTGGGGCTACAAGTCTTCTCCCAGGAGAAGTTCACCACACATATGCATTCCCATCAACTCAAATCAAGAAACTCAATTCAAAGAGGTGGAGTTTGCCCACCAGAAAGTACGTTTGTAGCAGAATAAACATGTCCAAACTGGGACAACACCTTTTGTTTATTGTTACATCAATGGCAAGAGTAACAATGAAGAGTGGTCTAATATTCTTCCTTTAAGGTAGGTTAAGTATAACACTTTCATTTCAACTCTAATTATTTCCTTCTTTAAAAGATATAATTGTATTTTTAATGGAGGCACACAGGAACACAACTAGTAACTCCAGCAATCTGGAATCATTCAGAAACAGCATTATTTTCTCTCCTAAAGGCAACATCTGAGCTAGCACCAGAACTGACTTTTTCACCCCAGAGAAAGAGACTCTTTGGAGGGGTTTGGTGTTCTCTGTAGGGGAGATGACACCAGGGAGTAGGACAGGATTTCTGTCCTGCTGCTCAGAACAGATGAATCATGTTTGGCTCCCCTGGATGGTATGACAGAAGAGCGAGGAAGAATCTGTTCCCTGTTTTCCGGCAGTCTTAAAACCACAAACATCTTTCTTTGGTTACAGCGCTGTTTTGCATGTATTTCCCAATGCTTGTATTTCATTCACAATAACAAGAAAACTGTACTTGGACAGTAAGTATATTTCTTAATCCAGCAGGACATGTTGGAATTATTTCAGTATATGTATGATATGAAGCTCAAACGCAAATGATATTTTCCTAATATTCTCTCAGATCAAATATGTTGAAATCTCCAGCCTTCTATAATCCATTTCCTTCTGTTCAATCTTCTTCTAATGGTGATACTGAACGACACATAGGAAAGTAAAAGGGCTACATGCTCAGTAATACAGCACATTCTCCTCAAAATCACCCAGAAGTAAAACAGTTCTAACTGAGGGACCGGGACAATTAGATCAATTCACCCTCCCTGACAACTGGCAACATGGATTAAAATTTCATTTCCACTTGGCTGGGAGCCTGGACCATGATCTGACAAGCTCAATAGGGCTGTATCTAGTTGGCAGTTAAGTAAAAAAGGCTGAAGAAGAGGAACACTGAGGAACACTGAAAAAGCACAACAAATGGTATTAACAACTCAATGTCTACCATTCTTTAACTCAGCACTAATATTCAGTACATGAGATTAAGTGATACAACCCTATTATTAAAGTAGCTGAGGGTCTGTGGTGCAATGAGAGATATTCAATAGATTAAGTGCTAGTTGTAATTTTACTTCATTATTCGGATCCTAAGGTCTTTAATGCAGAAAATATGTCTATCTGTATTCTCTAAAGCAGTATGTATATTTATGGTGCTATCTAAATGCCTCAATGCAATGATAATGTCAAGTTGTATTTCTACTGAGCTTGTAACTCAGCTGAGGATCAGGTCACCCGAGTACACAAGGTCCCAAAATACAGCTCTACCATGACCTCTCCAGGCTGAAGGATGCAGTTCCTTTCATCTATACCTTCTCACCAACACACAGTTTAAAATGAAGTGGCATTGACAAGTGACTTTGCTCTGAAAAATGACATTACAAAAGTGGCTCCTTGGGGTTTGATGTTAATTCTGCCTCAGTGACTTCCCCTTCAGATTGCTCAGTACATAACTGAGAAAAAATAGTTGTAACTGTGTGACTTTCCTGGTAACTTACCTGTGATTCTGAAGACTAGTTTTGTTATCTTCCACTCTAGGTATATGGCACCATCACCTGCTGAAATCAAAGGAAAGACACAGGGGAAATATAAGGCTAGTGCAGAAGCAGACCTGAATTTTGAACACCTAGGACACCAGCCACAAGCTAGTTGAGCCATTTCAGAGGGTATGTGTAAAGGAGACCACAGTCTGCTCCTGGCCATACCTACTTGTTAATCAATGCTCTGCTCATTTCTACTTACATGGAAAGGAGATGGCTTTCCCTCTTTTGGCCTTTCAGGAGCAGAGAATGAACTTTCACTTCACAGCTTCACCTTATAATCTCCCATTTAAACACTGCCTCATCAAGGAAGCCAGATTTAGAAATCAGTAGAGCTCAGTGATTTTCAGTGCATGGTCCACAGAAACTCTGGACATATAAAGAGTACTTTCAAGAGGTCCACAGAAAATAAGGAAAAACCAGGACATTGTCAATGGATTTATGATCACTATAGAAGAGCCTGGGTACATCAGGGGAATGTTTTAGAGTTCAGTAAAAAAAAAAAAAAAAAAATTAAAAATTAGAAACCACTGTCCCAGCAAAGTGGATATGAATAAACTGGACAAAGACAGTTCTGCCAGTGCCTTTTACTCCAAATAAAGTTTAGTAAAAGTTTCAAGAATGTGACTAACTGGATGATTCAGGATGGGTTATTTCAAAACAGGGGAAGGGGGGAATACATCAAGTGTCGAAGAACAGAAAGAAACCTGCATTGCCAGGACTTGGTGGCAAATATTTCTTGGCTGACGTCTCTTGTATGAGGAGTCAATCTGAAAAGAGACAGGAAAAACAATAGCTTTGTAGGATAACTGGGGAATGATAGAGCAATGGGCTGGGTTTAGTGACCTAGGTTTTTTTCTGCAGTGCCAGCCTCTAAAGTAATTAGAGATGTGTGGGTTTTTTTCACATCCTGATGCTAATAACCCAGATAATTTCCTCGTAGCTAGCTCCATAGTCTGTTTTATGGGCACGGTAAGTCCTTAGCTCCTTATCTTCCTGGAGCACTAAGATGCCACCTGTTTTTCACAGTCAACTCTGGTGGAGGAGGTTCTATGCCTGTAAAAAAAAAAAAAAAAAGTGCATTTCCTGCAGGAAAAGTGTGATTTATGTTTAAGGACTGTATCTTGAAAAATAGAATATATGATATAACTGCATAGGCTTCTTTTTGTTTCTTGCAAGACTTAATTATTCCTAGATGAAACAATGGCTCCACAAAAACTAATGACTGTTTCTACTCTTGTAGAGCGACAATTCATTTTTAGTGTTTCTCTCTTCTTGTTTCTCCCACAGGTGAAGCTTCCTTTGCTTCATATAATGATGAGTCTGGCTTCTTGTGAGACACTTCCATCACAGAAAAAAAAAAAAAAAAGGGCAAGTGTATCCAAACAGATGCAATACTTCCCTTGGCCCCTTGGATCTTTCAGAATAGGCAGAAAACAGAAAATAATCTCCTACAGTGGTAACTGTTACATCTTTCTCTGTGCTCTCTGTGAAGTCCCATCAGCAACCTCTAGTCTCTCCAGAATGGTGTCATCAGACTTGGCTCTGTGGCACAATGCAAGAGCATATTGTCCCCTCTCGTCCTCTACCGCAGCACGAAGCCAGCCTTAACTGCCTGTCCTTACATTTCAAGCTCTGCTCTGGGCTGCTAAAGCATCTTTCTCATGAGGGCACCCCTTAACAGGATTAAGCAACTATATTAAATCCAAATTGAATTGTGGAGTCATTGTACTCGCATTTGATTCTATTACAGATTGTATTTGTTTCATTTCATTATTTACTGCCAGAAAATGAACAACCCCCTTTTAGCAGCAGGCGTCAGACTTCTGGAGCTGAGGCACAACCAGCCTAAAAAGAGTTAGCAAAACTCCAGACTCTAGAGACAATAACATGTCTATAAACAACCACTTATATAAGAAACCAATAGATCATTTTAATACACTTGTGTTTGAAGTACAGGTCAGGGGACAAAATTAATGATAGTTAGAAAACCATTGCACTCAAAATATAGATAAATTCATATAGCCAAAGATTTGGATTATAATTTAATTTGGTAAAATCAATATCTACTACATATTTCTGGAAGGAGAAGGCAAAGACTAATGAAACTGGCAAAATACATTTTCTGTAGTGTTATTGAGGTGTGAATTAGAAAGAAGAATGTTGGAAGTGTCTATAACTCATACATAACATATATGAATTCCTTCATCTGGTTTTACTGATTCATTTATTGCAGAAATCAATACAACAAACAAACATTTTCAGTATTCTTCCAGCCGTTCCCACTGGTGTCTAAAAGTAGCGTGTATCAAAACCTCCAAAATGTTGTAAAGTTGCAAAAAGCAATACATATTTAACCTAGGAACAACATACCAGATGCTTTTAAATATGCAGTATTTACTATAAAGTGAACACTAAGGACAATGGTAACTTGACGCAATGTCAGCTGAACTCTAAAACCAGTCTTTGTTGGTTTTACAAGGAGGCTTGATCAAGTTCTAGCTTCAAATGAGAGATTTTACCTGAAATGTTTTATTTGCAGCTACTGACAAGGAATTGATGCATCACAGCAAACCAACCCACAGCACAGGCCAGGAGTCTGCTGGTTGGTAATACCTGATGCTTAGAAAGAGAAAAAGAGGAGTAAATAAGAAGCTCATTTTTTTACTTCACTGATAATTTTGAATGGCAACTTCCTGTCTCTAGGACAGAGAAAATTCCCTGAAATCACAAGAGACAGGAAATTGTTTGAAAATCACAAATAAAAAGGAAAACTGTTTGTTACTTAGTTCTGCCATTACTCCACATTTGGTCTGGAGGTCTCAAAGACTACGCTGACTCAGGGAGGCTGCTGTAGGCCATTTATTGCCTATTGCGAAGAAAATTTTGTCCAATCTTCATTAACAAGATGGATGCTAAACCTCCACTTTGGTTTCTATTTTACCTCTGAGAAATTACCACCTTTCTTTTATCCCTAGTCAATTCCTGTCCTCCTCCTGATCTGCCAAGCTGACTCTCTGGCACGTGCCTTCAAATGGGGAAGCTGCTTTCCCGCAAGTTGACTTCCCTTTACAGCCTGGAGTTTGGGGTGCAGTAGGAGTATTCATGTCCTTATAGCTGTGTGTGGATGTGGTTTCATGCTGTGGGCTGTTCAGGGGAAAGAAAGCAGGGGGTCTTTCCTTTGGCTGGTTTCTTGCTGTAGTACCCTCTACCTCGTTGCTTTGGAACGCTCTGCTGTGGAGGACAGCCTCCTGCCTGGTCGCACAGCTACATCCCAGCCCTAAATAGACCAGAGGGCTCAAAGGCTTCACCCCCTTGCTTGCTGCAAGACGAGCCATGTACCTCCTTCATGGGAAAGGTTCTCAGTCAAATACAAAACTGTGTGACTCTGCTGGGTCTGGTAGGTAAGCAGGTTGACCAGTCCAGTGCCTTGCTGCCATGACAAAATGCTTATAAGGAAGGAAGAATGAGAAAAAAGCCTGAGGGAAAGCCCCCCACCCCAGCTCAACACAAACATCCCTTTTTGTGTATGCTGGAGAAAAAAATATTTAATGTTGTTTTCTATGGAAGGCCTTGCAGTATTTTAAATGGATGTGGGCAATTTTAAAGTCCATCTTGATTTATGAAAGCTGTCTTAACACATAATAATGATGTAAACTGTATAATGGTCTTTATGGCTCAGTTTCATGGATGCAGAGTGTTAGCAAACATTGATAAGGGAGCTGGGAGGAGGAAAACTGTAAAGTTGTCCCTGTTTAGGTTTTATGCTGCTGTGTTATCCTGAGGAACAATGCCTATTCTCCACACATTTCAATGGAAAGAACAAGAAAACCCTTAGGCTGCTGATCCCCCAGACCTCTCTCCTTCCCTATGGGGCCTGTGCTGTGACCATCAGCTTCAGCGCTGTCTGCTAGTGCTACCGTCCTGTATACTCAGTCCCAGTAGCAAAGTCCCAACCCTGGGTTACACAGCTGGGATCTTTTCTTTCCCGTACTGTTCCTAGATAACTATTTTCTTTGTCTGAAGGAGAAATTTATGAACTTGGATAGGATACTGAAAAGTTCATGCAGTTGTCATCTTAACAATAAAACATCCATGGAGTGGATGGGGACAACAATGTGCAAACCATTAATATCCCCACAACTATATCTGTGCAGAGTATCCTCTATTTGTTCATGCAAAATACGTGATTGAACTAAAAGCTGGTGAAAATCCATCCATACACATTCATGCAAATCAATGCTATGGGTTTGAGTCAATGCCCTTTTTATTCACTTTTGGAAATTCCATCTAAGTGAATTTCTTGAAAAATGTTAGGAACAACAATAATGTCAAGAATCTTTACATTTCTGCACTGCATGTCTTTCTGGAAGGATTCAGCTTTAAAACTTAGAGTAGGTTTGGGAATCATCCCATCAGGAAAGAGAAATAACAGTCTGACCTGTGTATTGCTGCCACAGTAAAGAGCAGCATTTACAACTTAAACCACTGTCTCTGATAACGATCTATGAGTAAATCAATAACTGAGTTCTTTGTGGAAACAAGCTGCTGCATAATCGTATCTCTGCATATTTTTACTACTGATAAGGCAATGCACCTATGAAATGCATGGGCATGAAACATGTTTCAAGTAATTTCAAACAATAAGCACATGAATAAACATCAAACTCTTCTCCTAGACAGTTCACAAAGACTGAAATTCATGCCTGGGCAGGGGGGATGGCACAGAGACATTTCACTTCCCTAAGCTTTCAGAAACCTTCAAAGCAGAGCTTTAAAGGCAATTCAGCATTGCACAGACTTTGGGTTGGCCTTCTGCTCAGCAGTGAATTTCATCCATTGTGATTTAGACGTGAGAGGACTTTGATTTTTCACCTAAGAAGAGAAAAGGACTAAACGAGTGGGATGCATGATTCATTTCAACTAGATATCCTACCTGCAATCAGCACTTATTGTCTCTGGTGCTTGTAAAGGACAAAGCAGGGTTGTCTTTGTATCCTGGAAGGAGCTATAGACATTTGTACATAAAAAGTGAAAAACAGGAGGAAGAAGAGTTTGGGGGAAGGAGTGTTCAGTTGAGCTAGTTTTTTCCCAATGCAATGAGAAGAAGAAGGTCTCTTACTGAAACAGCAGGTAGCAAAATGGTACCTGTGTATGCTTTGACAGGAGTTACAGAGCTGCAGCTATGAAGGAAGCACCCCGAACTTCCATGTGAGTTGTATTATACACCATAAATAAGTAACGTTATTTTGCTGTACTGAAACTTGAGAAATATTAATATTATATACTATTCTGAGCACTGGTAAAATTGCTGAGAGACTTGAAATTGAAAAGGTGTTATGAAGGAAAATCTTAAATACTCTAGAAGTTTGGACTTTGAGTTATGAGGATGGATTAGCCTGTGCTGGCCTCTGTGGCCTGAGGAAGAAATGAGGTGAAATGGGAGATTGTCAGAGAGGTAAATGAAATCCTAAGACAAACAAATTGAAGGCAGTAAGCTGTTTAAGATAGCAACTAATTTGAAAACAAGATGTCGTGGACTAAAATGGGATGGGATGGGATGGGATGGGATGGGATGGGATGGGATGGGATGGGATGGGATGGGATGGAATGGGATGGGATGGGATGGGATGGGATGGGATGGGATGGGATGGGATGGGTGGGTGCACAGGCAATTCAGACAAAATTACTGCACAGAAAAGAGTCTGCAATTTGTCATGGATGTGAGAAGACAGCTACTGAGGCATGTATGTTGGGGAGGGAGTAGAGTGCAAAACCACCGTGAAAAGGAACAAGATGTATTTTTGGACAAGGATAAAATTCAAGGTTGCAGCCACTAATTGGATTTTTGAGGATATGCTGATATTAGCTACTTGTAGATTGGTTGGTATTTTCTGGGTTTGTGAGGACAGACTGTAACAGACTGATGTTTTCTCCTAGCAGTTAATGTTGCGGAGTCCTTAAGTCATTTGCAGTGTCAGCCAGAGCTCATGAAGGTTGGTGGGCCTCCTTTCTCAACTACAACAGGCTTTGGATCAGGCTTCTCCGGTAGAAACTAGTAGAGCTTTACTATTTCCTCAGCTCTGTGGGTAGTCTTGCTTTTTGATTACCAATAAGCCTTTTAAGTGAATTACAGCTATGGGAGAATACTGCTTCTTTAAGCCTTTTCTCCTCTGAGTGCTGAGTGTCCTTGGAGCCTCCCTTCCCTGCTGATTTGCTCAGGAGTCCCTGATGGTCTTAACTCATTCTGCTCATGCTTGTGCTACTGCTATCAAGATTTCTAGGCATTGGCATAAAGTTTAACCTTCAGATCTTAAAGAGTCATAGACTAGATTTCTATGACATCTGAAATCAATGTAAGTAAGAGCAATATTTACTTCAAAGCACTGAACATTAGGTAATTTTAAACATAAACCTTTTGAGGACCTGCCAGTGCTAATGATCAGTGCTCTGATATTGTGTGTACACTTGCTGTAGTTGTCAAATAGCCACATATAGCATGCAAGGCAGAGAAGCAAAGTCCCCAAAACTCTGACTTGTACTTCATAAGCTAATGAAACAGTTTCATTAACTTACCTACCACACAGAATGATGGTATACACAAGCAAGTCTAGTACATTACACGCAGAAAAGCGCTGCAGTAAACACATACCCAAGACAACATGTCACAAGGTGATACCTTGATTTTATTTTCCACCTTACAAATACAGTCAGAAATAATGCTGTGACTGCAGTCTTCAAGGCAACAGGTGAATTTAATGTGAGCAGTGTCCACTCAGTCCTTCTTCTGTAAAGACATCTAGGAGTAGAAACATTGCTGTGCTTTAATTTTTCTGTTCTCTGATGAAGTAAAGCAGGTATAGACTCAGATAAATCAGCTAGTTTGGTTAGCTTTATAGTGAGCTCTGGTTAAACCTTTTCCTTAAGGAATGAATGGACAAAGAGCATGATGTACTATCACAATATGCTCAAGACCTACTGACTTTATAGTTTATCTTTTCCTATATGCCCATTAATATAGTGCAGAGTGGGGATGAAGCTGCTGGACTGCATAATCTGGTCATTTCTATCCCTTGAATGCTTCAGCTTTTTAAAGTAATCTTGACTCTGCATCGATGTATTTAGCCTTGAAAGTCACAATACCCTCCTAACTTAGCTTAGCCTACCACTGCTGAATTGTACTCTCTGTTTAACTCACTTTATACCCATTTTGGCCTGGAAAGAAAAATGATTTTTTTACTCATGTTGAGTGGCATTTGCCAGTCTGTTGACTAAATGAGAATTATTTCCATGTTCAGGTGTTACCTAGTGTGAATCCAGATGTAATTGGGATTCTGTGAAAAGTATTGTAAAAAATGGAAATACAGAAACTTGCTGTCCTAATCTATACTAAGTAACAACTGTGATACTCAAATTATTACAGTCTAGCCCAGAGGAACTTAATTAAGTGACACCTTTTTTATGACTATTTTTAACCTTGTAACAGCTTATATTTTAAGGCAGAATTATGTGTTTGCTAAATGATTGGCAAGCTGACTGAAGCAAAGATACGCAATGGTTATAATTCTCTGTTCTGCTATAAAGAAGACCAGTCAACCACATTTTATTAACAAAATCTGCACCACACCAGAATGGTCTCTGCTTTTTTTCCTGGGTCACTTCGCTTTGTCTTGAGACATGAAAGCATGTGAGTTCAGTGGTTTTGCTTCACCCTCCCATACTCCACTCTCCTCTGGTACTTTGTAACTGCAGTGTGCAAAGACCCGAGCCAGAAAGAGCTGCACATATCTTTACCCACCCGATATATAGAGCCAGAAAGTCTTGCAATGATGAATTTTTCCTCACAGAAATCAATAGAAATGTATTTTATCATAATCTCAAGATCAATATTAAATAACTAAGCCAAGCTTTTGGAAAAATGAAGTCCCTGACTATAAATTTTCCCTAAATCTAAGCTTTGAAATCAATTGAGTCTATAGTATGCCCCAATACATTTTATGGCTGTTTGAACCATTGCTTTTATACTTAACACCGTATTTTGTTCTAGGAAAGGGTAATAAATGTCTCTGCAGCACTGAAGAAAGCCAACAGGGGACACTGGTTGTTTGGAGTACATTCTTTCAAAGCATTTTTCTTTATGTTGCTGAACTAAATTAGCTGGGAAAACTCAAACTAACAACCAGTTATCCGTCATGGCTCTTTGTGCCCTAATATCATTGCACACAATTGTTTTACAATGTGAAAGACCAACAGAACGTGCTCCCAGGGACAACCCTACACTGAAAACCATCAGATAGGTGGTACTTTATGACTGAGCCTAAAGCAGTTCAACTTCGATAGTAAAATGTAGGAGTGTAGTAAAGTAAATGACAAAGGCTATGAAGGGCTGGGAGGAAATCAAAACTCGTGTCAGACTCTATCTAAACAACAACAGTGTCCAACTTTGCTGCATCCAAGTCATCGATCACAACAGAGAACTACTTCTGAGCCAAAGAAAGCAGCAGAAAACCATTTCAAGTCTGAGCATTGTGCAGCTGAGCATCTGGCAACCAGAGGGATGCAGCTTTGAGGACACCTTCCCAAATATGCTGCAAGAACATTGTAAGCCTTGCTACAGCAAGTGAGTAAAAACAGGGTATGAGAGGACTCTGAATTATAGTCAGACAGCGGGCAGTAATGGGGTGGCAAATTAAACTACTATTCTGGGCTCTGAAATTTTTCTTTGGCTCTTGGTGTAAGATTATGCTCCTGGAAATGGGAATACCTCAGTGTCAGATGCATCTGGCCCTGTAACACTGGTAAGGGTCTTCCAGACTCTAAGGGCCAGATTGGCAGGTCTGCAGTGTTGTGTGGCCCCATAGCTGCCCCTGAAATGGTCCAGCTCATATACCTGTGAGTAGTGAAGCAGTGGAAGAATGGGAAACATCATTTTGAGCTGCATTTTGGAGATCCCACAAGGGTGCACTTCTCCATAGTGTGGGTAGGCTCAGAACTTCATACCAGGCATGGAGAAATGGTGATCTGATGTCTTGCACCTCTCTTCAAATGCCCTTGTGGAGATATGACAGAACTGATTCGGGATAGATAAGATGCTCTGGGATCCCTCCTAAAAGGACTCTATATGGGGTATGATGAGATGGGTGGGGAAAAAAGGCCTCAGAAGACATGTTCTCCATGAGAGACCATGACAGGGTGTTTCTTTCTTCTTCCCACATGAGGTTACATGACAGAAATATTCAGATCTCAAGTCTGTGGCCCCTACCTCCCAATCTCTTTCCTCTGCACAGCAGGCTCCTCAGGGAAGCTGCAGCTTCAGCAGGGAAGACCAGGAAATGCCACCTTCCCAGTGCAATGTACACAGGACTATTAAATATTCTGTAATATTGTTTCTAAACTCTGCAACAAAATAACATCTCAGAGAATTTGTTTGTGATGCACAGGCAGGGGACTTAAACCCTGGAGCTGGCCCAGAAAAGCTAGGACACCTGTTGACCATCATGGTATCTCCTGATGCAAGAGCTGGTGAGACTTGTGGTGTTTGAACTCAGCCTGGGCCTGCAAGGGAAAGGCAGAAGTGACCACAGCCTCTGGGTCTCCTGCAGCCTGCTTCCAAAGGTGGTGTACATACTACACTAGTACATGCTGGTGGCAGACACAAGTTCCAGTTTTGTCCCTGCAAGACAACCTGGACACAGTAAAAATAATAAAGCTTGAAGGGGTGAGGAAGCAAAAGTAGCTCCAAAAACCTCTTCCATTCCTTTCCTCAGGCCACTGGCTGAATCCCAGCATTTGCAGCAGTGATGGCAAGAGGCCAGTTTTCCTGGACTGACTGACTCCTTTTCAGAGCCTCTCTGCCCCTGCACAGCCAGGCAAGGACTGCATATGGCTCAACACTAGGATGTTTGGGTCACTGTATTTCGTCTACAAGGACGTCTAAAGGAGGATGCGATGGATTCCTATTCACCCTTCAGTACTGACAGAGGGATGGAAAAGATGGTGCAAGTTAGTCTATTTGGTGCAATTGTTAGTCTATTTTTGCTCCCAGGTGACTTCCTGAACTCTGAGTTTCCCTCCTCAGTAGAGCAAGCTTCCTCCTCTGGAGTGTCATCAGTTTGGGGATATGGTATGTGGCTTTGTGTGAATGCAGAGCACCATTTTACAGTACTCGAGATGCAGAGCACCATTTTACAGTACTCAAGATGCATAGATCTTCCTACTTTTCCTCTTTCTATCTTGTTGACATTGTAAAGTTCCAGCCCACCTCATTACCAAGAGATTACAATCTGCAAATACATATCATCATAGCTGTTTGAGGAAAGAAAATGAAGGGGGAAAAAGAAGGGAATCATGCCGAACAATGGCCAACAAGATGTCTGACAGATGGACAGCCCCCTTCCTTTCTTCTATGGCTTGAGCTGAAAGGGCAGAAGACTGTTACCAGGACCTGCCTGCAAACAAAGAATAAGCAGACACCTGTGTCTGCTCCTTTCACCACTGCAACCATCCCTCCGCACTTCCACCCATTATTGTCATTTGTAAAGTGCTGATGTTCGGTTGACAGCTGCAAAGCCAGGGTCCTTCCCCTGAGGTGCTGACAGCAGTGATATTTACCCAAAGTGCCCCTGCATTTCTGCATGCTGCTTTTCTCTTGGCTTGAAGGAAAATGCTACCTAATGTCCCCTTGATGATCTGATTGTTACCCCAGGAATAGAGGTAATTTAAAACAAAACCAGATTTTCTCATTTGTGGAATGTGGTGACACTGTTAGTACATGGCTTATACACTAAACTGGTAGCAGATATGCATTTATGACTGGACTATAAATAACTGTCCTCATAGATCAGCTATCTGGGAGTCAAACTAGTTCTAGAGGAGAGGAGTTGTTGGGAAAAACCCTCTCTAGTCCTCCCAGGTGGATATTGTTTGGACTTGTACAAAAATATCCAACCTACATCTTTTCTCCTGTCTCATTCTCTCCCAGCTCAGTTAGATCACATTGGCAACACAGTTGTTTCATTAATGTTTTCATGTAAAATATGTCAGCGCCACTTGGGAGGGGTTAGTGTCCAGAATACAAAACTGGGCTCTGTTTCTCAGTCTCTATGGCCATGGGCAGGATTCTAAATTCAGTCTCCTAGCTTGCTTGAGCAGCCTCCCTATTTATCCCTCGGCTCTCATTCCAGGGGGATGAGAGCTGGGGAAAGCACAGCACCATGGGAGCAACAGGTGGGACTGGGACAGTATATATAGTGAACTCTTTGGTTTTTTAAACACCTCATGGGATTTCTTAATCTGTTTTGGGGGCGGGGGGGTGTTGGGTTTTGGTTTTTTTTTTTAAAGTTTGTGTGTTGTTCAGCGGGCACAGCTCTGCTTGTTGACCCAGGTACATGCAGATGTACCTGACCACAGCACCACTGCCTGAACTTATCTATGCTGTGGGAAGCTACCATTTCTTTATAAGGTATCCCTTGCCTTAAGTAGCCTCCCTTTCCTTCCATATGCCTCCCTTTCAGCCTATTCCACACCCAGAAGGGTTTTACACACCTCAACAGTGATGGGCTACAGAAACAAATTCACCCAGAATGGCAAAGTGCACTTGGAAATTGCTAAAAGATTTGGTCCAGTCATTGGCACTAAATGGGAGCTTTATAATGCTGTGATGAGACAGACACTTTTTTTTTTTTTAAAACTATCTACAGAATTTACAGGGTTTTAAATCAGCCATGGATGGTTAGGGATGGGAGCTTGTACCCCACATGCTGCTTGCTTAGACCTTTCCACCATGCCACTAAGGCCCAGAAAAACAAATAAAATGTTACATGATGGTTGAAGAATACAAAGAGAATAATAAGAAAAATAATGCAGCCTTACTTCATATGTATGTACAGTAATAGCAGCTCTATCTTAAAAAAAAAAACTAGAAAAGGTTCATAGAAGGGCAAAGAAAATGACTGGGGGCACAGAAAACCTTTCATATGAAAAAGGTTGTGCTGGGACTGTTCACCTTAGAAAGGAAACCAGTGAAGGAGAATATGATAAAGATATATTAAATCCTGTCTAGTGTAACTGGTGGCTGAAAATATTCAAGTAGATTGAAAAGCAGCAATTTCCAGACTGATCAAATAAAACCCTTTTCACACAGGAGATAATTAAACCATGGAACTCTCTGCTGCGAGGCACCAGGGAGGTCAAGCACTCAGCTGGATTGCAAAAGGGCAGGATTTCTGTCTAGTAACGAGGCTCTCCAGGCTTACAATAGCTAGCGTTCATGCGTTTTAAGATATTAACAGCTGAATTGCAAGGAACAAATTAGGAATAGCTTTTCAGGGTTAGGAGCAGGAGGCGCTGCCCTGTGTTTTCTTATGCTTTTTTCTGAAACATCTTCCTCTGGAGGCTAAAGCCAGGTTGCTGGGATGGCTTGGCCACCTGCCTGATGAGAATGATGCTGATGCCCCCTTGGGGGCTCAGATCACTGTGCATGCCATCCATCCATGCTGGGGTGCCTGGGTACACCAGGGAATGAGCCCTGAGTGTTTCTAGTCCCTGTGGTGCTTCTCCGGGGGCTCCTCCAGTTGGTCTGACTGCCTCCACATCTGAGGTGGTCCAGGTCCAGGTCTACCAACATCTGGGCTGATACCCCCTCACTCACACTGTGAACTTGCACCTTTGCACCTTTCCTGCAGTACCCCTCCTCATGAGACTCATCCCTGGGCAGCTTGTACCAGAGTGTCACTGGCAGTGTGGCAGCACCACCGGCATGCTCTGGCTGCAGGAGCAACATGTGGGGGTAGGTTGCCCTCGGGAGTCACTTGGTCCTGAGAGGAGGTCCAGAAAGGACCTCAAAAGACAGTAAGAGCAGCTCTGCCTCAGTGGCTTTCTTAAAAAAGGGCCAAGGTTATTCTTTTTATCAATGTGAAGGTGACACTGTGCTTGTGTGCATGTTTTGAGACTGTAAATCATCTAGAAGGAGTATGGCCAAAACTTGATGTAAGGTCTTGGCTTTCATATGGGTGTTGTTGGGGTCTTCAGGGACTGTGTCTGAAATCCCAGAGTCATTTCCCTGTTTAGCCAGGACTAGCAGAGAAAGGTCTCTTCATTCACACAGAATCAGTCCTGCCACAGATCTTTCTTCGTTATACTTTGTTGTCTCAGGATGTACATCTGCTGAAGGATAAATTGTGTTACTCCACCCTTCAGATGAAAACCCCACTGTAGGAAAAGCTGTCTTCTTCAATTTGATTTGAAGCTTGAAGCTTCCAAGCAGCTATACAAAAGATTTCTGTATACATGATTTTGAGGTTATGTTTATCCTTTAATTACATGCTTATGCAAACGGACCGGGCTTTCCCAGGGAGCTCAGAAGTGGCTTGAAAAACTTTGCAAATGTTTGAAGGCTGCATGGCATCTTATTATCACAAATGACCATGTCCTAGACCTCACCGTGATTGGAAAGCAGCTGAACTGTGAGGGCAGGGAAGGAAGCGAGTGCAGTTAAGTCTGTGTCTTTTCGCAGCAGAACTGTGACAGTGTCTGTGCCTGACATAATGTGGTTTAGAAGCACTTATTTTTTGTCTTCCTGCCTGCACTCCCTGACAGACAAGTTATTTATTAATTTTTAACACCAGATGTGACTTGTCATGCTAACAGCCACATGGCTTCTTCAGTGCAAGAAGTGCTCTGCAATACGTTACAGCTGGCTTGACCCTCACTTAAGGAATAGTTGCACAGACATATCTTAACAATTTCCCTCCACTTAGGAGGAAGTGTACACTTGAAAGAAATTATGCTCAGACTTGAGATTCCTTCAAAGTATTCTTCTATGGAACACGATGGATTTTACCCCCAGGTACCAACATCCCTCCTCTTTTAGGTTAGTAAGACACATAGCACACAGGCAGATTGTATCTAATCTGAGTGAACACCCCTTAACCAAATGTACTGGAGATATGAGGAGCCATAGCACCAACTGCTTTAAGCTACTGATCTGCTCCTATTACAGAGTGAATTGCTAAAGTAGATGCATCCATCAGTCTTTTCCACTCATAGTGCCAGGTTCAGCTATTTTTGCAAAAGCGATATTTGGGGTCCACAAGCACAATAAAGCATAGTGTCTCAGAGAGAGTCAGCTTTCTTTGTTCAAGCAAAAAGTCAGGGACAACATGCAGTCAGGCTAAGAGAAGTGACATCTGCAGGAATCCCAGACTTAATTCTATGAGTGATATTTATTTTCAGCTGTAAGTGGAGAATCACACATGAAGTCAGTAGGCACATGTGCCTTTGTAACTGGCCCTGTGAGTGAGGAGTACAAGGGGGCTGGTATCTGCTGACAGAGGGCAGCCTTCCCAGACTTGTTAGAGTTAATGGAGGGAGAAAGGCTACAGCTAAGCTCTTGTAGGGGATGATTGAATGCAGGATCTTATCGTTCCCAACGAACTGAAGAGGAAACATAGGAAGACTAATCTATCTCCCTAGGCTAAAGTTAGCATTTGGGTGTACTCCCTGTGGTCCCATTAAATTCCCATTAAAAATCAATTTATTGGGACCAGGATTTCATTATCTCTTCTTCAATAACCTAAAGCAAATGCCCTCTGTGCTTCATCAGTTTCTTGAGTCCAGTTTGCAACATTTCTTCAAAATTCATTTATGTTCAATAGTCATAAAACTTCATAGGCTGCTTAGGTACCTAGATTTTTGTTTATCCTCTGGAACCACAAGAAATTCCCATGCTGAATCATAATGGAAAAATGGAAATGTCAAAAATAGTTGTAACATCAGCTGAAAAGAAAAAGCAAGAAGTTAAGGCCCACTGAGAGTTTTGCTTTAAGTATTACCAATTAGATTTCTTTTTTTTTTTCCCCATACTACAATTACATTTTAAGGCAAAGTCAATTTGAACTGGATTTTTTTTTTTTTTTTTCATTTCAAGCCAAAACCATCTAAGCCAAGAGTTTTCCTCAAAAGGTTTTATAATTTAATCTGTTGACATTTCATGTCAAAAAATATTTCACTGAAAATTTCTGGCCAGTTGTATTACCAGTGATTCAATCCTTAATTTGCTAGATGTTCCCACATTTACTTCTAACTAATGGATATTTTATGGTATAGTGCAGCTTTATAATTTATTAATATGAAAAATTAATATATATCTAGCCTTGACTAAAAACAAAACAATGCTTTTGAACATGAAAAAACAGAAAGGCCATTCTTACTATAAATTCTTACAACTCTTGTGCTGCATTCATCAAATTGATTTCTCCTTTTCAAATGCTGAAGAATAAGTAGCTGATAATTACACGGATTTATATATATTGTGTGCCCCTTTAAAATATGGCAAGCACACAGTTTTTCATTATTCTGTATCAGGGGACCTGTAATGCAACATAAAGCTATGGCTGTGAGTGATGTTTAAAAAGTTTATTTATGGTTTGCAGTGTTTCAAATAAGGTTCAAAAATGCATGCACAAATGAAAGCTAAGTTGTTCTGCCTTTACAGTCACCTATGGCAAGGGATTGGCAATTCTTTTTCTTGTAATGAGGTGCAGCTCTGAGCTGTGCTTTGAGAAGACATGACTGGAAGGATGGTGGCATGGCTGAAGACAAGCCGTTACAGTTTCTCTTTGTAGTCATATGGGTGGGACTGGTATATGGTCATTTATGAGCTAAGGTTTTAAAAGAGCTAGCCTCTTTTTCTTTCTCCTCTGGGATTTTCAAGACCATAAGGTGGATTTTATTTGCAATTACCTGCCTGCAAACCTCCTTGTCTGTATTCTGCTTTCCCCTTATCCTTCAATATACTTCTCTCTTTTTTGCCAATGGCCTCTGGAGGAGGCACTAATCAAATTTCACTGCAGAATTCTTCAGTAACTTGTTTGTTTACTTTTTATGAGAAGGAATGGGAAAATTATGAAAATTGTTAGCCAGAGGTGCAATCTTTTTCTGTCTCCATTGTATGGGAGAAAGAAAATTAAATGAGAGCAGATCTGTTACTATCTAATTCTGCACAATGCCCCACCAAGGGCTCCATGCTGCTTGTGGAGGCATGTGCGGGAGGGCCAAGCATCACGACAGGGGTGTCTGCCACCTGTAAGCTCTGAAAAGCCAGTGCTGGCATCATTCTGGTTTTACTGTCCATGCTCACATGGCATCTGAGTCAAGTGTATAGATTTGCACTGACTGCTGGGGAAGCACCGGTGTGCAGCCTGGGTTGTGTCCTCCCTGCTGCCCCAGGAGCTCACCTGACACTGAACTTGGGGACCTTGTGTGACGGGAAGGATGGAGGGGAAGGTGCTGGATATGGAGTGGGGCTGAGAAATCAGCAGACACAGAAGTGGATTTCCCTGCCCATCTTGGGCAGTTCAGCCATCCGCAACTCTGGATATTGCTTTTCACTTTGAAGATGCTCCTTCAGAAACCCTACAGACTCAAACGTCCATAGCATCCCAGGTACTTCTCTGCTTTTGTGTTGGTTTCCAGCCTTGGACTACTGATAGTGGTGATGATTCTCTTTTTTAATATGGAAATCACAGTTACTGTCAAAAGGAAGTGTCACTGAATTTTCTCTTGAGACCTTTCCCTGGTGAAAAAAAAAAAACCAGGATAGGAGCTAATAGTCCTAACAGCTCTTAAACAACTCTTGAGCCTTTTGAATTAATTACCAGGGGTGAAAGCGGCTGAGCTACTTGTGAGTCCATGGAAATTGACAATTACTCTCTGGAAAGCATTAAGGGTGAATATAATTTTGGTACAGTGAGACATTAATGTTACCTTTCACAGTCAATGGGGACCTAAGATGAGGAAGCAAGCAGTGTCCCTGTCACCCACTGATTATATGAACTCAATGTAGAATCTAGTATCTCCAGCCATGAGTTTAGGTAGATAGTATCTTGAAATAAAAGTTACGACCATGGTTTTTATGAGACTTCCTGGGTCCAAGGGCATGTCCATCTGAAGTTCAAGATAGCTTCTCTGAAAATTAAGCCTATACCCTGCAAAACCAAACACATTACCACTGACTAGAGCCTAGGGCTCTCTATTAGGCTTGTTGTGAGCACCGGTCCAGGGAATCTGCACTCTCATACACTTATTTCATCTGTACAGGAAACAATTCCATTTTTCCTCCAAGTGCAGTTATTGCCAGCTCCATTTTGACTTGCTGCATACATAGTTGCTAAACATGTTACACACTGACAGACTGTCCTACTCTGAACTTCTCTTTATTCTTCCTTCTATAAGCACCATCAAAACTGGCCCTTCAGGCCTGAAAATTGTGGTTTGAAATCTTCCCTGAGTCTGTTTATCTCTGTACTTTAAGATACTAAATCTTAGCTTCAAGGTAAAAGAACAGTCAGCTCCTCCCTTTCAGTTTAGGACAAAGGATAACATCTTTTCACCAACACCCAGAGTGTGTTTCACTTCCCTTCACCTGCTCCTTCCCTTCACCTCCAAAACAACAAGGGGTTAAAGATACATTACATCTCCTGTTTGCAATTAAAGTCTATCTACTGTAGCTAGATAGTGCTATCGTGAGTCATAGAAGTCTGATATTATCTGTGGCAACGAGTTCTACAAGCTAATGATACATTATATAAAACATTCTCCTTTGAAAAGAATACTCTGCTGGTTTTTGGTCCCTTGTTAGCAATCAAGTACTCTTTTTTGACCTTCACTATACAACATGATTTTATATACCTCAGCTGCATATTCTTGTTTTCTCTCCAAGAGAAACATTTCTGACCTTTTTACTTTGTCTTTATGCATCTTAGCCTTATTGAAATCTGCCACCTGTCTGTCTCGTGCTTTCTGCCTCTCTCAAGACCTCTGTTTTGCATCGTTCTCTGTAGAAACACTGAGATCTGGGCTGCACTGACAAAGTACTCAAACTTCAGAACTGGATGATCCTACTTTGTCAAGTAACAGTCACTCCTGGTTAAGGTGATGGGGAGTAAATGGAACAGTGTGAAGAAACATAACAGGTAAAGCATCTCCAACATCTTGATTCGGGACAAGGATCCAGGCTCACAGACATTTTCAATCATTAATTTGAGAAGAAAATATGGTTCCATCCCAAGTCAGCTAAAAACTCAGGTGGCAATGAGTACAATACAGAATAGATGATTCCTTATAGTTAAGCTCCCTATAGCTCTGGAAGAGACATATTGCCCTCCCTTTGTGATCAGTATTCTGGGAATAGACAGACAATTTATCAAGAAATCAAAATGGAGATTTTTGGTGTCCTAACCTCTGTCGGTGGTGTAAAGTAAGTGAAAAAGCCATAAAAAGCTACTCCAGGCCTGTTGCTTAAATGAACTGCATAATGAGATGTAGAGAGCTCACCTGATCCAATCCACACTGAAAGCAATGACACTTTTCCACTGGCTTCACTGAGAGCTAAACTGGCTGCCAAAACAGAAATTGATCTTTCTGTTCAATGACACTGTAGTAAAGAAGCCCCACATGCTCACTTTGCGTTGACTGTGGGCCCTACAACATCATTTTGACAGTTTTGATTGAAAAGAAGCCGTTAAAAACGCTCTGTGAAGGAAAACTGTGATGCAGGGCTTGGTACTTCTCTGAATTCCTAACAGCTTGTCACTCACAGAGAGAGTGTGTCTCTGCGCTCAGCTGAGGAACAGCCTATTTCTGAGAAAAAGACTCACTTCCATTCAATAGAAAAATACAAATTCTGCTACAAGAATGTCTGTGTGATTCAGGCTATGTCTCCAGAGTACAGAGACTGTATATGTAAGTACCCTCTGCTAATTAATACTGCACTATCACCCCACTAATTAAGGCACAATAGAAGAGCTCTCCTGCCATTTTCCAAGGTAATACAGCATTTGGAAAAATGTAGTCATGAAAATCTGAGGAATAATGGAGACCCCTCAGTGGGGCATGCTGAAGCCACAGACCTTGGGAGGAGCTCTGGACACAGAAAATGCCTCTCATTTACAAAGATAGGTGCAGCACTCTCCCCTCCCAGTGTAACATCACAGCTAAAGAAAGCAAGCTTTTGAGTGATATAAGACACTTTAAGATATTTTACTATGAACCCAGCACTGCTGTGTGTTTACACTGAAGGTCATCTGAGTCAACCCAGCTTATAAATGGTGTTTGGTCAGTGTAAAGCCAGTGAATGTTCCAAACAAATGGGCTATGTGTCTTAAGTACTGCAGGGCTTGCTGGACCATGGTGAAAGACAAGTATGAGGAGGACTGAGAAAATATATTCTGGCATGCTTAGAAGATGTAGCATATGTTAGAATAATCTAGGACTTACTTTCCTCCCAGTGTCATCATTATCATTGAAGAAGTGCTCACCATTATGTAGGAAGTCATGAGAAGGACAGCTTCATCTCTCAGGACACATAAACCCACCCAAAATCAGTGGCAAATTTTTCTTTTTCTTAAAAGAAAGACTGGAAGGTTGAGGATAAGGTGATCCCACCTTTGTCAATACTGAAGAGAAAATAATGCAAATAATGATAATGGAATATTTGTGGCCTATTGTAGCTTCTATACTGCCTGTGAAGCTAGGACTTCTTCCTAGAAAGGAGTCTTGACAGTGCTGCAGAACTTGGCTGATCACCACTCTCAGATGGCATCAGAATCAAGGACAAGCTGAGACATTGAAGGTCCTCACATCAATGACACATGCAATGTTTTTAATGAATAACTGTTTGCTGATGTTGGTCGCCAATGCATCTGGACAGTGTGTAGTTCTGGATTTTTAATTCCTCAGTAAAACCTCTGGCTACAGGTATTTTCCTCACAAACAGAAGTGGAAAACAAGTGCTGGATACCAGCACAGAACTTCTGGGCTTGCAGGTATATGAAAGAGAAGATTTAACAGGAGCACTGTCAGAGCTGCTGACTGCTAACAAGAAATAAAAGCACTTTCCTAATTATCAGACAAGGCATGTCTGGAAAAATCAAAGTGCAGAAATAAGGAAAATGAAGGCACTTTGACAGTCCCTAAGTGGAGGAGAGAGCTGGCATTTGAGGAAAGCACAGGGTTTCTTGCAATCAGTCAGGAAGGTATTTGTAAAGTCTTTCTGAAAACGTGGAGAATGGGTGAAATAAGGACTGCAGCCTCTCCAGAAGGTGGGTCACCTGAGATGGACATCCTTCCCCTCAGCTGACCTTGGTGGCTACACACATGTGGGAAAGGAGCTAGAAAAATGCTGGGATAGGCTCTTTTCTACTTTCTCTCCCTCTCTTTCTGACAGCCACCATGGTGCAGAGAGTATGAAAAGCTACATTGTTCGGATGTTGAGAGATCAGGGTTATGGCTGGATGCAAGCTGTGCCTGAGCATCTCCCAAGAAGAGCTGTGTGTCTGACTGCACCCTGGCCCCATGGGGATGAATCTGCACCAGCTCCACAACTCAGTGACTGTGGGAAGGAAACCTGCCTGCTGGAAGGCAGCAGCAGCCATGAAAAACTGCACGTGCAGCCTGCTTGTGGCCTCAGTGGATGCTCAGCAGGATTTCTGCCAAAAAGCAGCACCCAGATGTGCTTCTCTGTCCTCCCGGCCCCCAGCCCAGCCCTTCCCTTTCATGCCCATGGCAGTTTCCAAGAGACTGGTGACTTTAATGCTGACAAATGTTGTCCACTTCAGGTAGAATTTGCTGCTTACAGTCATAATGGATATTTTATATACATTTTCTTGAACCCTCATCCGTGAACAATGGGCTTTTCTACAGAAATGTGAGTTTAACAACCCTAAGGCTCTTCTAATTTACCCCAGCAAGCTGATGCAGAGAATAATTTAAAAATTAACTTTTCCTCCCCCTCTTTGATCCCTGCTCCAGTACAGTTACTGCAAACAGAGACCTACAGAGTGAAGATTCAAAATGCAGCTGCATCCTGCATCTTCAGTGCCTGTAGCTCTGTCTTTGATTTCCAGAATTAACTCAAATAAATTATGCATTTGTACATGTTTAACCAGGAAAAATCTGCACAGTGACAGCACAGGGTCACTTAGAAGGGAAAAAAATCTGACCCTGTAGTGCTATGGATGACAGCTGTTTTTGGCTTTTGGCTGATACATTGCCACCTGGGATAATTTACTAAGAAAGAAACTAATGAAATTACTGGAGTGCCAGACAAAGAAGGAAAAAAAAAAACAAAAAAAACCCCCAAAAAACAAACAGGAGGAGAAAAAGGAAAATTCCCATCAACATCCCACTACAGAACAATGAAAATGCTTCCCACCTGCAAACTTCTCAAAATCATTTCCATGGAGCCCCATCTTCTAATTTGGCTTCAATTCATAGTGGCAGAGAACTGGAGTTTATTGAAAGGAGATAGATGTGAGTTTTAGGAAGGCAATGTGATGAACACTCTTAGGAAATTGCAGCAGGTGTGAGCATTAGTATTATTTTCCTCTACCCTGAAACTTGTTCCCTTTGCACATAAACCATAGCTTTCCCATTAGTCTATATCATGCTGTCTCTGTATTGGTTTTGAACTCCTAAGTTCATCACAGCACTATCCAAGATGCAGACAAGCTGACTAAGATCCTTCTGGGTAACTGTGCCAGGTGTGTGGAGGGGGCAATGATGGCTCTCCTTAAAATTATGCTTAAATTGTTCCTTTTCCATGTGCTGACAATTATTTACCAGGAGTTACATTTGTACTTGTCAGGGACAGCCCACACATATGGTGGATTTCTTGTGAATCGGCGCTCAATGCATGGCCCTTTAGGGTGAAGTGATGAGCTGTAGTTTTAGAGGATATATATTGATCCCTGTGTCAGGTTGGCATGTTTTACACATTCATGCATTAATTTGATTCACAAATATACTTCTTTCATTTTTTTACTGATCTTCTTTTCCTGGTCATCTTCAAAATCTGCCTTTTGCAGTTTATATTTTGAATCCCCTTTTTTCCTTCCTTGCTGATTTCTTCTTATCCTAAAGCAATGGCTTTAATTTTCTCCTTTCAAATCATTTAAGGGGTCTGGCTGTGTGGTGTTTACTCATGCACCCTCTTCAGTTTTCCTCTAAATAAATATTTTGCAAAAATGACAGCACAAAAGGGCATTGGAAGGAAATCAGAGTCCAGCACACAGGGGCAGATGTCCTCAGCCTGCTTGAAAACAAAACATCCCGGGCCCTGCAAGCTAAGCCTGTACAGTCAGTGAGAGCTAGTGCAACAGCAACTTTAATATTCATACTCATATTCTGTGTATTTTAATGCTGGAAGGCAAATCTATTCTTCCTACAAATGAGAAAGCAGGACTTGTTTTCACCAATTCAACCCTCATTGTAGCCACAAGGTTACCTGACACACTCCCTCCCCGCAGCAGCAGTGGGGAGCAATCCTGGTCCACCTTGGGAAGCTGCACTGGGAGGAGGCATGGGTGGGAAATGGTGGCTGATGAGCAGCAGGGAGCCTGCTCAGCCAGTCCCTGCATGCTCCTTGCCAAGGGTGGTAACTCTTCTGGTCGTGCAGTGAACAGTGTGAACTGTATGACAGAACTCGAGCTTGTATGTAAGTCTTTACAATCTGGTATTGGTAAGCCAGAGTTAAGAATTTCTCAGGTTTGATGGTTTGAAACCTATAGAAAATCAATGAAAATAAGGGGACCTCTGATCCCACATCTCTCCTGCTGCTGCCTTTTTCCACGTGTGGGCAGTTTTCTTAACTACTGAGTTTAAAACACAATCTTTACTGTAGCTCTGACATGATCATCATGAACAAGTGAGGTCTGACTTTCAGGATTAGCAGAAGGAGAAGAAGCCACCATAATTCCCATTCTGCAGCTGAAGAAGTAAGGTGATGGTATGCAATATGTTTGTTTCTGTTTTTTGCAAGCCCAGTTGATGACCGGGACAGAACTTGTGAAATAACCAGACAGCCATATGGTCAGCCAAGAAATTATTTAAGTATGTTTTCCTGAAATATCCATAGGACAGTGACTCTTTTTTCACACATGGCTTCATTTAGGAAGTAGAAGTTCTGCTACTGTTAGCAGAGCTCCCATTATGGCCTAGGTACGTGGATGTATACAACATACAAACCCCGCTGGGCAAATATTTTGCAATGATTTGAATGTGACAGGCTGAGCATATGGTAGGGATGGAAGATTTTAGGGTCATGTTATCCCCCTAGCTCCTATTCCAGATGGGGCAAAGATATCTGTCCTTTTACCTGCTTCTATCTCTGCACTAAGTCAGTACATCTTAAGCAGAAATGGAGACATGCTGAGGATATGTCCACAGAGTAAACCACATTTTTCCTTTTTAAATTCCCAAAATAAGGTCAGGAAATTCTCTTTCTGTTCATGGACTTTCTGCAAGCTGGCAAAGAGCCTAAATTAACTGCATACATTATTCATTACAAATTATTCACTCTATGCAGCACATACTGATTGTTTAGAAAATTCATTCTTTCTGTCCTAGAAATGTCACTGGCTGTAACTCATTACCTCATCATTGACAGATTCTGTTGATTGCTTGACTAGTTGCTTTAACTAATCCAGGATTACAGTTTGCAAGAATAATAATAGCCACTTCTCTCGCACTTTACACATGAGGATCTCAAAACATGATTTCCAAATGCTAATTAATCCCCAGAGCACCTGGGAGGTGAAGTATTCATATCCTTATAGCAGATTTGTAGCTCTTGAACTTTGTCGGGAGGTGGAGAGTCATTCTACTGACTCATACAAGCTGCCAGGTCTGGTGGGTCTCATTAGCTCCAACCAGCCAAGATAAAAAGCTGAGCATTAAAAAGAAAGGTAAAAAAAGGAAATCAAGTAAGAGGAGGTGGGAAGGGTGAAAGAACGGTAGGTAATACTTTGTTAGCTGCTTTAAGTTTGAGGAAGCATTGATAGTCTGTTTGGTTTCAGAGGCTTGTTCTTAGTGCAGTTGTTGAGGTAGCTGAATAAATGATAGAGAGTTAAATGGGAATGGACGTTTCCAGTTGAACTCACTAAGTTGAATTTTTCAGGTCTGTCTTTACTTATTTTGCAGGGCATGTTTCCAGACTTGCCTATGCTAGTAGTCCAGAAATTGTATATGGTGAGTTTACCATGTACCATTACCATATAGCTGATCTCTGTAGCTGCAAAAAGTTGGAGCTGCTGTGTGTCCTAAGTGTGCAGTGACTATTTGTCTTGGACATCTGCATGTTTGGTAGCCTGACAGTTTCTTGCTCAAAGATGAAGCTATTTGACTACTGGTAGAAGCAGCTGTCTATCACCTAAACTGCTGAACATGACAGGCTGGCAAACAGACTAAATGGCTAAGGATTTCCTTTGCCTAGGGTAACTTCTAGGTAGCAGAATGCCTACAATGGAGTTTTACAAGCTATATACTGGAGCCAGATGATCTTTGGCTGGTATAAGGTTTGGTGGGAGAAGAGGTTTTGCTGTGTATCTGCTGCATCCCTTATGCTCTTTCTCGCTCTCATCTATTGGGAAACTGAGGTATGCAAGGCAAGAGGAAGTTATTCACTGTCTGAAAGACAGTGAATAGTGGGGATTTGGGTCTTATCTCAAAGTCTTTCATGAACAACAATCACATCTTGTGGTGTTTTAAATTTTGCCTGTATTTGTTGGTCTCTTGAAAGATTAAGTGGTATGACAGCTAAGCACAGCTGTAAAGTGGAGCTCTGAAAGCGAAGTGTGTTGTGCTTTGCAGCAAAGGAACATCAAGCAAAAACACCAAGTAAACTGTGCACTGTCAGTGGGTGTTTCCACTGAAAGTAAAGAGCAGGGGCTTTGAGCAGGGCACAGAAATGTGTTATTCCTTTTAAAATAAGCAGAACTGGAGGTTTAGGTGAAACAAATGTTAGCAGGACTGGATAATTTAATGTATGCTGAGGGGAGGGGAATGAAATGGGGGAGTGGGTGCATGACTCCTAACACTGCCTTGGTCTAGAATTGTGCAGTATGGCAGCTAGCATTTGTGCTTTAAAAATGTAATTACCATCTGAAGAAGAGAATCCAGAAAATCAGCAAACACAGACAGAATGAGAGGTAGGGGGCAGTTCACAGGTGTAAGCTGCAGCACATGGGTGCTAATGTTGTTCTGGAACTAATGTATTTTTTGAACAAGGGACGTGGGGGGAATCAGCAATCCTGCCCCAAAAGCCATGAGTGCTTAGGGTTCAAGTGAAAAACAATAGACTGCCTAGCAGGGGCATTTAGACAGAAAGAGTGTGGCAAACAAAAGCTTATGTATTGCTGCAGGTTATACTGTAGGGTTCTATGGCACTGATGTGAGTACTTGACTAAATAAGAGCAGTAGGTGTATAGAAAACTGCTGCTTAAATTTTCGGTAAAATATTCTTGCAAGCTTTCGTTGATATCAAAAAAAGGACTGACTGGGTCCATATGACCTAATTCTACTCTTCTTTGCACCAGCAGACAAAGGAATTGCTTTCTGGAGGTTAATGGCTTTAGACTTGTATGTAAATGAGGAGAAAATCTGATCTTAAATCTCTGGGGAGCAAAAAGTAGTGACAGGATTAGTCCTCTTCCACAGAGGAAGTCTGTGTGAGCTGGCAGGGAGGGATAGTGCGGTTAGAGGAGCCTTTAGCAGTACCAATCATTCTGCATTTGTCCTCCCATTTCAGTGCTGGTGAGTGTGGGGATTTGAGGAGGAAGAAGGAGGTGACAGGATAGCTGTGGATGGGACTCTGAAAAGGGCTGTCCCAGATCCCACAAGGGTGTGTTTGTATTGTCCCTTCCTGACAATGTTTTTCAGGCCAAATTCCTTGACTGTCTGTGCTGACTCACCTTGGGGTGTATTTGGGGCATGTGAGCAGTGACCCAGGTGGGGACTTAGGGGGCACCTGGGCAGCAGTGAGCTCCTCAAGCCTTGGTGACAGTTCTGCATCTGTGGCTGTCTGAGATCACAAACACACACCCCACAATGTTGTGCAGCAGAGCATGTGATACCACCGCCCCATTCCTCCATTGGCACTGCAGGACTCTTCAAAACTTTAGCAAGGTGGAAGGGGACCAGGATGCTGGACCAAAAGCCTACTTCTCCCATGGATGAGTCCTATGTTGGAGCAGCATGAACATGGCCAGGTTTAGTTTTGCCCCAGTGGTGATGAGGAAAGAGCAACCTGGACAGACAGGACCAGCCAATCTGTCTATCCCCACCTTCAGTTCCCTGAAGCTACATGTCCTGGCCTGGCTTTGCTCTGGTTTCTCTTTCCTTTTCATGGCCAGGCCCTGTACCTGGGAGGCTGTTGCCTGCCCAGGTCTGCCCCTCTGCCCCCAGCTGGTGGTACTGTGCCATTTCTGAGTGGGTAACAAAGCTGCTTCCTGCGTGTGGAGCTCACAGATGCATGCAGGCAGAGAAGGGTCTGGTATCCAGGAGATGCAAACCCTTCCTTATGCTGACCTGTGCCTTTCTGTGGCACCTTTCTGTCACTTGTGTGACAGTGAGGAGGGCAGGGTGGGCCCAAACACAAACTGGAGAGGCTGAACAGCCACTTTGTGCTAAAGAAAGAAATTTCAAGTCAGGGACAACTGCAGTAATTTTCCTGTTCAAAGGGCAGAGAAAACAGCATGTTTGCCATGGATATCAGATATCTGAAAAATAAAATGGCTCCCTAGTGTAGCTTTATGGGCTTCAACAAAATTAGCCTGGGATCAATAGCAGGCAGGGACTTGAAAGTTTTCAGGTGAGAGCTATTAAGACACACCTCTTTACCTGCTGTGGAATGGATAATGTGTTTCTGCTGTTTTGTCATCTGCAGGCTCAAAGACTGTCTGGGGTTGGCATCTATTCATTCTTCTCTCTGAAAAGACGTATGTGTTCCTGGGAGCCCAAGCTCCTGTGGTCTGTGTAGTTGGAGGGGCAGTACTAGTAATAGGGCAGTGAGCCTGAACTGTTTCTTCTCTCTGAGCGAGGACTGGGATGTCCAGGTGAGACAGGACAGAGAAGTATGCGCTGCTAAACCTTGTGCTGCTACCTCTGCTATGTGGCTTCAGGGCCACTAGAATGGCATTTCCCATACACACTTTCATTCTTTCTTCAGGAGAGAAAAAATACTACATTCTGGCACTGCCTACATGATATAGGATTCTATTTACTTTAATCTGTTCCTTTATTTGCTCTCTGCTTCTCACCCCTTTTGTATGTTTTCGTTCTTGCTTCATTTCCTAATGAAATGTCATTTTCCTAGTTTTCTGGTTCCCTTGAATCATCAACAAAAACCTGGCATGACTTTTTTTTAAAGGACTTACTACTAATACATTTATAAAAATAACTTTAATCAATGCTACCTCTTGGGGAATTCCTAAGTAATTGCTAGAATACAATGAATTATTATGTTGTTACTTTACCGTTCAGTTGTTATAATTCTGTGTAGTTGTAACTTTTGCTATCTAAATATTAGCCCTCTGATGAGAACTCCCATTAGGCTATGTTTTTTTCCTCTAGAAAATGTGTGTTTTGCTTAATTACTTTCACTCATCTGTTTAACTCCTGTGCTACAATATTACCACTTTTGAGAAGACTTGGCATTTTTAACTTAAAAGTCTGAGAGGAACTTCCTAAGGAAGAGGGAGGTGGCTTCAGCTTTGAGAGAGCTTACTTACCATGGGGGAAACTTTCAGTAGTCTTTTCCAAAAGGATAAAAAGTCAAAATATCGAAAGCTTTTGTTTCTCAAGAGGTTCAGAAAAGGGTGAGTGGAATACTGTTTTCTGAATATTATTCAGAAAAGTTTTGGGGGGTTGCTGGGGTGGTGTGGTTTTGGTTTTTTTTTTTTTTTTCTTTTCAAGCAGAAGTTAAATATTCTGTGCAGGATGTAGTCAATGTTGTCAATTCAGTTTGAAATGAAGTTTTTTTTTTTTTTTTCTCTCATACTTTAGAATCATAGAACCATAGAACAGCCCAGGATGGGAGGGACCTTGAAAGATCATCTGGTCCAGTCTTCCATGGGAGAGGAAGCTTAGATGAGATTATCTAGCACCCTGTCCAATTGCATCTTGAAAACCTCCAGTGATGGGGACTTGACCATATCCCTTGGGAGGTTGTTCCAATGAGTAATTGTTCTCACTGTGAAAATTTTTTCTTATGTCAAGATGACACCTTTCCCAGTGCAACTTGCACCCGTCGCCCCTTGTCTTTTCCATGTAGCTCCTTGTGAAGAGACAGCCTTCATCCTCTTTGTAGCTGCCCTTTAAGTACTGGAATACCATGATGAGGTCTCCCTTAAGCCTTCTGTTCTCCAGGGAGAAAAGACCTAACTCCTTCAGTCTTTCCTCAGAGAGCAGGTTCTCCAGCCCTTTAATCATCTTTGTGGCCATTGTTTGGACCCTCTCCAGACTGTCCATGTCTTTCTTGAATTGTGGGGACCAGAACTGGACACAGTACTCCAGGTACAGCCTGACAAGCACTGAGTAGAGTGGAAGGATATGTCTCTATCTCTGCTAGTAATTCCCCTATGGATGCAGCCCAGGATCTGATTTGCCTTTGCTGCAGCAGTGCACTGCTGCCTCATGTTCAGCTTGTTGTCCACCAGAACCCACAGGTCCCTTTCAGCAAGGCTGCTCCCCAGCCACACAGATCCTAGCCTATACTGGGCTCTTTGGTTATGATGTCCTAGGTGCAGGACTTTGTGCTTGTCTTTTTTAAACTTCATACTGGTCTTGCTAGCCTATTCTTCCACCCTATCCAGGTCTCTCTGTAAGATGGCTCTCCCTTCTGTCATGTCCACCTCACCACCCAGTTTGGTGTCATCACCAAACTTGGTGAGGGTGCTTTCAATCCCATCATCCAGATCATTTATGAAGATGTTGAACAGTGTGGGGCCCAGTATTGATCCCTGGGGGACCCCACCTGTGACAGGCTGCCAGCCTGAGTAGAAACCATTGATCACAACTCTCTGAGTGCAACCTGTTAGCCATTTTCCTACCTGTCTCACAGACCACCCACCCAATCTGTATCTTGTCAGTTTGTCCAGGAGAAGGCTGTCGGAAAGTATCAAACACTTTGCTGAAGTCTGGGTAACCAACACCCACTGCTCTCCCTATGTCGACAGAAGATGTTAAGTTGCCGTAGAAAGTGATCAGGTTAGTATGGTATGATTTGCCCTTGGCAAACCTGTGCTGGCTTTTCCCAACCACCTGCTCCATTTAATTTGTAATAGTTTCTAGGAGGACTTGTTTTATTGCTTTCACAGGGACTGAAGTAAGACTAATGGGCCTGTAGTTTTCTGGGTCCTCTTTTGGGCCCTTCTTGTAAATGGCTATGGCATTTGCCCTCTTCCAGTCATCAGAGACATCTCCTGATCTCCATGACTTTTCAAATGTTACAGGCAGTGGCCTTACAAGAATGTCAGCTGCTTCTCTTAACACCTTGGGGTGGATTCCCTCTGGGCCCGTAGATCTATTTGGGTTGAGCCCTTGCAAGAGGCTGTGGACCAGCCCCTCCTCCACTACTGATGGGCCAACACATGCATTGTTGTAGCTACTTGATCTTGTGATCTGGGGTCCAGCTACGCTGGTAAAGACAGAAGCAAAGAAGGTATTGAGACTTCTACCTTGTCAGCATTATGACTAGTTTCACTGTCCTGTTTAGCAATGGGCTTATGTCTTCCCTGTCCTTCTGCTTACTGCTCAAGTATCTGAAGATCCCTTTCTTGTTGTACTTGGCATCATTGGCCAACTTCAGTGCTAGCTGAGCCTTAGCCTTCCTGACTGGGAAACTACTGTAATTTTTAAAGCAGTTTCATTAAAAATGTATGTAGCTTTATCAATTGCAATGTGTTACCTTGTTTCCATTTCCAGACATTCTGTAGAATATGCTTTTTTTTTTTCTTTGCAATAACCTTGTCTTTTGCCTGTTTGCAATGAGGTGGTATGTGCTTAGACACTGTTACAAAGAGTAGTCCATGGTAGTTCATTATTGTTAGTATTGTAATAAATGTATTAGTAAAGCAAAGCTATCGCTAAGATCTGCAATATGAGCAGAAGCTTCTCTCTTTGTCTTCCAATTTCTTTAACGCTAGATACTGACAGGTAATAATGACTTGAAGGAGTGCTCATAAAAGGCACTTTTTCCCCTAACCTGGTTAGAAAGGTTCTTATGAAATTATTGCAAGCATTGGATCTTATTCAGAGTCTGTTTAATAATAGATTCTTGTGTCATATAAGAGTGTGGGGTTGGTTTTTTATTTTTTTTCCTTTATCAAGTCTCTGCTGACCTTTTTTAGGATTACTTCTACCTCTGTTCCAAGTTAACACACCTGAACAACAGCACAAACCATACAAACCCCACAACTGCCACTTCCCTGGTGTGTTTAGCAGTAGGGCCCATGCCAGCTTGGCTCACCCAGAGGTCCCCACTCTCTTATTCCACACAGCTTCTTACCTTGCTCTTGTGTCCTGGCTCAGTGGTGCATGGCCGCGGGTGAAGCATGCAGACTCAAAGGGCAGGGTGACATGGGAAACATGCTGGCTATCCCGTTTTCCTAGCACTTCTTTGCTCATTGATTCGCAGAATTATATTAGTAGCAACGCTGACTGGCATTATCTCCCTGCGCTTGTAGGCAAGGGGGAGAAAATTGCTACTGATTATGTCTGCAGAATAAGGAGGGAGGAGACATTTGTCCTTCTGTGGGGCCACATGGGACCCAATCGCAAAAATAAGAGAGAATTGAAGTATTGATGGAATTCCTCTTGCCCCTGGCATTTTCTATAGCGCTACGGAAAAGTCTGTGTGGCTTAGTTATTATCTGTCTATGATCTATTATAAAAGGAGGACTTTTTACACATTCTCAATCTCTGTTTAATGAATGGACAGGCATCATGAGAGCGGTTTGTAACAAATTAGGCAGTCATATGCATTTAATTAATGTATAGCTCTGTATTCTACTTACAGGCAAAATTAATAAAGAACAGAAACAGATGGATGTTTTTATCTTGCTGAAAATGAAGACACACTTAATTCTCTCTGTTGATGATGTAATCCCAGACTGATCTGCTGCCAGAGGTGCTGGTGGTAAATTCATCTGCTGAATTATTCAGGGTGTAAAGAGCATTCAGATCAAGTTTGCCAACATAATGACAAACAGCCTGTCTAGGAGGAGTGGGGCTTCATTCATTCCCTTGTGAATTGGCAGCCTCACCTGCCCTCTCCTTTACCTCCTACCGACAGAGTTGTTCAAAGTATTTTTAGTACATGGAGAAACCTTACTGGGGAAGCCAAGGAGCCAGTTGGGGTGTTCGTGCCAGGCAAACACAGGCTGTGTGTGACCTAAATGATCATCTACCAAGGTCAGATGGAGGTTGGAAAATCAGTCCCATGCACAAGAGGCCCCACAGGGATGGCTCCTCTGTCATTTTAGCAGCTGCAAACAGTAACTGCAGTAATACTCTCTCATGCCTTGCGTGTTACCAGATAGTCATTTAGCATCCTAACAACAACTTTGATCTGATTAATGCAGCTCAGCAAGGGTTTCCACAGGAATCAGTGGCTGGATGCTTTGGGGTGTGTGAACATAATATTAAGTAGCTACAGGTGGCCTTTTGGTGTTAGAGGGGTAAAAAATGTAACTTCATATTGCTAAATCCTCCTGGATTTGCATACTGTGGGCAGCATAATCCCTAAGAATGCATTTGTGTTTTCTTTCGTCTTGAACTTACTGATCATCCATGTTTTTCTCTGTGACCTATATATTAAGACGTTAAAACAGAAGGGCCAAGTCTCTGCAGTTACATTCATGTAAAGCCAGAACAAAACCCTATAGAATGTCAGGATTTTCTACAGTGTTTATCTAAGGGAAGAAGTGTCCCAATTTGCAGATGACATACCATAGTAGCATAACAAGTATGTCACTTTGAAAAGAGCTGAGCAGATACTCTACTTCTTCCCTGTCCTCCCCCTTACCCTCCCCCCAATAATTATGGACAAGTACTAAGTAGTTAGGCCTATCAAAGCATTTTCACTTGCATAAAAAATATTTTGTTCTAACTTCCCCCTTTTTTCCCCCAATCTTCTCATCCAAAACTCAAAATTAATTTTAAAATGGAAGACTTAAGAAAGCTAGTTGCTTACTTTTAATAAAAAATATTTGGCACAGTCTGACAGTTTACAAAACATGTATGTTTGGATGAAATGGCTTTTTCCTACAGAAAATTTCTGACATGTTCAATTTTTAGTCAAATGATTTCAGCACGTGAAATGATGTACTATATTCAGTTATTCTGCCGGGTACTACCCCTAATGAGGCTGTTCAGTGAGCTATTCAGTCATGAACTTGAAGTGCTTTTCTTGAGACAATATAAAAGGAAGGAAACATCAAACAACTGGGATAGGAAAACTGAGACTTGAATAAGAGGAAAGGGCAAAGTCGATGGACCTGGGAATACTGTTAGGCATACTGCCACCATTAAAATACAAAAGAAAGCATGTGGTGAACTGTGACATGATGTTTTGTATAATCAGATAATTTAGTGAGATTTAGTGGGTTGCTTTATGACTGAAGCATGGAATAGAGCAATAATTATTAATCTGTCACTTCCATTGACTTTGATGACATAGGACAATTGCCACTTGATCTACTCTACAAATCCAGACTGGTCACATTCTCACTTAAACTATGTTAATCTGTGTTGTCAGAAGCTCAAATTAATTGGTCCTAGTGATGCCCTGCCATGCCTGCTTTCCTCTGACAATGTCTCTTCTACTTACAACTGGGAGACAGGTGTGGGAACTGCAATGATGCCTCAGCTCTGCTCTGGGAACCTACTAAGCAAAGGAAACCTTGGATGACTAAACAAGTATAACAGCCCCCTTGCCAAGATGGCCCAGATCTATCCTAATGCCTGAAAGGCCTTTACTGTTGTGAGAAGATGAAAGTTACCTCCACTTTTTTAAATGCAAGCAACATGTCCAGTATTATGTTCGTTCCTCGATATAACTTTGAACATCTCACACGTACCTCTGGTTATGTCCTGTGAAGAATGGTTGTCTGAGTTGTATATCAAAAAGTTTTTGCTCTTTTTCTCTGTCACTTGCCAGGTTTTCCTAGAATCCTTTTTGTAAATATTGCTGGCTTCTGCCACATGTTACCTACAAAAACCCAAGCTGATAGTTTGGGTTTTTTTTCCTCCTCCCCTTCTTTCACCCCTGTCCCTTCTTGCCTATTTTCTTCTCCCACTCTTGCTAGGACCACATTGTATTCTGCATGGATTTAAAGCCCTGGTATGAGATGACATGCTTCTCCCCGTGGTCGTCAGGATTCAGCAGCCCTTGGGTCTTGCTGCTCTGTCTGCTGCTGTGCGCCTCCCTGCACTCCTTCCCCTAGAAGCAGCTCTCTGGTGCAGAGAGCCCTTCAGGAACCCCATGCAATCTAGGAAAGTCTGATGGTGAGCAAGATTCCCCCATTCCTTTTCAGCCTGGTGGTCTGACCTTGTTCTGGTGTTCTCCATGGTAGTACAAACCATCCCACCATACTGCTTCTGGAGTACAGACCTGCTTGCACACTGATTTTTTTTTTTTTTTTTTATAAGAAATTTTGTTCCTATCACTGCTGTTATTGATGAATTAGCTCTACTGCTGTCTTTCATTTAATTTATTGTTGTGATCTACATATTAGCTGTAAGTGCCTTTTCTTATTGTGGGTCCCACTTTTCAACACACACATCCCTCATATTCTGGCTTCAGTCCCTTTGGTCCATACTTCCCCTCTTTTACCACATGTTGGGGATGTGCACGTCTCTGGCACAAATGACTTGATTCTTAAGAACAGCAAAAGCTTTCCCTGTAAAATTGCTGAACCATCTGCACGTAGCAGAGCGAAGTACATGACATGTAATCTTATTGCTGTATTTCTGAATACACTGGCTCACCCTCTCCTCTCAGTGCTTGCTGTGCTGCAACATGTCAGCATGAAGATCCTGCTCCTTAGGGGTGGTGCTCAGTCTCTGTCTGGGCTACAGATCCCTGTGTACCATGCAAATAACAAGGAATCATCAGATAATCTCTCATGAAACTAACAGTGCTTCACAAGGTTGTACAGATTATAGTTCTCAGTAATTTTGAGTTTTTGCTATCCCAAGTATCATCTGCTAATGTTCCCTCCTGTACACACGCTGATGATCATGCAGTATGCTATTGTTTTTACCTGCAGAGTTGTAATTTAATGGCATTGAAACTGTGTGGAAAGCTTGGTGGTATAAAAAATGAATTAACATTTCTTGATTCTTTACTGTTCCTCTTCCTTCAAGAGGAAGTGTGCTGTAAAGATATGGGATAGATGATAACTTTGTCAGGTCATTTGTGTTTTTCCTTTCTGAGGAAGGATAGGTGGATTTGCCCTCAGCAGTCCTCTCCCATTATATACTCAATAACAGACTGAAATAGGTTTGATATAATTGACTTAGCATTGTGGAAGGATACTTGCCAAGTAGTGGAAGCTGGCTTGTGCCAGCTTAAAAGGTCATTGCTGTGTAAGAGTGCCCCTTCATGCATTATCTGCAAACACAGCTTCTGATCTAGTGTAATTGATTTTAAAGCCTGATAGTTTGCTGAATTGATTTATAGTATGAATCACTGCTGGAATTGAAATTATTGAATTCAAATGTAAGTGGCAAAACTTCATCAACTCAACCTGCCTTTGTTTGCAGCCTCTGCCTTCCTTATTGTGCTTAATTAATGCTTTCCACAGGAACTGGTGGAAACCCTAGAAGGCAACTGTGAAAAATAAAGGCACAAGTGGGCATTTTGCCTACTACCTCCCTTATAAAAGAAGACAACGTGAATAGAAGCCAATTTAATTAGCAACAACTATGGGTCTGTTTCTGATCTCATACATGTAATTCTTTTGTGTGATTTTATGGATTCACTAGATTTATTCCTGGATTACATCCTTTCACTGCAGTCAAAATTATATCTAATGTCCTTGTGATACAGAGAACCTTCTGACTAGGAAACTGCCTAAGGGCATACAGTAATTTGGAAAAAAAAAAAAAATCCCAAACAAAACAAAACCCCAAAAGCCACCCACCACAAAAAAGCCACTGCTTGGAAACTAGAATACAAAGAAATGATAGAACTCTTGCCTGTATAATAGCATAATAATAATGAAGTCTAGGCCAACGCATAGGATTGGCTGGTGCTTGCAGGAGATGTCATCTAATTTATAAGAATCAAGTGAGGCTGGGAAAAAAATCTTTAATACTGGAGAGAATCATTTCATTTCCACATAGAGCAGCAAACACAAAAAGAGAAGACTTTTATCTCATCTGAATTGTAACAAACCCTGATCCGTGCAGAATGCAGTGCCCTGAGATAATTTTCCTGTGACGGAACAAATGCTTTTTTGTATATTAGTCTCTGTGTGGTCAGGCTATTGGCCGACAAGGCGGTGAGCACATTTGCACTGCTTGTAGTTCTGCACGTGAACTTTAAAGCTGAGAGTGTTTCTGAATGCTCGTGAGACAGTGACATGTAACTACAGATGAACTGGTTCACAGAGTAAGAAAACAGATCTGTAATAGTGGAGAGGGACTTCACTGGCCTGTTTTAAAGTTAGGTGCCTTGTCTGCATTGTTGTTCACTTTTTCATTGCCATGAACAGCCATATGTTTACAGAACCTTTCCAAAAAATTGGTCTGTTAGTTAGGACAGACACTGTTTGCTCATCAATGTGAGTCGGTTATTTAATTCCGAAAGGCGTTAAACAGCATGAAACTTTGAGAACGATAATGAAATGGAGCAATCGAGCAAAAACTTAGGCCCATTTACTTCTGTCATCTTGTATTACTGTCCTTATTAGTGGTGAGTGCTGCATGAGTCTCCTGCTGTCAAAGCCTGAAAGTGACTGTTTTGGGTCACTTTAGTAGCCAAAGGACTGGATTGGCCAGAAAAAGAAATATCTTTAAAGTATCATCGTTGGCACTGAAAATTACTCCAGCAGTAATCTGTGGGTCTGCTTAATTATTAGTAGGCTTAAATTCTCATTGGTGTTCAGTGAAAATAACGATAACAGAAATCTTTATCTGTCAGTGTGATAGATGTACCTGTTGTTTTATCTCTTGTCTCAGTAAAAGGGAGGAAAACCTTCCATTGCAAGCTGTTTTCAGTGGCTGATGGTACTTGATCTTGATTGCCAGAAGGGCAGAGAATTCAACCTCACAAAGACAAGTTAGAGAGAAAGGAATAATAATAATAAAAAAAAGACAGTTTGCGCTGATAAATTGAGACACACAGTCTCTTGTGTCCAGAGCCTACCAAAGGTTTTATGCAGTCTGTAATTCAAAGCCACCATCAGATTATTGACAGACTTCCACAGCTCAGGTACCTGGCAGATAAGGAAATGGGGAAAAAATGGATTTTTTTTTTTTTTACAGGAAATATTCTCAAAGCAGCTGCCTTACTTGTTTCCTGTACATCATGATTTCCATTTTGATGCTGTCATCTAACCACATATCATCTGTTGCAAGAAACTTTTGTGACATTCAGAGCAGTCAGGCAAATTTGTCTCCAAGCAGTTAGCCTGATTCTGGGGTTTTAACCACTGATTCAGAGATGTTGTGTATTGAAAACTGCCACATAAGTCCTGAAATCCTGAACTGAGATCTTCTAGGAAAGAAAAAAATATGTAACATCGGTTATCTGCTGAAGCCAGGATGCATGCCTCCAGCTGAGAAGATGGCAGAGATGTGTCATTTGAGAAAATAAGGGAAACTCCTGATGCACCTTGAAGGTCTGTGCTAGAGTTTGCCCTCTGAGAGCCACTGAACTTCTGTCCTGTTGCAACAGAAGGATTACACATTTGCTTCCCAGTCTGCTACAGCAGCAGAAGCTCTTGAAGTTAAAGGATGAAATGTATCAATGTTAATTTTGGCTATGTCAAAAGACACTTGAGTGTAAGATTAGAGGCATTGAATAAGTGTTCTCGTGTGGCTTCTGTTGCTCTGCCTTCGAGTCTCTTTATGTTTTACATAATTAGATCTGCACCACCAATATAAGTTCTTGCAGTAGCCTCTTATTAGGCCATAAAGCTGTTGAGCAAAGGAAGAAAATCTTCTCGTGTATGGCCTGGGCTTTATGACCCTGAGAAGCATTAACTGGAAGATTATCTGTGTTTGTAGATTCCTAGATTTGTAGTGACAGGACCCCAGACCTGTCAAAAGAACTTCAAAAGACAACCCCTTTTTTCAACCTAATCTCCCAAACTTCACTTGTTCTGCAGGTTATCTGCCTGCTCTCCACTGAGCCTGCCCTGCCCAGTTCTGCACCCATGAAGCATCTTCAGACTGAGCCCCCATGGAGCTGCTCTTCAGTGAGGAACAAACTCCTTCATCTTCATCCAGAGGCTGCACCATGCCACAGAGCCATAGTAAAGCCACCAGAAATAGGAAGCTTTCCTCCCTGTTGCCCAGCCCGAAGTATTTTTAACATAATATACTGTACAAATGCCATCAACTAAGAATGCCTCAACCAATTTCACTATTCACTGGAGCTGTAGAGAACAATAATCATCTTTTCTAAAACAGTACACAATCTGAGAACTTTTCTGCCATACTACTAGTGTTGTGAAGGACTTGTGGTCAGAGAGGAGTGTTATGTCAGTTCCCCCTATTTTTATCAAGTTTGCTTATCTGGTCGTCTTTAGCAATAGTTACCCTGTCTGCCATAAGGGATGCTTTCCTAGCTTTGTAACTCAGATGTCAATAATTTTCAGTTGAATTTATTTTTTCCTGCATGAAATTGACTATAAAGCTGTGATTTTTTTTTTCAATTGTCTTTTAGTGCTTTCAGCTTTACTTGAAAAAAACAGAACCCATTTTTTTCTTTAAAGCTTTTCTTTAAAGCTTAAATGTTTGGTGTGTAAAGATGACAGGGAGAAAGAATTGTTAAGAGTTGTCCAACAAACTTACCTAGATAAGACCACTACCTTGGCTGAGACTAGTCAGCATTTCCATAAAGATCCAAATGCGATGCAACTTTCATTACAGTTGTCCTTTTCCAATGTTTTCCCACTGTCCTTCTCTGCTGCATGCTTCCAGACCAGGAGCAGCATGCATGGTCTGCTGTTGTTAAGTGGAGTCAGCCAGGAGTCAATTCAGCCTAAATTACAGTGCTTTTAATTCCTGCTTGTTTCCTCTTACAGATATACCGGTTTCAAGCTGGCTATTCCTATTTTTCTCATTTAATTACAAGAATAAATGCTCCCAAATGCTTCAGGGAGAAAAAGAGCCCTTTCCAGGATGCTCCAGAAAGGGCAAAAATACTTAGTCTCTGTTTTAGAAGTGCAATGGTTGACTAGAACTGATAAATTATTAGGTCTAAATAGAGTTTTTATTTGCATCTACATTCTGAAACAGAGACATTTCTGCTATGCCAGGCATCATATTATAGAGGTGAGAAAAACAGGCATTTATAAGCCTGTCACAGGGCACACAAATGAAACAATAAAACTCAAAGCTGGCTTGGGATGAAGAAACATTAAGCAAGCAAAGATTGGACAGGTTTGTGGGTATTTTCTTGGTTTTCTGGGGTGGTTTTTTTGGTTTGTTTTGAGGGGGCCAAAAGAACAACATCCTTTCAGAGGGCAGTTTTTTCTGGGACTGTCATCCCTTGTGACTCTGTACAGTTTCTCTGAACAGCTGAAGCATCTTGGGGGCCGCTGAAATGTGTCCTGGCAAAAGGCAGCAGCCAGCAGAGACCACGTTAGCTGGGAGCAAAGACTGCAGGGGAGCGTGGCTGGGGGCAGCAGCTTCTGATGGACGGGACTAGCTGGAGTGGCCAGTGCCAGCCCCATGCAGGGAAGCTGGAGGCAGCCTGGATGATAGTCAGCTGTGCTTCCAGCGAACCTTCGTCATGGAAAAGAGCCCAGTGTGGCATGGGAGTGGGGCATGTGTTGGGCAATACCTGAGGGGCTTTTCTGAGCCTCAGGGGCTCAGAGCACGGGAGGGAAGTGGGACAGGCACTCGTGGCCTCAGGAGGAGGGAGGTGGTCAAGGCTGATTGCTCGCGTGCTCTGGAAGGCAACAGCTCTGGTTCTGGAGATCACACAAGTTTTCCAAAGCAAGAATCATTTTCTTTTCCTTTTTGTCCCCCCCACCCCAACAAGTTCTGGTTGTTTAGGTCCATCTGCTTAAACAACTCTTTGCACAGGAGGGAACATTGTTCATTGAGTGCCCAGACTCTTTTTCTTTCTCTGGATGGATCTGGGTCTGATGATGTTTGCTTTTTTGATGAAGTCAACAAGAACTTGCACGTGGCCTTTCTTTTTCTTCCAGTTAGTGCCTGGCAGAAGTATTATACTTGTGAAATCTCTGAACCCGACATAACACAAAGGAACCATACAACAGCTTGGACGTAATTCCAGCCTAGCAGGCAATAACAATACATTTGTTGTGCTTCATCTATCCTTTGAATTTAAAATGATTGACAGCTTGTAGCTGCCATCTGTCAGTGGAAAATCCAGTTATTACAAGAAAGCAATTTACTCAGAAAATTTGAAAGGAGATTCTACCCTACTGCCTTCATTGTTAAGATGCAAAACACTGACGTGATAAAAAATGTGGTAGCCATCACTCCAGGTTTTTCTTTTGTATCCCTTGATGGGATCATGCATCTGCCCCAGGCACTTGCACAGAACAGTTTAAAAACTACTGCTGTGAAGTGTTGGTAGGTGGGATTTCATCCAATTGTTGAGCAATAGTACGAATGAAATTTCCTTTTAAAACAAAGTGTGAAAGTGGGGATGCTCACAAAAAAGTCCACTTTTGTGACTGATGTAATAAATTTTCTCCCTATCTATTCTTAATCAAGATGTAGAGAGATTTGTAACACCTGGAAAATATAATTCTCTAAAAGGTCTTTGTGATGTTAAGCTCACGTGGTCACCTAGACTAAGCGTCTCTGGATGGGTATGAATCTATACATAGTTATGATGACCTCCTCTTTGAAGTGCAGGGATGGCCACCAACTTTAGGAAGACATACTGAAGTACTGGTGCTTTATCAAATTTGGGACTTGAGGACCCTCCAGAACATCTTTGGGAGGTTGAGAGGTGAGGAAGTGAGCTCTTAAGCTAGATGATGTGTGTTTCTGTGTGCACTGGCTGTGAGTCTAAAGAGAATGAAAGCAGGAACTGCGCAGTGAATGCGTAAACCAGCTATGATCCATTTTCAATTGTCCAGGGATCATGGGCAGGGTGGGAAGAACTAACCTGGATAAGACAGTATCAGATAAATATAATACAGTTGAGTTAGACCAAAGGAACCTGCCTAGTATATACCCCTTTGTTAAAAGCATCCTGGGAAGAGCAGAGGCAGCTTTAAACAGCAAAAGGCAGAGTGGTGCTTGGGGTGTGTGAGTGGTGTTTGCCAGCATCAGGTGGCAAGGCAGGAACTGCAGCAGTGCTGCAGCCAGATGCTGTAAGGATGCTGGGAGCCGGTTATCCACCATCTGAGAGTCCAGCTGCTGATGATCAGTATTTGCTTGTCTTGTCAGAAACAGCATTTCAGGGCAAGATTACACACAGGACTAGAAATGTTGCAGCTGAATGATTCCGCCCCAAATCACTGGTTTGTCAAAACTGGCACACTTCATGAAGATTTGTAAATTCAGAGAAACTTGTTTTCAAGGGTGATGAGAAAACTTTGAAGAAATCAGGCAATTCTGATTGACTTCTTCAATATGGAATGTTTCAACTTCTCTGTTTCAACTTCTCTGTTTCAAACTAAGTTTGTTTCATCCTTCATTTTTCTATAGTCTATAGAATATGTGCCTGTTAGACTGAAAAATTTAAATAGACAGAATATCTCTGAATGACTAATTCAAGCTTTTTTCTGGGGATGGTGGCCTTTTTTTCTCTTCTTCTATACATATTTTATTCCAAATAGAGGAAACTTTAAAATTCCTGACCTGGGGAGGGGTGGGGGGGAAGCCCAACCAACACAGATTTCCTCTCTCTTTTTGCTCCAGATTACATGTTTGTCACAGACTCGGCAGCTGACTCTTTCACCTACATTGATTTCCACCAAAAATACAGCTTATAGACACTGGGGAAGATGTGGGTAAGCAGACTGGTAATATTCTGTGCTCTTTTTCTAGCAGTAAATGTTCCAGTCTGAAATAGAAACAGTTTGGTGTCTAAACCCTATTCTGTTATTATAAAGTTTGCATGCAGAATCAATGAATGTGCATCCAGGTACCTCATTATTAACCTGGAGAGAGCTAAAATGTCCTGCTAGAGCTGTAATTTTGAATTCCAGAAGAAAATAATAGTAATATAATAAAAATGAAACTGGAAGGTAAAGGAAGAGCTGTTAGAGTTAGACCACCAGAACTGCTCACTGCTTTGCAGAGACAGGTCAAGGAGTGAGAACTTCTTTCTGTCCAGGAGCAGAAGCAGTCAGATCAGTGTGTAATCATGTCCTCACTGAATGTAAATCTCTTTGGTATCCTGTGTGTATTTTACAAGCATGGAAATGATTCAAGGAATATGCTGACCTCGTTGATTCAGGGATATTAAGATTCAATCCAATTTTAGGGCTGTGCATTCCCAGGGGGTGCAGGAAATTGTATCAAGTTTCTGCATAAGATGTCTCAGGAGCTTTAGTAATAGCCAAAACCTTTTACTTGGCGTGATGCCACCCTAATTAACAAGAAAAAGCATTGGGAAGAAGCTCTGCAGAAAACAAAACTGAGGATGAAAACTGGCAGTGTGGCAAGGGGAAAGATGCAGAACTACACACAGTGCCTCAAAATTCCCCCCATTTCCAAAAAACATCTGTGCCTGAACTTGGCACAGTGCAGGAGTGGATTCTCACATGTGCCTCGTCCATTAGTAAATACCAGCAGGTGGTAGCTATGTAGTGAGTGCAAGCATCTAGAAAAATGTTTGCTCTATACTGCTGTAGGCTTGCTCCTGTGCTAGTAAGATGCAAAAATGTAGGCATGTTATCTACTTGCTGCCAAGGGGCCCTCTGCAGGGGGAATCAAACCCCATTAGTTTCCTAAGCAATCTAGCGGCATGCCACAGCTGGAGTTACCATGGGACTTGGACACACCACCAAGCAACAAAATATCCAGCATTGCTAGCTGTGGAGTAATGGTATATAGTTGCAGTTTCACCTTGCTTCCGTACCCTGCAACACTTATGGCAGCCAGAGAAATGTCACAGGTGTCTTACCTCTCAGTGAAACGAACTACTGTATTGAATGTTTCACAATGGGGTTTGGTTCCTTGCAAGAAGATACACTTCAGGTAGGCTATAAAGTGGGAGCAGTTGTAGGTTACACCAGCTGAAGGTCTAGGCTGGAGAGCCTTGTAATTTAAAAATGGACTGCTTCAGTCATTTTTTGTTTTGAAAGTGAACAATATCTTGCACAATATTTTGAACAATATTTTGAAACAATATTTGCAAAAGATTGTTTTTTCTTATTCACATTATGAAATGTTAGAATATGGCATTATTGATATATTTTCTGTAGTAAAAACAAATTTTCATTCTAAATTGCTGGAAGTTTTCAAAATATTTTTCATTTTATTTTTGAGAAGAGGCTGTGTTTCTTCTTGGGGAAAAAACAATTTGAAAGAAAACCCATTGATCCTTTTCATTCTGACCTCCTACATTCTATTTCCTTTCTTGGTTATTCATCCACAAGTTTTGCCATCCTACTAGACAGGAAGAGTAAGAAAGATGCTTCACCAATAACCTCAGTATTTTTGTAGGCCCATATTTTATTGCTTAGGTTCATTTTTTGTGAACTTTTCTCCATCTCAGGGGGTCATTTTTTCTGTGATCAACATAGTTCAGGTGTAATTCCCCTCATGCCATGCTGTCAGTGAAGATGCAGAACACTTGGTTTTGTTATTGCTGTGCTTCAAGTTTCTTCTCCAGGCAATTAGGAAGACTCACAAAAATAGAAGCAACATATCTAAGCAAAAATGGAAGAAAACAGCAGTGAAATTTGGACTGACATAGGAAAAGGCTGGGACCCTTTGTGTAACCAAAGAAAGTATGTCCTGTGTTTTCAGAACCTCTTTAGCAGGTGAAATATGGAGCTGAGTTAGCAAGGAATAGGAATTGAACTTGGTTTGAATTGAACAAGACTAAGGAACGAGCACACAGTTGCGCTAGTATGTTTGAAAGTTGCACAGGAGGGAAACAAAGGGCTTACCATATTCTTAGTATGATATTACTATTAAAATATAACTGGGAATATTAGTAATGAATATACTAAACCCAAAGGTATTAAAGCCAATGGAGCAAGCCAGCCGAACCAGCTGAGAATCTGACCCTGAGTATTTAAGCAAATAGACCTCTGGGGGTCTGGGAAGTGAATTGGCCTTGGGGGTAAAACAGGAACTGAGCTGTGAGATCAAGAACCTCATATAACTGTATGACCAGAAAGAACCATGGATTTCCAGCCTCCAACAGTTCTGAGGCAGCTGGGCTTTGCTGAAATGTAGGGACACTGCTGGAGTAATAAAATGCTCCAGGTGCCAGCACTTGTGCTTGCTGCAGTCCTACTGTATTGAGTGTTGCATGCCTTAATTTGTTTTTATTTTTACTAATGAAAATAAATAGAAATGAGAGAACTCCAGGGAGGGTAGAAACAAATGGCATTTATGTTTCAGAACTCTGCAGCCTGCTCTCCAGCGTGCAGTTGCGGTGCAAGGCAATGTTCATGCCTTGTTAAATAAAAAACAAAGAGTGAAAGAAGAAAACAGAGCTCTTTTACCAGAGAGCACAGATTCCATCTCCTATTCACCATTTTAGAGATTCTTTGCGGTCTCTGGCCTGAGGCCGCATGGACACACATATCTGAATTTGAAACGCAATAGCTGAAACCTTTCTTTCCACCTTGAAAACACTGACAAATGCATCACTAAATTCGGACTCAAGTTGAAAGGTATGGAAAGTTCCTGAAGAGTTACAGTCTGATGTCTGTTTAACACAAAGAGAAGAGCCATCAGGCCTGCTTTTTAGTTCCTACATCTCCAGTGGAGAGCTTGAGTCCTGTGCTTTATTATGGAGGCCCTCAAGTCACTGAATAGGAGCAATCCAATGCATTCATCTGGCATCGCTCCATCAGCTCTTCCAATTAGGCCCGAGAAGGGGTCGATGTGAAACCTCATCTCTGTCCTTGCTGCGAAAAACTTCAAGAGAAGTGGCAATTAAAAATCTGTTGGTTAATCAGCACTCTGACTGCCACTTGGTTTGCAGACAATAGTCAACCAACAGGACTTAAAGGAGGCTGGTAAGCATGCGTGGAGCACTGCCCCCATGCAGCAGCTTAGGTAAAATCGTGAGCGCATTACCCTGACGGACGTCACATGGAAGCAGATGCTCAGTAATTCAGCCCTGAGACAAGCACGTGTGGTTTAGTGGTGGAGCCAGCTGTCACGTTTTCTCAAGTTGTGACCTCATCAGATTTATGAAGTAAGCTGAACTGAGCCAAGTTTATATTGGGCTCTGAAATGTCTTTCAAGCATCCAAAGTAATACAGGAAGTAGTAATGTGGATTCAACAGCAAACATGATTCTCCTCCAGTTTTGGACTAATACAGTGTTTCAGCATGGAGCTAGGAAGCTACTGGTTGGAGCTCTTTCAGACAAGATATTAGCTCTTTTTTAAGAAAATCCACACAAAACTTGCTCAAGAGAGAGGTGCACTGCAGCACTTTTAATATATGGTTGTCACTGAAAAACTCCAAAATGGAAAGAAAGGCAGAAACTGAACATGTCCTGTAGGAGCTGACTGCTCCGCTCCCTTACTGCAAGTTACAGCACGACTTGTACAGCTAACACTCTCCACCTTTGCTCTGTATTCAGTCTGTGAAACATGTTCTGCTTCAGTGACCCCCCTGGGTTTTCCCTGCCTGCCTCAGTCCACACAGTCATTCTTTTAACACCTTCTACTTTGATGTGAGAAAAAAAGGTAAAGGTAAGGGGAGCTGGCCTCCATCATTGTTTTATCTACTTGCATTCCTTCCTCATTTGCTCCTTCATGCTTTTTCCTCTCCTCTTTCCCCGTTTGCTTTCCTTCCCCCTACAGCACTGACATTAGAGATAAGGTAACTCTTCAGCTCTGGAGCAGATTTAGTTCTTCAGAAGTCTTCAGGCTCACCTTCTACTTCCAGTTCTTCCATAGCTCCTGCACTGACATAAATGATGGTGCACCAGTGCGTCTTGGAGCAGTATCTGGCCACAAGTCTTGATGTTTTCCACTTCTGCTGCTGAATTTCCCAAAATTTAATAACTAACCTGACTTTCTAGATGAGCAGTTCTTCTTCATAACAGCCGTTAAATCTGTTCTACATACAGTAAATAGCTGCCCATAATATTAGGGTGCCTAGTATCCCACCCAGATCATGGGATTTCACTCAGTATTAGCGGTGTGCTTAAGTCTGCCCTAGCTTACGTCTTTTCTTTCATGCAAACTGAGTGAAACCTCCCACCTGTGGAGACAGGACTGCCTGGGAAATGTCCTTCCCATGACATGGAGATGTAAGGGGAGTGGGTGAGTCAGTCAGCATTCACACCTCACAAAGCTGGCACTCTGTCCACTGGCATCTTTCAAAAGAATCAAAAGGGCTTTGGATGAAGCCCTAAGGCTGGGATCTGTTGGAGCATCCTGGGTCACAGTGAAAAGCCACAGGGAGTCATAAAAACTTGAAACCTGAAGGTCTAGTGTGATCACACAACTTTCTGCCTCCCTCATACAACAGGGAACTAAAGCAGGACTTGTGCGCTGTTGCTTTTGGTGTGAAGAACACTCTGTTCTGTTCTTTTGGGGAGATACCTTTTTTCCTTCTTTTCATAACATGCTGCCTCATGCACTATACAACAAATGAAGACCGTGTTGTATAGGAGATGGTGAGAGACAGAAAAATTGAATTTTGATGCTTCCTTCTGTCTCACACAACTTGTTTCTGTACAAAATCAGAAATCCTGAAATGACCTACAACCAACTTACACAAGGAACCATCACCTTGCCACTAATACCCAGCTGTGGTAGTGAAGAGCAAAAACACATGAAGGGAGGTTTTACTGGCATAAAGGAAGAGTTGCTGGCAGGATAGTAGCAGTGAGTGACGTATTTTGGGAACTTCTCTCTCACTAGGTCCGTGGGCGTCTGAGGTTGGCCCCCTTCAGAGCAGGATGCAAGGTGCTGTTTTTCCCTCACGGTGCAGGAGCTGCTGGGTTTTGTTATCAGGTTTGTCATGCAGGTTCTTTATGCTAGTTGTGTGTTCAGACGATAAGCTGTTAACATGCATTATGAATCAAGTTTTTAAGAGTTTCTAAAATTTTTATAGGGGAAGTAGCCCCTCAGACTCTTCTGATATTAGAGTTAAAAAGAGACAGTCCTTGGGTGATTTTCTGTATTTTACGTAATTTAGATGAATCTCTCCCTAAAAGTGCCTATATCCTGCCATTGATTGTATGGGAGTCTGGAGAACTGTTTCACATGTGTGTTGCAGGTATCCTACAGACTAGAACAATTATTCTTATCTGGAGCTAATGCAAAATGCATTTAAATAGGCAAACCAACTGGGAAAAAGAGGAATTCTTCAAGGATTTAAAAGTCTGACATCTATCAGCCTACTACCTTGGTCATTTGTTTTTTCTTTGGAGCTAAATTTTAGCATCCACTTTAATCAAAACACAAGAGACTTTTACATTTTTTGTTCACCATCAGAGAAAAGCTGGCCTGTTCAGCAAGCTAAAACCATATCCTCAGTGGAAGAAAATAGATACAGAAAAAGCAGCTGGACATGAACTTCACAGCAGTGAAATCTTTTACTCCAATCCAGTGACCCATAGAAAGAGTTGTTCAGTGTACAGAAGGTTGAGATACTTGAGGCACTGCATACCCAAAGTTTACCTTTAATGATACTCTGCAACTCCGTAATGACTCCTCTAGACTTCAGGAGCTCTTTGGAAGAACAGGAGAATGCAACCTATATAACCAGTAGATGAATTTGGCATGAATTTTTGAGAAATTAATCTTTTGCAGATTTTAAACCATTTTAAACTTTAAATTCCTGATTAATTATACAAATTATATATATATTTATGTATGTATATATAAATATACTCACATATACATATGCATACATACAAATCAGTATAGCATTATAAGCTCCTGGAAACACTAGTGTATTCACAGGTGTATTTTTGTTTTGTATCCTGAGATTAAAATTTCAGCAGGTGAAGCAATTCATTATACAGAAATTATTGAATCACTAATCATTTAACTCAAATTTGGGTTTAGAGTCAAATAAGGGGGGAGGGGGGAAGTCTCAAACTAGCTACTTCCCTGTTTTCATATTTCTTTTATGTAGATATTTCACTCCGCAGGTTTTATGACAAGTTTCATTCTAGAAAAATGTTTACAACATGTTTATTAACCTTTCAAAATGAAGGGGAAGGGAGACATGATAGCCAGAAGATTAATGCATGAGCATCGCAATTTATAACCCATTATCACATAGTGCTATTTCTTTCCAACAGTAAAGCTGCGACCCATCACGAGAATAACTTAAAGTGACGAAGAAGATCAGAGTGTAAACCTACAAGATTGTTCTAATCTTTGAAATCTGTAGGAGAGAGATCCTAGTGACACACCATGACATGAATTCTGATTATCTTTATGACACAGAAAGCCAGTGATTGGAGATCTGACCTCTAGCAGAAAAAACACCTGTCTGGGTAAATAATCCTATGCTATTATAAAGAAAGAAGAAAGTGATGAGGTACTTTCAATCAAATTTTAATCATACCCACAAAAATGGGTATCTATCATGGTGATGTGAGGGGAAGGACAAAGATCATCCTATCAAGTTTGTTCATTGGAGAAAAAAATATGCTTTTAAGTGGTGCTCCATCATTTCTTGCTGAGCCAGCCTGCCTTTGGTGGATGACTGACTGCTGTCTTTTGGATGGGGAGCAATTAGTTACGGGCTGGCCCAACTCCCACAGAGAGCACTGGTAGGCTTCTCACTAAGTTACATGGAGAACCAGAAACCCTAAGTTTTAAATATGTAGCCAAATGCTTAAGTGTGTTTGAAATGATAGGTCTGCTATCTAGTATTCTGTTGAACCTCTGCATATCTGTTGTGTCCTTTTGTGGGGGTTTTTATGGTTTTGGTTACTTATGGTGGTGCAGCTGAATTTCAGCCTTTGCAGTGTAGGTCTTCACTGAAATCAGGCACCCTGATCAGCCTTGGTAAGCCAAGAAGAGGAACAGGCATTTTTATGGAACAATTCCTCTGACCAGTTTTAGTCATCTGCATTAGGATGAGATAATTTTCATGTGAAAAGCAGTCATTTCTCTCCACTAAAACCACAAAGAAAGACTAGAAAGGGTAGTTCAGACATCAACATGTGATGTTCTCATTTGGCCAAATGAAATCTGCTGTGTCTTAAAATCAAACAAAAAACATACCAGGCTCTTTACTACAGCTTAGGTGTGCCTAGGACACAAGATTGCTGGGGTTTGCAAACAGACGCTAGTAAGGGCAGCTTCTGCCTTGCTGCTTCCCATGCCCTGTGTAATTAATGCGATCAGGCAATGGAAGGAGACAAGCACAGAGAACCGATGAGGGCTGCGAGATATGGCTGTAGCAATGCCCCAGCAGGAGCACTCATGGTGACTGTTGGCCCGACCCTTACGTACCCAGTACAAACTCAGCTGTGACATTGTCTGTCATGCACTCCTCTTGATTTTCTCTGATGGTGGCTAGCCTTGAGTGAGCTTGGTTCACTTCTGTACCTTGTCGAACAGACCCAAGCAAATGATGCGATGCTCTTCTTACAGAGGATGCTTGTGTTTATAAGGATGTAGTTAGCTTCTTCAGAGTTTGAATTACTTCTGTTTTGAAAGTAAATCAAGAAGTTTCACTTTGGAGAAAGGCATGGAGTGCTGTTTAGGCCCATTTTTTTAGCAGCTGCAGGTAACAGTGGTCTTGTTCAAATACAAAGTGTTATCTAGAGCATGGAGGAGAGGTAGCTGCAGAGATGGGGAGAAAGGATCTTCCTGAGAGTGCCAGAGGAAATAATCTGGCTTTATACTTCAATGATGACACAAGTTCTTTTCAACATCTTTCAAGTGTGTTTCATAAAAATTTTGGTATTTCTATTTAAAGCTGAGTGCTAAAACAAATCTATGTGGTTGAGGACTTTCTACTTTCTCCGTCAATTAATCCTCTCCCTTCCTTTTTTCTTTTTGCTTTGACTGGTTGTGTATTTTTTTCCTTTAATATTTTGGTCACCTGGGAATTTAAAAACCAAACACTTCCTTCTTCCAGTAAACTGTTGCGCCCACTCCAAACCTCTTCCCTTTACAGAAGAACATACAAGGATCTTATGACACATGATGTTTCTGTGACATCCAATCTTACTTAAGGAGAGGATGGTATCTTTAAGTAGGTGGGCACTTGTCTCTCAAGAGTGTCTGATCCTCTGGAAAAATAATGTAGCTTTTTCAAATACTTGTTATTTCCACCTCTCTGAAAATACATTATCCCCAGTAGGTGGAAGGAAAATATAGCTAACTGGAATTTTGTCAGATTTTATGTATAAATTTTTAAGACATTAATAACACAACTTCTCTAAAGAGTTAACAGGCCTCTAGAAAAGGTAGTTGGGAAAGGATCAGAACAATTGATAAAGTTAAATAACAAAAACATAGCAGAGCAGTGGGCTCAGGCATCCTTTGTAGGCATAGCCAGATGAGCATAGGTGGGGGACAGTCTTTGAATGAAAAGGTGCAGAGCCTATCTGGAAACTTGCATGGACCTCAGAGGCTGCTCCTCCACTTGCTACATGGTCCAAGGTTCATTTTTCTCCTAACACTTGGTGGTCCTCCTGGGCAGGGCACAGGAGGATGGGAATGGAGCAGGACTACAGCCACACTCCTTCCTGTCCCCTCTGTGTCACCTTGTTCTGTGGACAAGGGAAAGATCACTATCCCAAGGAAAGGCTGGCTTTTATACCCAGAGGCCCATGATTTTCCCTCCCTGTTATGTAAAATGAGCAATATTATGTTAATTTTTCACATTGGTCCATATGATTCTGGGCAGGAAGTGTGTCAATTCATTTTGCAAAAGTTTCTTCTGAGCCTCGTGAACAAATAAGAGTAAGAACTAGCAGTCCAGGTCTCTTACCCAACAGGTTTAAGCTACATTTAAAAAAAAAAAAAGGGAAAACTTTGGGACTGTTTCTTTCAAGTAGCAGATAAAAGAAAAAGGGTGCTAATAACTGTGGAAATTTTCTACACAGTTCAAAAGAAGTTGGGGTTGAACTTGGTCTGGTTTTTTTGGTGGATCATGATATAGTGCGTTTGAATTCACTTGACCTTTTTTATACCTAAGGTCATAAGTTTTTATTTAAAAAATGTCAAGGAAGTCCCACCATAACAGAACAATTTACTGCACCCACATGTCCTCCTTGGGAGATGACAGAGAACAAACTGCAGATGTTGGATGTGTTGCGTAATGAGGTGCTGGGGGGGCACTCAGTCACTAAGGGTCTGTTGGAAGAACCTGGACAGAATAGAAGAGAACTTAGTGTGTGGTCAAGTGAGGAATCATGATGCAGATGCTCTCATGCAGCAAGTTACAACAAGGCTATAGTATCAATAATCTGCATGTTAATGAGTCAGAAATCTTCAGATTAAAGCTTCCCAAGTGAGCTGTGAGATAGTAGACCTTGACAGCTTTATTGCTGTCGAATACGACAGCTTTCTCAATATTTGTTGGTATTTTTTTTCTCTATCACTTTCACAGCAAGTATAAGATCTCTGAATTAATCCTTCTGTTCTAGAAACAGAAAAAACATGCCTTTTATATGTTTTTTATGTTGCTGCTATCATAATCTTTGCTATTATGAGGAATTTTGTATCTATGGGAATGCAAAAATCATACATAGAGCTAAATGGAGCTAAATCTTAAAGCTAAATACTCAATTTTGAAGTTACTTTTCAGCTTCAAATTTTGTTTTTGTTTCATGCTGGGATGAACCAAAAACTTCTGGATGTTTTGAAAAACAAAACTATGTCAAAATGTGCATTTTCTGTCCAGAAAGTCAGTTTTTCCATTCTAGTCTTTTTCTGATTAGAAATGACCAGAGTCCTTAACTTCACAACTAAAATTTCAGGGTAAGAACATCCTTGAGGGTGTAGCAGGAAAATATTTCATCTTCAGAACCCACAACGTTGCTTAATAAAAACATATTTCGTGAGAATACTCTAGGTAGGCTCACAGGTTTGGACACAGCACATGCATAAATATAATAATCCATGCCCAAAGTCGTCCGAAACTCAATTGTAAACCTGGAGAAAGGATAAGTTTATTCCTTACCATAAAATGTTGCTAATGAAGTCTAGAAAGCAGACATGGGAATTATTTCAACTGGTGAGGCATGTAGGGTCTCCACATTAGAGACAGCCTGGGCTAAATTATGTCTACTCTGACGTTTCTGATACCTAATTATTTTACCCCAAATTTAGCATACTGTAGTATTAACATACTGTCCCTGGGTGAACCAGTTTGGGTGCCTACCTGTGAAGTGGCATTCTGAGCTGGAAGACAGGGATGGAGAGCAGAATGAAGCCCCCATAATCCAGGAGGAAGCAGTTAACAACCTGCTACACCACCTGCACACTCACAAGTCTATGGGGCTGGATGGGATCCACCCAAGGGAGTTGGCGGAAGAGCTCTCCATCATTTATCAGCAGTCCTGGTTAACAGGGGAGGTCCCAGATGACTGGAAGCTTGTCAATGTGATGCCCATCTACAAGAAGGGCCGGAAGGAGGATCCGGGGAACTACAGGCCTGTCAGCCTGACCTCAGTGCCAGGGAAGATTATGGAGAGGTTCAGCCTGAGTACACTCAACAGGCATGTGCAGGTCAACCAGGGGATCAGGTCCAGCCAGCATGGGTTCATGAAAGACAGGTCCTGCTTGGCCAACCTGATCTCCTTCTATGAGGTGGTGACCTGCCTAGTGGATGAGGAAAAGGCTGTGGGATGTCATCCACCTGAACTTTAGTAAAGCCTTTGACACCGTCTCCCACAGCATTCTCCTAGGGAAGCTGGCAGCTCATGGCTTGGACTACAGTAGTCTTTGCTGTGTAAAAAACTGGCTGGATGGCTGGGCCCAGAGAGTTGTGGTGAATGGAATTAAATCCAGTTGGCGACCGGTCGCAAGTGGTGTTCCTCAGGGCTCAGTGTTGGGACTAGTCTTGTTTAATATCTTTATCAATGATCTGGATGAGGGGACTGAGTGCGCCCTCAGTAAGTTTGCAGATGACACCAAACTGGGTGGGAGTGTTGGTCTGCTCGAGAGTAGGAAGGCTCTGCAGAGGGATCTGGACAGGCTGCACCAGGGGGCTGAGGCCAAACTGAATGAGGTTCAACAAGGCCAAGTGTCAGGTCCTGCACTTCGGTCACAACAACCCCAAGCAATGCTATAGGCTTGGGGAAGAGTGGCTGGAAAGCTGCCTGGCTGAAAAGGACCTGGGGGTGCTGGTTGACAGCCGGCTGAACATGAGCCAGCAGTGTGCCAAGGTGGCCAAGAAGGCCAACAGCACCCTGGCTTGTATCAGAAATACCGTGGCCAGCAGGAGCAGAGAAGTGATCATCCCCCTGTACTCGGCACTGGTGAGGCCATACCTCAAATACTGTGTTCAGTTTTGGGCCCCTCAGTACGAGAAGGACTTTGAGTTGCTGGAGTGTGTCCAAAGAAGGGCAACAAAGCTGATGAAGGGTCTAGAGCACAGGCCTTATGAGGAGCGGCTGAGGGAACTAGGATTATTTAGTCTGGAGAAGAGGAGGCTGAGGGGAGCCCTTATTGCTATCTACAACTATGTGAAAGGAGGTTGTAGTGAGATGGGTGTTGGTCTCTTCTCCCAAGTAGCTAGCAATAGGATGAGAAGAAATGGCCTCAAGTTGGGCCAGGGGAGGTTTAGATTGGATATTAGGAAAAATTTCTTCACGGAAAGAATGGTCAAGCATTGGAACAGGCTGCCCAGAGAGGTGGTGGAGTGCCCATCCTTGTCGGTGTTCAAAAAATGTGTAGAAGTGGCACTTTGGGATATGGTTTAGTAGGCATGGTGGTGTTGGGTTGATGGTTGGACTGACGATCTTAGAGGTCCTTTCCAACCTTAGTGATTCCTGGGTTTTTTTCATTAAAAAATAATCCAGCCACCAAGCCAGAAAACATGAAATTAATTATTACTCTACCCTTAATTGGTTTAGTGGTGGACTCTGGATGATCTTAAAGGTCTTTTCCAACTTGAACGATTCTATGATTCTGTGTTTCACTGCCTGAGGACTCCATACTGAGGGATACATTTGCCATCATCTGACAGTAATATTCATGACACCAACCACTTACACCCATATGTTCTCCTACCCTCCTCAGCTGACTGGCTTCCAAAACTGCTTACTGAAGCACTTGACAGCTCACAGGTGCTCCATAAGGAGCCTTAGCAGCACAAAGCCACTCAGGGTAGGGAAAAAAAAATCTGCTAGATGACAGACTGACTGCCTGGGGGTCAGATACTGTTTTGCTCAGCTGCATAACTTTGAAATCCTGGCTGTGGTCATGTGTGGAATATGTAACAGTCCTGTTTCTTAAGCAAAGGGACTGGATTGGCACATCTCGTTCTTTTTTTGTCTGTGTATTCAAAGTAATGGAGAAAGAGCACAGTTAATTATTTTTTAAGGTTCATTACAATAACAATTCCAATCCTTTTCAGACAAGCAAGACAACTGAGGAGTGAAAGCTGAAATTTCTCATTTTGTCTTACTCACAAAGCTCAAACTCTGCTTCCTTAGCAACCCTTTATGACCTGTGAACTACAATCTTGGTACAACAATAGAAATGTAGCTCTGTTCTTTTATTTTTATAGGATTTCAAACCTGTGTGTAAGATTTTAACTGTATAGCCTCTGGTAAAATAAATTGGAGTCATGCAAGTCTTTGGAAACAGAGAAATTAGTAACGTCTGGATAACTTGAATACAATGTACTGTGTCTGCAGTCTCCTACAAACTTTAGCAATCTACAGCATTTAATGGATTATGTAACAATTTCTCCCTTCCCTGCAGAAATATATTGAAACTACACAAGATCTGCCACATCTTAGCTAAGCAGCTAAAAAAACCTCAGACATAATTAAGCAACAAAACCCTGTACTGTGTGAAACAAGAAGGCTGCATCATAGAAAGAAAACTTCAGCATGGGCCCAAATTTTCTCACAGAGGCAGTTTTAGGAAGACCAAATACGAGATTAATTTGCATCATGCCCTTTGTTCTTTTAGTATTATCCCCCAAAAACATATATATGACCTAAGCAATATCAAAATAAAGCAAAACTGGCATTCTCCTATTTCCTTTATCAGTCTTTCAAAATGATTAGGTAGGAGCAAGGTATGCACATACTTACGAGAAAACTCTTTCAGTTATTAGCAAGAACAAGGAATCCACTGAGCCCATAACAAGTGGATAGAGCTAGCTCATAGGAAAATGAGACCCTTCCTTCTAGCTCCTACCCATGAAAGCAGTTGTAGGTTCAGGTCTTAAATCAGGATATCTTGGTGTATAGAGTGAGTTTCAACTGCATAGTCTTTGCTGCAGGTAAAGTAGTGGGGAGATCTGCAAGAAAAAGGTAGTGGTAGCTCTCTCTGTGGCGGTTGTCCACTTTTGGGTAGTTTTGGACACCTCCATTCATATCTACTGCCATGGGCCCAACAAATCTATGCAATGCATGGTTTTGGCTCTGCAAAGAGCACTGCCAGACATCGTTACCAGTCATTGTGGGTGATGGAGTGGCTGGAGGTGAGCATTGAGCATCCATCCAGGTCTACTGGTACCAGTGCAAGTTTCATGTCAGCTAAGCCCATGTGAGGCAGCACTATGAGCTCAGATGTGGAAGCCCAGGAACTCATCCAAAATGGGAGCTTCAGTATTTGTGTGCAGTCTGGAGAAGAGGCAAGTTTTCATGGAAGTGCAAGCGTGGGTATATAGCGAAGGTACAGACTGGCAAGCCTAGATGTGCCCTGACTTCATCGGCCTGAGCTTCAGCTGGGTTATCCTCACCTCCCACCACTTTTCTGGTGAAGGCTAGGTTGGGCTTATTTTTGTCCCTTGAAATAAAAAAAAAATTCTGACTTCATTTCCCACCTGCTACTGCTACAACATTTGCCTGCAAAAACATGCAAGGTAAAGCATGCCTCAGTGGTTTAAAAGTCTTCAAAGGGATGCTGTTGCCTTGGTCCAAAATAGTGCCAAAGTCTTGACCTCCGGAGCACTCCTGCCCTCCAGCCCTTCCGCTTGCTCACGTTTTGGGGTAGGGGGGCCAGGAGGGGGAGATGAATGCGACCATCCTTTGAAATAAAACATTCAGACTATTTAATCCCTATGGTAGCTGGTTCTGTTATGCATGTCTTTTTACAATGTTGTCAAAGGCATCTAGCAGCAGGGGTAACTGCCTTCTTGTCATGTGGGCTGACAAAGACATAAAGGTATAAAATAGGTTTTCCTCTTTCATTTTATGTGATAAAGGTAAATTTCCTTTGGTGAGAGCCCCCCTACCTGATCTGTATTGTTGCTAATTTACTATTTCTAACACAGTAATGTGTTGGCTCTGCAAGAGATTGATGTTCTGTATGCAAAGTGCTCCTTGTAAATATAACAACAAAGAGACCTTCTGCAAGCTCTTAAACATAATAGTAAATGCTTTCTACTCCACATGTTACTTGCTACGTTTTACTCACATTTATCTACCAGATTTCTGTTGCTAATGTCTCCAGCACTGCAAATCTTTAGGACTGATTTTCCATGTATCTATTCCTCCCCTAAACCTTAGCAGCAAGCTCAGAAGTTTGACTTCTCCATTATCTAAAACTGCCTATGGGGAAAGGTGAAGGTTCTGTCTGAGGTCTTAAGAACAGCATGAGGATGGCCTGGTTTCCCATCCCATACACAGCAGGGCAAAAAAGGGCTGCCACTGTCTTAGCATTTTTAAAAGTGTCATCCTCCCCAAAAGGCCATAGTTGTTAACCTGTGAATTTTGGCAGTGAAACAAACCTCCCACCCCCAGCTTCAGATAACCCAAGTTTTTAAATGTTTTTAAAGAGGCTTAGGGCTAGAATGATCTGACATATGTGGAAACCCTAGGAAACTCTTTCAGAAATGACCTGTCTGGACATCAGCATAACTCGGGTTCTATTTTTTTTTGACTAAATTAAGTACTCTTATTTTTGCTGGGTCCTTCTTTTTAAAGCTCAGTTTTGTAGTGTGTCTCACCAGCCTGAGCACAGACAGGGCACCTCTCCTCTGTCTCCATGGGTAATTTCTGCTTAAGCAACCTCAGTTCACAGGCTAAGACCTCAGTAACTCTTTCTGGCTCTTTCATTCGCAATAAGTTAACAAGGCCGTACAGACTGCCTCCATCTCCTGGCTTTCACTCCTAAGTCATGGGCTGGACACAGCCTTAATACATGAGCTATGATACATAAAGCCATTCCTAAGTACTCATCACCTCAAGTACATGGCTGCTCTGTGGAAAAGGAAGGTATAGAAAATAGAAATAGAATAGAATCATAGAATAATTTGGATCGGAAGGGACCTTTAAAGGTCACCTAGTCCAACCCCCCTGCAATGAGTGCGGACATACTCAACCAGATCAGGTTGCTCAGAGCCCCATCCAACCTGACCTTGAATGTTTCCAGGGATGGGGCATCTACCACCTCTCTGGGCAACCTGTTCCAGTGTTTCACCACCCTCAGTGTAAAAAAATCTTCCTTATATCTACTCTGAATCTACCCTCCTTCAGTTTAAAACCAATACCCCTTGTCCTATCGCAACAGGCCCTGCTAAAAAGTCTGTCCCCATCTTTCTTATAAGCCCCGTTTAAGTACTGCAAGGCGGCAATAAGGTGTCCCTGCAGCCTTCTCTTCTCCAGGCTGAACAACCCCAACTCTCAGCCTTTCTTCATAGCAGAGATGTTCCAGCCCTCTGATCATTTTGGTGGCCCTCCTCTGGGCCCACTCCAACAGGTCCATGTCCTTCTTGTGCTGATGGCCCCAGAGCTGGACGCAGTACTCCAGGTGGGGTCTCACCAGAGCAGAGTAGAGGGGCAGAATCACCTCCCTCGACCTGCTGGCCATGCTGCTTTTGATGCAGCCCAGGATATGGTTGGCTTTCTGGGCTGCAACTGCATGTTGCTGGCTCATGTCCAGCTTTTCATCTACCAGTACCCCCAAGTCCTTCTCCACAGGGCTGCTCTCAATCCCTTCATCCCCCAACCTGTACTGATACTGGGGGTTGCCCCGTCCCAGGTGCAGGACCTTGCACTTGGCCTTGTTGAACCTCATGAGGTTCACATGGGCCCACTTGTCCAGCTTGTCCAGGTCCCTCTGGATAGCATCCCATCCTTCTGGCATATCAACCGCACCACTCAGCTTGGTGTCATCTGCAAACTTGCTGAGGGTGCACTCGATCCCACTGTCTATGTGATTGATGAAGATATAAAACAGCACTGGTCCCAGTAAGAATCCCTGAGAGGACTCCACTTGTCACTGGTCTCCATCTGGACATGGAGCTTTTGACCCTCTGGATGCGACCATCCAACCAATTCCTTATCCACCAAACAGTCTACCCATCAAACCCATATCTCCCCAATTTAGAGAGAAGGATGTTGTCGGGGACTGTGTCAAAGGCCTTACAGAAGTCCAGACAGACAACATTTGTAGCTCTTCCCTTGTCCACTGATGTAGTCACTCCATCATAGAAGGCCACTAGGTTGGTCAGGCAGGACTTGCCCTTGGTGAATCTGTGCTGGTTGTCTCGAATTACCTCCCTGTCCTCCATGTGCATGAGCATAGCTTCTAGGAGGATCTGTTCCATGATCTTCCCAGGCACAGAGGTGAGGCTGACAGGTCAGTAGTTCAGTAGTTCCCAGGGTCCTCCTTTCTACCTTATTTAAAAATGGGTGCATCGGCCAATTCCTTCCGGAATCTGGGATGCATCTCAGTAAACTCACAATAAATGTGTGCCTTCCAAGAAAGCAAAGAAAAAAATAATTGCAAAGTTAATCATAGCACAGTTCAAACAAAAGCTACCTTTCTGTGGCTGGCTTTGAATTCGCTGCAGGTACTGAGTTTGTTTTCACAAAAAACCCAAAACAATGTAACCTTCTTTTGTGTAATTAAGGACATATGTTGTGGTCAAAATGGAAGCCTGTTTACAACTGCTACATAAATGCATAATGTGAACACTTTTTATCTACATTGAGATTTATACAGAACAAGCTCAGTGACAGGGTAATATTCTTAAGGGTGCCTGAAGTAAGGTTTAGGTGGGACAGAGCTGTCAGAAGCCAGAACTGAGATCTGAAAACCCTTATGCGAACTGTGGGTTTATAAATGTTACAAGCAGTTTGCCCACAGACCTTCAGGTTCCTGAAAGTTACAGCTCCGTGTGACCCAGAACAGACCCAGACTTGACAGCACTAAACCTTTTAGCATCTTGTTTATGCCCAAGCCTGAGACGGCCCTAATGGCAACAATGCCCAGTGGCGTTGTTGTTGTAGCATACACTTTCCATATCAGACACGGTTACTACTGCTGTTTCTTTTCTGTAACATGGGGAGTAGGAAAATTGTTGTCACTTCCCAGCTCTGCTTTATACAATATTGCACAGGTTAGACTGATCAACATAGGAAATGGAAGAATATGTTTCAGGTCCTCCTTGTGCCCTAGGTGGCCCTAGACAGATGCTGCTCATCTCTCAGGTGTGAGCTAAACTGAGATGTGTCTTTTTTTGTTCTCCCTTCTTGAAATCCTCACAGTGCACAGAAAAAGAACCTCTGAGGATGCAGGAGACAAAATGCTATGCAGGAGTCTGGATCTATACCCTAGTGGCTTGGGCATGCACCTGTAAAGGAGAAAGCCTTGTCCCTGCTCCCAAGATGGCATCCAATTACTTGAATTAAAGTACACTGTTTCTTTGGGTTCCTGTTCTGAGGGCACATTTTAGATGCAGAGACCTAGACGTGCATTCTTTGCTGATACAGCTGACTTTACGTGATGCCATTTGGACACACTGACACACAAATGTGCTCGAGCCATTATGCCTTGCAAGTGACTCTGATTTCACATGCAGGTCCTGAGACCCCTGCCTCAGGTGGCTAGAACAACGTGCCAGAAATGCCAAGGCTGTGGTTTTAGAGTCCCCAAAGAAAGGACGTTTCTCTGTTTAGAGGTTGGGAGACTGCTAGGGCAAAGGAACCTACGTGCCTGGCCTGACTGTATCTTTTTCCTTAGCCATCCCCTTACAACCACTGCTGCAAACAGAATAATGAGCTAGACAAACCCTTGCAACACCATACAATGCCATTGTTGTGTGACCCTTCCCACATGCTGCAGGGAGCACACCTACCATGGCCCAGGATTCAACCCTGGGTTTCAGGCAGTGGAAAGCTATACTTTGCAGCAGCTAACTTTTAATCATTTATTTGACTTGATCTTTGTTCAGTCATGTCTGTAAGGAGAAGCAGATGAAATAACCTGTAATACACTAGCGATAGAGATAGTTGTCAGTCAGTTCCCATTTTAAAAAAAAAGATTCATCGTCTCTCGCTGCTAACAGCTCCATCACCTTGCCCACTGTATTATTGTGTAGTTTCTCAAACTACCCTGGCTGATGTTCTCCACTGCAGTTATAATCAGTCAGACTTGGATCACAATCTGTCTAGCTGCAATGTGTGTGTCATTATGTTGCAGTATGCAGGTTCTGTTTTTTTTCACTGAGTCATTATACGAATTTCAGAGAAAAATGCTCAGAGAGTGGTATTAAACCTGAACCAAATATCAGTCTGAAATGCTGCTTCTCTGACACCCGACCCTCACCCCTTCAATTGAACTGGAATTGGACTTGGACTGTGTGGGGTTTTTGAGGTCTTCATTGATCCTGAGCCATAACTGAGGAACTAGGGAAAGAATGAATTTCTGGTTGCTGGTTCAACACAATGGACTGGTTAAAAACTAGCATTTCGAGCAGGTTGTCTTTGGCTTAGAGACTGCCTGTACTGGGATCTCCAGAGCAGTGTAGCATTGCAATCAGTCCCTCCCCTCACTCAAGTGTTTGGCACAAACCTTTGCGTCTGCACAGGAACACCCCGTACTGCTCCACAGACCACAGGAGGGGACCTGTCCAGCACGGGGACTTAAAGTACCTTCATAAATAAAGCTCTGAGACAGAGCTGGGTCTACCTCTGCTTTCTGTTGCCCTATTCTTCCTATTCACTTCTCTAAGTAGAGGTGGAGCACCTCACCACAAGGGTAGGTGTTTAAATCTAAACATGTCTGATGTGTGTGTGCAAAACTGCACTCGCAGGGTCATTTCTGCCACCCATCCTTCGGTTTCTTGCCCCAGCTCTGGCACCTCTTGCATTCTTACCACCTCTGCTCTGGCTTCGTCCTCCCACATGCCAGTTTTAGGGTGATGAAGTGGTGGAGATGTGCTGGGAATATGAAATGGAAAACAGAGGCTAAAGCTTCTTGCCTTTCTCTACAGGCTCACTCCATCATATGATCCTGCCCATTTGTAAATGTTGTATTTCTCAGTTTTGACTGGTTTCTAAACCCTGTTAGCTCTCAGCCAGCTTTAGTTTTATCTCAGCCCATTGTGGCAGTGAGCAGGGAAATGTGGTGGTTTGTTTCCCTGGAAATGCTCTTTTGCTGTTCTCTTCAGGCATTAATATTACGTGTTACAGCTGTTTAAAAATTCAGTGGTAATTATACACTCTAGCAGAGATGACTTCATCAGGATGAGGGTAAAATGCT